>NW_023270323.1:52557021-52571990 GCF_011800145.1 Mirounga leonina | reverse complement strand
TTCCTTCCTTCCTTCCTTCCTTCCTTCCTTCCTTCCTTCCTTCCTTCTTTCTTCTTTCTTTCTTTCTTTCTTTCTTTCTTTCTTTCTTTCTTTCTTTCTTTCTTTCTTCTTTCTTTCTTTCTTACTAACTAGAAGCCACAGATTTACAGAAAAATATTCAAGGGCAAAGTATAATTATTCCAATTGAAGAATCAATTCTGGACATTGAGTCCCAATTTAAATATGTTTTAAATAAAATACATATAATCACATGTACACATTAAGTATAGCTTAATTATACATGTCATAATAACTATATGCCTTGTATATCAAAATCAAATATTGATCAGTTGCAATTCATAGTAAACTTAGAGGAACAAGAGGTTGTGGTGAGAAATAACCTAGTTTCTGCATCAAATAAATTACAAGGAAAAGGAAAATGAGAAAGAGGAGGAAGCTGGGCTTTACAAGAGCCTAAAAAGACTTATCAACCAAGAGGAATTTCAGATTTATTTTGACCCTGATTCAAATTTAAAAAATAATAAATTCAAAAAAAGGAAAATATTTTACAAGCACATTTACATGTATATATGAGTACAAGATATTTTATGATATAAACATATTATCACTTTTTAATTATGATGATGTTGTTGTGGTTACTTTTTTAAGGTTCTTAACTTTTATAAATACCTCCTGAAATACTTATAAGTGAAACAATGTGATACTGGAGATTTAGTGGGCTGGGTGTGAATAAAATTATATTAATCATGAGTTGATGATTATTAAAGCTTAGTAATACCTTTGAGAGCCAAAAAAAAAAAAAAAAAGCTTAGTAATAGAAACAGAAATTTATAATACTTATTGTCCTATTTTTATATTTGTTTTATCTATATCTTACATTCTTATATCTTCTATTTGTTATATTTTTTGAAATATTCCATCTTCAAAGTGAAGAAAAATAAAGCTAAGTCATAGCATATAAATAAACAATAACAGAAATATAGACTACACAGAAATCAGAGAGGGATGCTTTTCAAGATCACGTCATAGATATTTATGTATTTTCTTTATGCCAATTATAAGACTGTGTTATATTTATTATATATTATTATTAAATTTATTATAAATGTATTGTCTTTGTCTATATTTTTATATTTGGCCCAAACTTTCTAGATGTCTAATTAGTCTAAAAATGCATGTTAACTCTAATCACATAATTACTCAGCAGTAGAAGCTGACAAAAATTTGGATGTCAATATCAAAATATTCCCAAAAAAGCAGTAAGACCAGAAATCACTTATTAAAACAGCTGCTTTTCTTAAAGGAAAAATTGCTGTGGATAATATATCTTGTGCTCCCTTTAATTAGCAAATCTATTCAGTTAACCTGGATTTTTGTTGAAGATCAGTCAATACATGTATGATGGCTGACTATCAGGATGAAATCATAGTGGGATAGATAGTTTACTTAATGAATGCAAGAATGAATAAATAAGTGACTGTAGTCCAAGGGACTCTAAATTGATATTTAGTGTATAAAAATCACTTTAGAGGCGCCTGGGTGGCTCAGCCGTTAAGCGACTGCCTTCAGCTCAGGTCATGATCCCAGGGTCCTGGGATCGAGCCCCGCATCAGGTTCCCTGCTCGGCGGGAAGCCTGCTTCTCCCTCTCTCACTGCCCCCTGCTTGTGTTCCCTCTCTCGCTGTGTCTCTCTCTGTCAAATAAATAAATAAAAGAAATCTTTAAAAAAAAAAATCACTTTATATGAGTAATATTTTTGAATGATGCATTCAACCTAGAAAATCAAAAACTAAGAACAGATACTTTATTTACCTGCAAATATTGGAGGCTTTCTACTTTAGAACTGAGAGTAGACATGTACTTTTTGCTTTAGATAGCAGATGGAAGCCGCTTGTATGAGATTTATAGGACCATAGTTGCTTCAACGTAAGGAGAAATTAAATATTTGGAGATATCTAGCAATAAATATGCTGCTTCTTAAACTAGTATGCTACACTAAATTATTGAAAAAAAATTACTGCGGTCAAAGGTGCTACGCACATAATTTATATACCTCTGCTGTGAAGCCTGATAAAGAGGATCTAGTTTCAGTTCAACTCTATGTTTCTCTATTTTAAATTACTACAAAGGAAATTATGAAGTGTAAATATGTATTTACTAATTCAGGAAATGACTTAATATTGCTAAAACTAGGATTTGAGTACCATTTATTATATAGGTTGTCCTGGGAAATCAATGACCAAAAAAACATAGTATTAATGATAGCACATTTAAAAATCAATTGTCTTCCAAATGTTAATAAGGAATATTAATGTTTAGAACTATAAGTTTCTATTGAAGTATAACTGGAAAGCCCCTCATCCCAAGCATGAAGTACTGTTATTTTGCAGATCTCTTAAGTTATTGCATTGAGTCTAGTTTGCCAATATTCATATCAGATTGTCATTAATTAGACCAAATAATTTATGTCACATGCACTTCAACTTTTTTTTAAGTTTATTTACTTATTTATATTTAAATAATCTCCACACCCAATGTGGGGCTCGAACTCACGACCCTGAGAGCAAGAGTCACATGCTCTTCTGACTGAGCCAGTCAGGTGCCCCCTGCACTTCAACTTTTTATTGTTTGCTTTCAATGTGTTTATTTTTTAAACAGATATTAACATATAATTCATAGACCATGTAATTCATCAATTTTGAGTGTACATGCAATAGCTTTTAATGCATCCAAAGATTTGTGTCCTATCACTACAATTTCAGAACATTTCATCATGTCAAAAACTCTGTGCCCAATAGCAGTCACTCTGCCAATTCTGCAACTTCCCCTCTGTGTAAGCCCTAGGCAAGCATTAATATGCTTTCTGTCTCTGTAGATTTGCTTGTACTGGGTATTTCAGATAAATGGAAGCATAGAGATGTGATCTTTTATGACTGGATTTTGTCACTTAGAATAAAGTTTCTAGGGTTCATCCTTATTGTTACATGTGCTGTATTAATATGTCACATTGTGTTTACCTATTCATCAGCTGAAGGACATTCTGGCTGTTTCCATTTTTGGCTATTATGAATAATGATGCTATGAATATTAATGCTTTTCATGTGGACATATTTTCATTTCTCTTAGATTTGCCTAGGAGTACAATTGCTGAGACACATTGTAACAGCATGTTACCATTTGAGGATCTGCCAAACTGTTTTCCATTTTACATTGCCACCACAAAATACAAGAGTTCCAATTTCTCCATGTTAATTAAATCAATTATAATTACGTTATGTTTTTTATCCATTTTTTCAATCTCTGTTTTTATTTCAAATATCTAAAAAGTTAATATTTTGCTAAATATTTATTACGAAAGGCCAAAATTCTGAACACTGATAACATCAAAAGCTGCACCCAGAGGTTATAGCAGCTTTATTCATAATTGCCAAACTTTGAAGCAATCAAGATATTCTTCAGTAGGTTAATGGATAAATAAATTGTGGCATATCCAGATGATGGAATATTATGCAGCATTAAAAAAATGAGCTATCAAGTCATAAAAAGATATGGAAGAAGCTTACATGTATATTCTAAGTAATAGAAGCCAATCTGAAGAGGCTACATTCTGTATGATTCCAACTATATGACATTCTGGAAAAGACAAATCTATGGAGACAATAAAAAGATCAGTGGATGCCAGAGGTTGTTGGGGTGGGAGGATGAATAAGCAGAACACAGAGGATTTTTAGCACAGTGAAACTCTGTATTATACTGTAATAATGGACACATGCCATTGTACATATGTCCAAACCCAGAAAACATACAACCCCAAGAGTTAACCCTAATATAAATTATATACTTTGGGTGATTATTATGTGTCAATGTAGATTCATCAATTGTAACAAATGTTCCACTTTGATGGGGCATGTCCATAATAGAAAAGGCTATGCATGTGTGGGGACAGAGGGTACATTTGAAATCTCTACATCTTCTCAACTTCATTAGGAATCTAAAACTGCTCTACAAAAATTAAAGTTTTCAATAACTAATATTCAATACAGTTATCAGTCTGATTAGATTTGGGTTTACCATTTTATTACTGTTTTTCTCTCTCTGTTTTCTTCATTCGTTGCTCATATTCTATTTTTAAGCATTTTACTATTGTTAGTATTTTATTTTAATTTATTGATTTTTACTTTTATTTCTTTGTATTATTTTTTAGTAATTGCTTTAGGTATTACAACATACATATCTAACTTTTCAAACTTTTCACAGTCTACTTAGGATCGATATTTTACCACTTCATGTAAGGTATAGAAATGCAATCAAATCATCTCTTCCCACTGCCTCCACTAAAATTCTGTAATAGTTTCCAAATAATGTACTATCTAAATATATTGATAACCCCTCAGATAATGTTATAGTCTTAATGAATAATCATATATATTTTAAAGTACTTAAGAGAAAAACATAGCTTTAGGATTCATTCAGTTACTTACCATTTCTGTTGCTCTTTTTTCATTTCTGAAGATCCGTGTTCTCCTTTTTTTGATTTCCTTTAAATCTCAAAAATATCCCTTTGCCTTTACATGTGCTGATAACAATTTCTCTTCTCTTAGTTCTTTTTAGGTTTGTTTAAATCACCTTCATTCTTGAAGAATATTTTTACTGTGTATGAAATTCTGGCTTTATGGTTGTTGTTTTTGTTTTTTGCCATATCTTAAAAGTGTTTTTAATGGTTTTTCTGGCCTCTGTGGATTCCTATGAGAAATCTGAAGTCCTTCAAGTTGTTATTCAACTGTGTGTTGCATTTTTTTTCCTCCTAGACACTCCCAAGTTTGTTCTCTTTATGTTTGTTTTGTAGCAGTCTGAGTCCAATGTCTAAAAAACTCCATAAAACTCTAATTTTATAGATGTTAGATGTTTTGGTGTTGTCAATAGCCCCTTGGACTTTGTTAATTTTTCCTTTATCTCTTTTTATCCTCAACTTCACTGACTCCTTTATCTGTTATCTCCATTCGGTTATTTGGCCCACCAAATAAGTCTTTTTTTTTTTTTTCAGATTTTGCATTTTTAAGTTCTTAAATTCCCATTTCAATTAAAAAAATAGTTTTGGTTTCTTTTCATTCATTTCAAGTGTGTTTTTCATTACTTCATTGAAAATACTTATAGCAACTAATTTCAATTCTTTGCTGATAATTACAGCATTTGGCTCATCTTGAGTTTGAGTCTTGTTGACTGTTTCTTTGTTTCCTTGAAGATTGGTTGCATTTCCCTAGTTCTTTGTTATATAATTTTGGATAATATCCAGGATACTTTTATTATGTTGTGTAAGTACTGGGTATTATCATAATATTCTTGAAAATTATGTTGCTTTGATTTTAGCAGTCTATATACTTTGTGAACTTCTGACCATAAGCTTTGTCTTTTCTGTTGGCCATGGTTCTCATCTCAGTTCAGTCAGGCAAACCTTTGCTATACCAGTTTGGCTCAATTCCATGCATGACTCTGAGACTTATGCAGATGATTCAAATATCACTTCAGTTCTTTAAGCCTTTGCCATACTCTCTTTGGGTCTGTTCTGTAGCCAGGTGTCTCAGAGGTGAAGCTAAGATTTGTGTGGATCCATACACAAAATTGGAGAACCTTCTTCCCAAGGATTTTTCCCTCTGAGATTCTCCAAATACTCTTCAGCCCAATAGGCCTTCTGTTCCTTATTCAGAAAGATAGATTTATATTTTAGTTTATATCTCTAGTCTGCCAATCCCCCCATGCTACTGAAATTGATACCTATCCTAACAGAAAAAGAAGAAGTTTAAAATAAAATGGAAATATCTCTTCAAATCCTTTGCCTGTTTGTTAATCAAGTTTCTGTTTGTTTGTTTTTTAACATTGCTAATAAGTTATAGGAGTCTTTGATACATTTTGGAAACTAACCCCTTATCAAATATATAGTTTGCAAATATTTTCTCCCGTTCTATAAGTTGCCTTTGCATTCTGTTGATTGTCTCCTTTGATATGTAGATGGTTTTTAGTTAGTCCTACTTGTCTATTTTTACTTTTGTTGCTTGTGCTTTTGATATCATACCCAAGAAATCATTGCCAAGACTAAGGTCAAGAAGACTTTTCACTGTGTTTTCTTCTAGAAGTTTTAGTTTCAGGTCTAACATTTAAGTCTTTAATCTATTTTGAGTTTGTTTTTATGTATGGTGTAAGGTATGGATCCATTTTTTTTATTACTATTATTAATTTGCATGTGCATGTTCAGTTTTCCCAGCATCATTTGTTGAAGAGAGTTTTCTTACCCCATCGTGTATTCTTGGTACCCTTACCAAAGACCAGTTGATGGTATATGTATGGGTTTCTGTCTGGGCTCTCAATTCCTTTGTATTGGTTAATGTGTCTGTCTTTATGCCAGTATTATACTGTCTTAATTTCTGTAACTATAACTATATATTTTGAAATCAGAAAGTATGATGCCTCCAACTTTGTTCTTCTTGCTCAAGATCACTTTGACTGTTCTGGGATTTTGATGTTTCCATATGAATTTTAGTATTGTTATTTCCTATTCTAGTAAAAAAATGCCATTAAGGCTTTGATAGGAATAGCATTAAATCTGCAAATTGCCATAGGCAGTATAGGCTATATTAATTTTAACAATAGTAACTCTTTCAATCCATGAACATGGGGTATATATCCATTTACTTGTGTCTCCTTAATTCCTTTCACCAATGTTTTGTAGTTTTCAGTGTACATTATAGTTTTTAGTGTACAGTATATTCCAAAAAAAAAAAAAAAACCATACAAATGACAAATAGGTATATTACAAGATGCTCATCATCATTAATTATCAGGGAAATGCAAATCAAAACAATGATATCTCACTTCACATCTGTTTGGACGGCTATTATTAAAAGAACAAAATATAAGAAATGTTCACAAGATTGTGGAGAATTTGGTAAACTTGTACACCATTGATGGGAATGTAAAATGGTACAGCAGTTATAGAAAACAAGAATGGATATTTATTAAAAATTAAAAATAGAACTAACAGCAATCTCACTCCTGAGTATATATATTCAAAAGAATGGAAATCAGAATTTCAAAGAAATATCTGCATTCCCATGTTCACTGCAGCACTATTCACAATAGTCAAGATACAGAAATAACCCATATCTATCAACAGATAAATGGATAAAGATAATTTGGTATATACATACAATGGGATATGATTCAGCCTTAAAAAAAGAAGGAAATCCTGCCATTTGCAACAACACTGATGAACCTGGAGGACATTAGGCTAAGTGAAATAAACCAGACACAGAAAGACAGATACTCCATGATTCTTCTTATATGAGATATCTAAAGAAATCAAACTTTTAGAAGAAGAGGATATAATACTGGTTGCCATATGCAGGGGATGAGAGGAAGGCTGAGCTATTACTCAAATGGTATAAAGTTTTAGCTATGTAAGATGATCTGCTGAACAACATTGTGCCTATAGTTAGCAATATGGTATTGTACCCTTCAAAATCTAAGAGAATACATCTCAAGTTAAGTATTCTTACCTAAAAACAAATAAACAAAAAAGTAAAAGATACAGGAAACTATGGGAAGTGTTGTGTATGTTTATTATCTTGATTGTGGTGATAGTATTATGGTTATTTACATATGTCCGACTCATCAAATTATACCTACTAAATATGTGCACTTCTTTGTATATCAATTATACCTCAATAAATCTGTCTTTTAAAAATAGAACCATTAAAGAGCAGAGCCCACTATACATTAAAAAAAAAAAGAAAAACTTCCCACTGAGAATTACTTCTCCAAGTTAACATCCCTCCAAAATCTGCCAGCTTTGAATTACATTTAAGTCTTGTTTCTTTCATTTTGTCCTAAGTTTTAAGTTGTAATTAGTTGGAAGAATGTGTTCTTTGAGTTTATATTACCATACTAGAACAAGAAAGAAGTCTGTTTCTTGCCTATGAATTCATTTTCCATTGATGTATCAGGTTTGTTTGTTTACTCTTGTTTTGTTTTTGTTAGTAGTATGTACTTGGAGAACATCAGAAACTTGACCTTTAAGACACCTCTTTCTGCCTTCTGCTTATACTCTGCACCTTTCTGAAAGCTTTCCTCTGTGTTGTCAGCCAGCAGGAGAATGTTGAGAAGCGAATCAAAGGGACACTCTCAGATTTGCCTTTACCTGTAATCATTGACTCCATATCCTGGGTAACTAGGATTTTGACTCACTCAGATGTAACCTACAATATGGCTCTGGTGGTATTAATTTTCTGTTCTGCAGTGGCTAGGGCACAATAATTTGTTCAGGGGGATGTATCAGTGTCTGAGAAAAAAAAAAGCTCAAATTTTTGCTTATTACCTTATTTGTCCCTCAAATCTGGAGACTGGCTCTTCTCAGCTCTGCCAGTTCCTTTCCTCATCGGGTCAAAATGCCTTCTCTTTCTTCAGATATTTCTCACTGGTTTTACTGTAATTCTTCATAGTCTTTACATTTTCCTCTGACCTCTAGAACGTCTCCATGGTAAGACTATGAGCTTGTGCTCGTTTTCCAACTTGTCAGCAATAAGCATATAAATACTTACTTTTCATTATGTGATAAAGATATCACAATAAATGTGGTAAAGTTATAACTGTAAAGCAAAATTAGTTTGTTGGAAAAATACTCAGGTGATCATTATATTTTAGCTTTAATGAGGTACTTTATTCTTTGAAACCTGATTGTTTTTACAGTTAGAAAACACCACAACACAACACTTACACTTAATTACAAAGATTTAATTTAAGAGATGAATATACAAAAAAAAACAGTCTATAATTATTGTAATAAAATCTCCAGAGAATTTAAACAGGATATATTTTCTGGCCAAACTATTTCTCTTTAAATTAAAGTTTAAAAATCAATCTTTGATTCTGCAAGACATGTCTGACTAGGCTTTTATGTAAATCCTTTAAAAATATTCTTGATAGAACAAAGTTATCTATGGGCTGTTAGATCTCTATGCCATTAGCAACAAAATGGGTAGTTAAATTCTGGCAACTCCTGAAATAACTAGTCATAATTATGAAGGCTAAAAACATCAGAAAAAAGCAACAAAGTAAATAATAATATAATTTCTTTTATAATATAATGTACTTGGAGATAAATACTTTCTATAAGTATAATTATATAAAGGAAAAGCTTGAAATTATATTCAAATTATATCTTGTGAAATAAACTATGACCTTCAAAATCTCTTATATCAAAGTTCATATTTTGCATTTTTATTTAAAAGATGGCAGCCTATATTAAAATTATATAAAATACAATTCACTGAGAATCAGTTATAGTAAAATATTCTAGCGTAAGTATATACATGTATATAAGATTTTGTGTGATTAGATCACATATCACTCTAGGAACTAACTGAGTTGTTGGAGATTGCTTCCTATCAATGCTATATATAAATCAACTTTAGATCTTCCTTAAATATAGTGTGTTTTGAAAAGACATCTCACATTAGCAATGTCATTTTCTTTATGATCTAAGCTTTTTCTTACTTTTTAAATTTATACTGTTAGCTTGTGTTGAGTGTCCAACTTACACTATTGGAAGCTGTGTGGACATATATTAGATATACCTTATGTTTTAAATTTTACATTTTATTAAGTGATAAACAAATACAGAGCTCCCATACAGATGCATATATGTATAACGTGTATGTCTATGTCTATGTACGTATATATATAGAGAGTACGCAAACTATGAAAAAAATCCCTTTTCTTAACTCCACATTAAGTTTCCACATTAATCTTTATCCCCCCTTTTATCTCTAGCTGTATAGTATACTAGTAGAATGCCCAGGGTGCTCACTGTATTATTTCCAGTGCCCGCCCCCAAAAAAATCAGGACACTCTTTCAGAGCTTTTTCATTCAGCATTAAGTAAGCCATCTGAACAGTTCAACCACAATAAATATCCTTGTGTGAAAATATATCTAGATAAGCATAAGCATAATGTGTAATTTCTTTATAGGATCTCAATTCCTAGTTGAGATATCTTTAATTATAGCAGATTAAATTGCCCTGGGTGTTATTAACTATGTCCTTTAAATATCACTTTCCAAGGGGTCCCTGGTTGGCTCAGTTGATTGAGCATTGGTCTTTGGCTCAGGTCCTGATCCAAACCCCTACCTCAGGCTCCCTGCTCAGTGGGGAGCCTGCTTCTCCCTCTCTCTCAGCCTCTCTTCCCTGCTCATGTTCTCTCTCTCTCTCTTTCTGTCTCTCTCTCTCACTACCTCTCGCTTACTCTTTCTCTCAAATAAATAAATAAAATCTTTTTTTTCTCTAGCTATATAGTAGCTAAAAATATAAAATAAAATAAATGTCACTATCCAAGAAATGAATAAGAAAGCATTATCAATACAATATCTTAAAATGGACAAATACAGTAATTCTAGATCATATAAATTTTACTTTTGTCATTATTAAGAAAAGTCATTTAAAATATGACATAAGAAAAAGGTTAAATAGCATGTACCTTCCACGCCATTCTAGGGAACTATTTAACAAACACTCTGAAGAAATATTTAATTTTGTACAATATATTTTTGTTTGATTTGCTATTTACTATCCAATTAGAGCCAAGATACTATAAAGTTTACATGTTAGGTTTTGCATCCTATTTAGTAGAGTTGCAGGCATTCCTCTCCCATAAAAAAGATAACATCAGAAGATACATATTTTTTTGGGCGCCTGGGTGGCTCAGTTGGTTAAGCGACTGCCTTCGGCTCAGGTCATGATCCTGGAGTCCCGGGATCGAGTCCCGCATCGGGCTCCCTGCTCAGCAAGGGGTCTGCTTCTCCCTCTGCCCTCTTCCCTCTCATGGTCTCTGTCTCTCATTCTCTCTCTCTCAAATAAATAAATAAAATCTTTATAAAAAAAAGATACATATTTTTTGGTGCTGTTCTATTGCATTTTGGGTTTTTGTTTGTTTTTAATTTCCCTGTATAATTGCAAATATTACAGAGGTTTGAATATTTGCAGGGGATCTTGGGACTCTATAGTACATTTTCAAGGTTTGTAATAAAAGGAAACAATATAAGACAGCAAAAGAAAGTAAGTTCAGGCAACCTTTGGAAGGGGTCCAAGAGCTATGAAGACTTACACTCCCTGAGGTCCTTTTTATTGCACAGAGAGGTACATCTTTGGATGGAACTTTCAAGATTTTGACGATGAATCTTGGTTTCAGAGAGCTCTGGACAAATGTTTCCAGTAATGTACTTTATGTCCCTCTGGTCACTTAGGCAAGCCAAGTTGTCCAACTTCTTATGCAAGGTGAGAGTCATCCACAAACAAACTCTCCTTGCTACCAGAAGAGTTTCAGACTTTATTTTATTTTTATTTTATTTTTTTTTAAGATTTTATTTATTTGACAGAGAGAGACACAGCGAGAGAGGGAACACAAGAGGGGGAGTGGAAGAGGGAGAAGCAGGCTTCCTGTGGAGCAGGGAGCCTGATGCGGGGCTCGATCCCAGGACCGTGGGATCATGACCTGAGCCGAAGGCAGACGCTTAACCATCTGAGCCACCCAGGTGCCCCAAGAGCTTCAGACTTTAAATGTACATCACAAATTATTAGTTGGTAAGATGGACCTTATTTTGGCCAAGTATCGAACCAGACATTCAACCATCTCCAGAGGTAAGTATAGAGCTGCCCCCATCAAAGTATAAAATAACTCTATTTTGAATAAGAACATTAAACAGTTTATAGCCAGCCAACCCAGCAATCTTATTTTAACAATTTCTTAATGCCTATAAATACCCAGAAACTCAAAATGTTCTTTGCAACAGCTTTTTCAATTGTATAATTTCTTGATTAATATGTTGATAATCATTGACATGAATTTAATATTTGTATTCCATTTATTTTATTTTTAAAAAATTACATATGAAATTACATTTTACTTCATTCCAAAATCTTTTTCCTTTGACTGCTACTGCTTCTCCTTCTATGGCTGTCTTTGATTTGCTCTTTCATACTTTTGCTTTGTGTCCTTTCACTAAGAGAATGAGGTTCCCAGACCATATGATATGATTTAGGTTCTTAGATCCTATATGAATGAATTTCTAAGTTATTATCATTATTATTATTATTATTTTACACAATACAATTATAAGAGAGAACTCAGGTTATTGAGGTTATTTTCTGGTCCTTGTCTAGTTGTGCTTTCACAATATTGAGAGTATTTTCCTCTATACTCTATCTAGAAGCAAAATTTCATAGAGATTACAAAAAACACAGTGACAAACTCTATTGTGGTATTTCTATTTATAATTGTTGCATTCATTTTCTCTCATTTGCTGTGTTAAACCATATGCTCTTCTAAATAAATGACTTAAAAACTGAGGCAACCAGAATCCTTTCTTTGCACTTTAGCTTACTGGCAAATACTCAGATGGTTGCAATGAAAACCTCTTTGTTTAAACAAAATCTCTGGGATATTTACTTATTTATTTTTTGTTGTTTTCCTACTAATAAGTAGATGAAATGTGGAAGTTATGCCCAATGCTTTAAAATGATAAATACAATTGTTACATAAAATGGATTTGGTTTTAAACAATTAAAAATATAATCTGGGGCACCTGGGTGGTACATTTGGTTAAGTGTCAGACTCTTGCTGTCGGCTCAGGTCCTGATCTCAGAGAATGTTTAACATGAGCAAAGAGGAGCAAGGTAGCAAGCACAGCTAAGGTAGAGGAAGCAAGCACAAGACTGGTAGGGAATTAGATCAGAAAGGCAGCAAAGAACCAAGCATGTAACACTTCACAGGTCAATTTGAGAGATGGAAAGCTATTGGAATGTGTGAAATAGGAGTAACCTGATCTTATTTTAATTTTAAAGTAATTTCCTTGGTTAACATACAGAGAACGAACTAAAAAGGGCAAGGACAAGAGAAAAGAGACTAGTTTGGGTGTAACTGAAACAATAAGACAAATGGTAACTTGAACAAGAATGTTGTTGGTGTATTGGGGGGAAAGTTGTTGGAATCAGAAATACTGGTAAGATAGAGCTAATATTTGCTGATAATTTGAGTGTAGGAGCTGAGACAAAAAGACCAGTCTAGCAAGATGAATTTAGAATTTTAGTTTTGAGTAATCCAAAAAGTTAAGCTGTCTTTTACTGAGATTGATGGAGAAATTTTGGGTTGGGGGAGGGGGGGCAGGGATCAGACTTATGGTTTTGAATAAGTATTAATCTAATTAATACCTCAGGAGTATATATTTTAATATATTTTTTTTAAATTTAATTTCTTTTTCTTCCAGAGAGAGTGAAAGAGAAAGGGAGAGAGGGACGGCAGGAGAACAAGAGGGAAGGAAAAAATGACTGAGAGAGTGAAAGAGAGAAAATTTAAGAAAAATGTCATTGCTGATATTAGGGATGCATAAGATAAATAACTAAAATTAGAAAGATGATTCAGGGCCAATCAAAGTTGTCTTCCCAAGTCAATATTTATGGATAACCAGAGTCCCGTATTCATGTGAAATTAGTTGATTTATTTGATTCATAAAGAGGCTTTATTTTTGTAGAACTGAATATATTTTGACAATGTTTGAAGAGGCAATATCTTTAGGATCCATTTGATTGCTCTAATTTAATAACACATGGCATGGATAAAAAGAAATTTAGAAAAATTCATTTGGCATTTACAGTGGTAATCTGGCTTTATCTCAGGTTTCATTTTTTAAGCTCATCTTTGTGTTGGATGAAACTCATTTGCAGGAAAGAAGTGGTGGTATAGAGAAAATAATACATAAATATTTCCCGTGATGTCTGTGGATGTCTTTATTGTTATTGATGAAAACAGAGCTCTGATATTTGAGGTTATGAGTTTCTGAATTTATACACCAGGAAACCAATCTCCAATGAACTACATTTTTACTAACATCCTTGCAAAAAGCTCACACACATTCACATAAAGGATTCCAGCTGCTTTGCTGAATTTTCACACATCAGCTAAAGTCAAGCACCCCACTAGTCACAGGTGACAAATAATGCTCCAACATCTGCTTGCTAACAATATAATCTGGCTCATTTACTATCATCAGTTTCCTGGTATTGTGCCCACAGGATATGTTCAATAAATACTGAATGAAATGCTTCTACCTGTTGAGAAGAATAAATAAACCTGTGGGGTGGGGGAGTAATGACGCCACAGCCTTTCTCTTTCTTTCAGAAGCAATAGTTGTAGGCCATGTGAAAACTTGCAAAATACACTGGACATCACTGTGTTTTGACAGCATGGTCTGAGTTCAGAATGTAGTCCAGTGCAGTTTACACAGGAAACCTAAAATAGGTCAATGCCCCTGAGAATGTTTCTTGGGTTTAGGAGGATGATAATTTCAATTTCTGCTCAGTTTATTTCCAGAGCAAGCAGTGATCCAAATGATTAAACTTCTACCACTGGGGATAGTTAGAATTCACAATTTCAGCTAGCTATGAATAAGTCAACAAATGTAAGTGGTTTGGTGTATTGCCCACAAGAGCAGTTAGTTTAAACATTCTTAGATAAGGCACTGAAAATTCAATAAAATAAGGCATATTATTGTTTTAAAGATATAACACAATAGATTTTACATTAAAATGTATAATCCTAAAGTGTTACAAGTTAGTTCTATTTCAAAACTTCATTTTACATTATGTAATATAAATGTTTACTTTAACCAAAATAAGATATTTTGATCATTTGTAATTTAATTTAAAATTGTAGATAGGAGCACCCGGGTGGCTCAGTCGGGTGAATGTCCAACTCTTGATTTCGCCTCAGGTCATGATCTCAGGGTCATGAGATTGAGCCCCACATGGGGCTCACACTCAGTGCAGAGTCTGCTTGAGATTCTCTCTCCCTCTCCCTCCGCCCCACCACCCCCTCTCTTTCTATAAATAAATAAATAAATAAATAAATAAATAAATAAATAAATAAATA
>NW_023270323.1:52158687-52557011 GCF_011800145.1 Mirounga leonina | reverse complement strand
ATAAATAAATAAATAAATAAATAAATAAATAAATAAATAAATAAATAAATAAAAAATATATATATATATATATTTAAAAAGAAAACCTAAAATAAAATTGTAGATATAAATGATGGTAACATAGTATGCCCTTTCTTTTCCAACCTTATTCCATTGTACCTAACCTATATATTAACTTCTCTCAGGAAGTTATTTCACAGCTTTCCTTTCTCTAACATACCACGCACATACATACTCACTGGCTCTCTCTTTTCTTCTCTCTCTGATGATTATCTTGCTCCTTATTTCACTAAGAAAATAGAAGGTAACGGAAGTAAACTTTCACTTTCTTCTATTACATTATCTAACAACCTGCCTACATCTGTACCCATAATCTTTGCTTTCCCTTCTTTCAAAGTCTGTGCTCCTTAGTACAATGACACATCCATCTCATCAATGACTTTGATTCAGCAATGATCCACTCACTCATGCAACATCAATAGTTCTCAATAAGAATAAGGGCAGGTTGTAAAATCTTGCCTTGAAAAATCCTTCCTAGATCCTTCCCACCACCCACCCCAACTACTACCCTGTTGTCTGTTCTTTAAAGTAAAACTCCCCTAAATATCTGCCTATATACATGCTTGATTTCTTGAGCATATTCCTATCAGATTTTGCATTCATCGCTCCTTTGAATTTTTTTTCTTTTGGGGATTACCAAAGGCCTATAGTAGGATATCCAAGAGTCAGTTCTTGGTCTTCATTTTATTCAAATTTTTAGCAGAATTTGACATAATTGGATTTTCTTTTCCTCTTTAGATGTTCTACACACTGGAGTTCTGGGACTCAGAAATTTCTTTGTTTTCTGTTTTCTTCACTGTTCTGTTTTGACCTGTACCTAGATACTGGAATAGATTTGGAGAAATGATCTTATACAGGTGAAAACTTAAGACTTAGAAAAATGAAATTGTTTAGTGATTATGGGTACATGATGAAAGGGCACTGGAAATAAGTTTGGTAATAAAATTTAACTTAAAACTGAGATTTGTGTTTGCCTGAATAATTGGATACTATAGCCTAGCCAAGTTGACACATAGAAAGGACCATGATAGTGCACCTCTTGTGAGTTTGGCACCCATACTAACCTCCTTAAACCATACTAATTTCCAAATAAAGATAATAAAAATTATAATTCCACTTAGGATATTACAACTATCCTGCATACAACCAAAAACATGTTTTCTTTCTCCAGAGGACAATATAAAGTCCTTAAGGGATTTTTACTCCTCTACTTTATATCTTTTAATTTAAATACTGCAATGTAGAGTTTACTATTATTAATATTTTTTATGTTAGATGATGAAGAGATAAGAGGAAGAAGAAAACAAAATAGTTTATACACACACACAGAAACATGTTCACAACAAAATAGAACTATTCCAATCCTTATTTACAAATGATCATAATCATGGCAAGTTTGTAAGATTATTATGGTTCTTTGCTGGTAAGAGGAACCAAACCTCCATTCATGATGGGCCACTAACAGTCCTGCCTGAATTTGTTGTAGATTTCAGTTTACTTGAATCATATAAATCATACTACTTGAATCAGTAGTAGTACTACTAAGAGACTCTTTAAGGTATCTCCTGTATCCAAGAAATTGCTTTCTTACTTCCAGTTTTCTAGTACCAGCTCAATTTCCCCTTGGTAATCAGGATCAATCATCCCAGACAGTAAGGTAGCAACGTCTTGCCTTTGGATTCAGAAGCATGAGGAGCCCAGCATGGCAGGGTGGCAGTTTTAATTTCCAGTTCAATAGAATCCTTGTTGTGTCTCCCAGTCAAGTATTCCTTTCTTTGGAAATAAAACCTCTACACCAACATAAAATAAGACCATAGGGACAGAAAGCAAAGTTTTTGTTAGATCACTAGGAATAGTAGTGAGAGGTGCCACTCCCATTTCTATCACTTGATTTTTGGCATGTGAAAGCTGTCTGTTGGAAGAAACAGCACCATATATTGCTGATTTAGAGCATATACAGCCTTCAGTAGGACACTGACTTAGCCCTATAAGCTTTGGCCACATATTGGGCATTGTAACTGAGTCTTCAAAAGGCCATTCCACCATTCAATCAAGCCAGCAGCATCAGGATAAGGGGAAACATGGGAAAACTAATTAATTCCATGACTATGGTCATGTTATTTGCTGTAAAGTGAGATTGTTTATCAGAACCAGTTCTGTGCAGAATACCGATATGGTCATAAAACGTTCTATGAGTCCATAGATAGAGTTTTGAGATAAGCGCTGCATGCAGGGAAAGTAATCCATATCCAGAGTTAAGTGTCTATTCCAGTAAAAGCAAAATGCTGCTTCTTTCATGATGGTCCAATGTAGTCCATTTTCCACTAGGTACCTGGCTGATCAACCAGGAGCACGTGCCATATCATGGAATGTGTTGGTACCTGCTGCTGGCAGATTGGTACTCAGGAGTGGCTATAGCCAGGTCATCCTTGGTGAGTAGACATCCATGTTGTTGTGCCTATGCATTAATCCCGTCACTGTCAACATGACTACTTTGTTCATGAGCTCATTGGGCAATGACAAAAGTGGCTAGGGAAAAGATGTGCACAAATGGGTCATCCTATCACTTGAGTATTAAAATGCTCCTCTGCTGAAATCAGTTTGGTAAACAATTAGATAGGACCCAAATATTTTCACATTCTTTTCCCATTCAGAGAGATCTATCTAAATACCTCTTCTTGGGCGCCTGGGTGGCTCAGTTGGTTAAGCGACTGCCTTTGGCTCAGGTCATGATCCTGAAGTCCCAGGATCGAGTCCCGCATCAGGCTCCCTGCTCGGCAGGGAGTCTGCTTCTCCCTCTGACCCTCCCCCCTCTCATGTGCTTGCTCTCTCTCATTCTCTCTCAAATGAAAAAAAAAAGTAAAATAAAATAAAAAATAAATACCTCTTCTTTAGAACACTTTGTCACCAAATTCCCAGTCAAATTTCTGACCATCCAGCTAAACTTTTGGCCACAGCATATGAAAAGATATAAACTCATACCTCCAGTTATTTCTCCTTCTGAGGAAAATGAACAGCCAGTTTTACTGCTTGTTTTTGACCACTTGCAGGATTCTTCTTCACCACTGTCCTTCAAGAATGTCTCAGAAAGAGTCTGTAGCACTGCAATACTGCCATTTCTTCTTCAAGGAAACCTTAGTTCTGGTGTCAAATTCTTTCAATTGATTGGATCAGGCCCATCCAGATTATCCAATTTAATCTCCTTTACTTAAAGTCAATTGATTGTAAGTATTAATAACAAACGCACTTTTTTTTTTTTTTTAAGATTTTATGTATTTGAGAGAGAGAGAGAGATTGAGAGCACACAAGCCAGGGAAGAGACAGAGAAGCAAACTCCCTACTGAGCAGGGAGCCCAGTGCGGGACTCGATCGCAAACCCCAGGATCATGACTTGAGCTGAAGACAGACGCTCAGCTGATTGAGCCACCCAGGGACCAAACACAAAATTCTTTAACAACAGTTCCTGGACTAGTGTTGGTTAATAACTGGAAGTTATACCTTAGCCAATTACAGCAGATAAAGTCTAGAAAGATGTTCTTAGAAAAATAGCTAAAATGTGAGGTGAAATGTAGAAAGAAAAATAGCTTAATTTTTGGAATGAAAAATGGTAATTAAAAGAAAATGGTAATAAATTATTTTTAAAAAGTTGGTCAATTTATAAATGAATATGGAAATCTAGAAAGTGCATTCCTGTTTGTTCCTATGTTCCTTGTGACAGAAATGAAGGTTATCTGTTGAATAAAAAATACGTGAAAATGGAGAAAACAACTCAAAGAGAGAGAGATGTATGCTTTACATGTGGAATCTAATTTTTGAAATTAAAATAATTAGTTGGTGAACTCATCCCCAGTGCCATAAAAAACATGCACTGATTAGAGTGTTGCTGGTAAATACCATCCTCTTTTTAAATTTCCCAATCTACTCCTTATTATACTGTCCCCAAATTAAATAATTTTGAATTATCTATAGTTTGATCTCATGCAAAGATGTCTTAGTTTTAAAAAGCAGATTGGGAAGAATAAAATTCAGGTGGTTGGAAGAGAGAATGGCATATTAAATATTTTCTTGGACTTTATTCTTTTTTCCTTAACAAAAATGCTCAAAAATCATAAGCTTACATTTTTTTATTTTTTAAGATTTATTTTATTTTATTTTATTTATATTCAATTAGCATACATATAGTACATCATTAGTTTCAGATGTAGTGTTCAATAATTCATCAGTTGCATATAACACCCAGTACTCATCACATCACATGCCCTCCTTAATGCCCATCACCCAGTTACTCCAACCCCCCATCCACCTCCCCTTCAGCAACCCTTAGTCTGTTTCCCTGAGTTAAGAGTCTCATGGTTTGTCTCCCTCTCTGATTTCTTTCCATTCCATTTTCCCTCTCTTCCCTTATGATCCTCTGCACTATTTCTTATATTCCACACATGATAAAACCATATGATAATTGTTTTTCTCTGACTGACTTATTTCACTTAGCATAATACCCTCCAGTTCCATGCACTTCAATGTAAGTGGTAGATATTCATTCTTTCTAAAGGCTGAGTAATATTCCATTGTATATATAAACCACATCTTCTTTATCCATTCATCTATTGAAGGACATCTCCACTCATTCCACCATTTGGCTATTGTAGACACTGCTGCTATGAATATTGGGGTGCAGGTGCCCCTTTTTTACCCAGTAGTGCAATTGCTGGGTATCGGGTATCTCTATTTTTAACTTCTTGAGGAACCTCCATACTGTTTTCCAGAGTGGTTGTACCACCTTGCATTCCCACCAACACCGTCAGAAGGTTCCCCTTTCTCCACATCCTTGCCAACATTTGTTGTCTCCTGACATGTTAATTTTAGTCATTCTAAATGGTGTAAGGTGGTATCTCATTGTGGTTTTGATTTGTATTTCCCTGATGACAAGTGATAGGAAGCATTTTTCATGTGTCTGTTGACCATTTGCATGTCTTCTTTGGAGAAGTGTCTGTTCATGTCTTCTGCCCATTTTTGACTGGATTAGTTGTTTTTCAGGTGTTGAGTTTGAGAAATTCTTTGTAGATCTTGGATACCAGTCCTTTATCTGATATGTCACTTGCAAATATTTTCTCCCATTCTGTCGGTTGTCTTTTGGTTTTGTTGACTGTTTCCTTTGCTGTGCAAAAGCTTTTTATTTTGATGAAGTCCCAATAGTTCATTTTTGCTTTTGTTTCCCTTGTCTTTAGAGTTGTGTCTTGCAAGAAGTTGTTGAGGCCAAGGTCGAGGAGATTGCTGCCTATGTTGACCTCTAGGATTTTGATGTATTCCTGTCTCACATTTAAGTCTCATCCATTTTGAGTTTATTTTTGTGTATGGTGTAAGAAAATGGTCCAGTTACATCCTTCTGCATGTGGATGTCCAATTTTCCCACACCACTTATTGAAGAGACTGTCTTTTTTCCATTGGATATTCTTTCCTGTTTTGTCGAAGATTAGTTAACCATAGAGTTGAGGGTCCATTTCTGGGTTCTCTATTTTGTTCCATTGATCTATGTGTCTATTTTTGTGTTAGTACCATACTGCCTTGATGATTACAGCTTTGTAATATAGCTTGAAGTCAGGCATTGTGATGCCTCCAGCTTTGGTTTTCTTTTTCAACATTCCTCTGGAGATTTGGGGTCTTTTCTGGTTCTAGACAAATTTTAGGATTATTTGTCCCAGCTCTGCGAAAGACGTTGATGGTATTTTGATAGGGATTGCACTGAATGTGTAGATTGCTCTGGGTAGCATAGAGATTTTAAAAATATTTATTCTTCCAGGGGCGCCTGGGTGGCTCAGTTGGTTAAGCGACTGCCTTCGGCTCAGGTCATGATCCCAGGGTCCTGGGATCGAGTCCCACATCGGGCTCCCGGCTCAGCAGGAAGCCTGCTTCTCCCTCTCCCACTCCCCCTGCTTGTGTTCCTGCTCTCGCTGTCTCTGTCTCTGTCAAATAAATAAATAAAATCTTAAAAAAAAAAAAAAATTATTCTTCCAATCCATGAGCATGGAATGTTTTTCCATCTCTTTGTGTCTTCCTCAATTTCTTTCATAAGTGTTCTGTAGTTTTTAGAGTACAGATCCTTTATGTCTTTGGTTACGTTTATTCCTAGGTATCTTACGGTTTTTTGGTGCAATTGCAAATGGGATCGATTCCTTAATTTCTCTTTCTTCAGTCTCATTGTTAGTGTATAGTAATGCAACTGATTTCTGTGCATTGATCTTATATCCTGCCACGTGGCTGAATTGCTATTTGAGTTCTAGCAGTTTTGGGGTGGAGTCTTTTGGGTTTTCCATGTAAAGTATCATGTCATCTGTGAAGAGAGAGAGTTTGACTTCTTTGCCGATTTGCATGTCATTTATTTCTTTTTGTTATCTGATTGCTGAGGCTAGGACTTCTAGTACTATGTTGAACAACAGTGGTGAGAATGGGCAACCTTGTTGTGTTCCCGACCTTAGGGGAAAGGCTCGCAGTTTTTCCCCATTGAGGATGATATTCACTGTGGGCTTTCTTTGTAGATTTCTTTTATGATATTGAGGTATGTTCCCCTTATCCCTACACTTTGAAGAGTATTAATCAAGAAAGAATGCTGTATTTTGTCAAATGCATTTTCTACATCAACTGAGAGAATCACATGGTTCTTGCCTTTTATTTCATTAATGTGATCTATCATGCTGATTGATTTGTGAGTGTTGAACCCTCCTGCATCCCAGGAATAAATCCCACTTGGTCATGGTGAATAATCCTTTTAATGTGCTGTTGTATCTTATTGGCTAGGATCTTAGTGAGTATTTTGGCATCCATGTTTTTCAGGAATATTGATCTGTAATTCTCCTTTCTGATGGCATCTTTGGTTTTGGGATCAAGGTAATGCTGGCCTTATTGAATGAGTTTGAAAGTTTTCCTTCCATTTCTATTTTTGAAAGAGTTTCAGTGGAATAAGTATTATTTCTTCTTAAATGGTAGAATTCCTCTGGGAAGCCATCTGGCCCTGGGCTCTTGTTTTTTTGGGAGATTTTTGATTACTGCTTCAATTTCCATGCTGGTTATGGGTCTGTTCATATTTTCTATTACTTCCTGTTTCAGTTTTGGTAGTTTATAAATTTCCAGGAATGCATCCATTTCATCCAGATTGCCTAATTTGTTGGCATATAGTTGCTCATAATATTTTCTTAAAATTGTTTGTATTTCCTTGGTGTTGGTAATGATCTCTCCTCTTTCACTCATGATTTTATGTTTTTGCTCTTTGTTAACAGATGAGAACTCTCCAATAGAAACCTAAAAAAAAATTATTAATATATTTTAAAAGACAAGCACAAATTATGTTGTGTCCAAATTTTTGCCTTATTCAAAACGTTAATGGAATAATTTATTAATTTCTTAACAAGCAGGAAATATATCCATTTAAATCTTCCACCCCCACCCCCCTATCCCCCGGAAGGCCAACTGGAAGAACAGGTGCACAGCAAGTTATGGATCCCACAAGACTGTAAAACTCCAACACTAGGGGAAAATATATAGAATTTGAGGTTTTTTTCATTTATCTTTCAGTTTAAAATTTTCCATTTCTTTTTTCCCTTTTCAGCTAGTTTCTTATTTTATCAACTCTTTGTTTTTAAGTTGATTTTTAATTTTCATTTTTTACATCTACGTTTTACAGATATAGTCTTCATTTTTAGCCTCCTTTCACTCTATCCAATTTTATCTTTGTGTATATATATATAAGTTTTGCTTTCTTTTTTGCAAATTTGGGATTTAGTGTCTTCTAACACACAGACAAAATACACACATAAACAAGTGGATCACCTTGATTTGTCCACCCTGTGAGATTGTATTCTCTCCCCTGCTCACTTTTTTTTTTTTTTTTTTTTTTTCTGTTTTGGTTTCTGACCTCTTTGGATTTGTCTAATGTGTATTTTGTTTGAGTTGTGGTTGATATTTTTGATTCTGCTCACTTATTCATCCATTCTTCTTTGGGCAAAATGACTAGAAAGAGGAATTCACAACAAAAGAAACAACCAGAGGTAATGCTCTCTGCCACAGATCTTCTAGCTCACATTGAAGTTTTTAGTACTCAAGTACACATACAAAATTCTTACACCAATTGGTTGAACCAGAATTCAGATTAGTTTAGTATTTGGGTTAGTAGATATCCTAGTAATTAAAGTATTTTTTCTTCTATTTTCTAATTCTAATACTGTTACTGGATTATCTTAGTTTGAATACATCTGAATAAGAGTATTCTAATAGCCAACATCAAACTATTAAAGAATGTGCTTTAAAAAAATCAATCATTGTGAAGTAGCAATAATTATGAAGAATATACTTAAGTATATTTTAAAAAGAAGGGTCTATCATAGTTTAAAATAGGAAGGTCTTTTATTATTACATTATTTAAGATAGAAAACAAATATATATTTTCTCACAAATAATCTAATTAAAATAATAGGCCTTTGATTTTTATTTATTTAAAATAAAACCATTCTTGGGGCGCCTGGGTGGCTCAGTTGGTTAAGCGACTGCCTTCGGCTCAGGTCATGATCCTGGAGTCCCGGGATCGAGTCCCGCATCGGGCTCCCTGCTCGGCAGGGAGTCTGCTCCTCTCTCTGACCCTCCCCTGTCTCATGTGCTCTCTGTCTCTCTCATTCTCTCCGTCTCAAATAAATAAATAAAATCTTTAAAATAAAACCATTCTTGTTTCTTAGAATTTGCCATATGTCAAAGATAATTTAAAAAACCAGTTAAAGCTAAATTTCTTGAACTTTTATTTAGAATAAATCAGGAATTCAATAAAAGCAAGTTAACAGTACTGATAAAATAAATGATTTTAATGTTTGTAAACCACAACATGCAGGGGGTGATTTTCAGAGGTAATTTTCAGAGGTTAAAGAATGAGATAGATTGTTCATAGCATTTCAGTTAAAACTCTAAGTACACATTAGCATCCTTATATAATTTTTAAAAGAAAAAGAAATATGAAGGCTTTCCATACAAGAAGAAAGAACATGACATAACCAAATTTTCATTAAAAAAAAAACAACAAAAACTGTTATCTGATTCCTAGCATGAACTGAAGTTGTGAAAGTTGTACATGAAGTTGTACAAAAGTTTTGACTTATGGAGAATGGTTAGGAGACCATTTACAAGTAGGAGATAACAAAGTTGTAAAATAAAAACAAATTATAATTTTAAGGTAAGTGTGTAATTTGGGAAAAATCTTTTTTTTTTTTTTTAATCAAGTTGTTTTCTTATGCAAATCCCTCACGTTTGCTAGAGGCTTCTAATAGGAAGGACCTCTGAAGACAAGGGATTGTCAAAGAGGTTTAAAAGGTGCAGACCACTGATCTTAAGTGTGTTGAAAAGCTACACAAAGGTGGGAAGAATTTTGGCTTTTAGATCTGATTCAGCCTTTTTCAGTGTTTATCCCAAGGGAAATTATATCCAGTATGTAGATTGTTATTACATGAAAGATAAAAATCTTGTTGTTTCTATATTTGGGGAAATGCTGGCCCTTTCCTAAAAACAAAACCAGAATTGTTCATAGGCTCAATTGTGCTATAACCTCCAAGTAGAAGAGCATAGTACAAATAGTTCTCATCACCGTCTGCCATCTTAATTTTTGCTAAATTATTCCAGGGCCTGCTTCTTTCTGGATTGCAACAGGAAATCAGTGTCATTGTTAGAAAGAAAGTAAACTGTAAAATGAAGCGAAGAAAGCTGAGTTAAAAGAAGTGCTTTAGAATCTCATAATGATCTGAAAAATTAAGAAGAATATGAGAGAGAGAGTAGAAGGAAAAAAATACAGAGCTTAGTGTCTCCTTTAAGGAAATTCAAAGCTACTATATTTGGTTAGAAATATCTGTAGGGATAAAGGATTAGGTATATGGGTGGAATGATTAAAGCACTGTACATTGTCTTCCATAACTGTATCGTATATGAAAAAAGGGAAAGAATATTTTTTGAGTTGCTACTCTCTTTCAAAACTATGCAGAGTTGTTAAGTGTTCTCTCTCAAATAAAAAAGTGAGACAGATATATATATCTGAAAAAGAGAATAAGACAGAAAGATACATATATAATACTAAATAATAAATATATTACATAAATAATATATATATATATATTTAAATCTATGTAGGACTGTCTATAAGGAGGTACATAGTTGGGTTCAAATTCTTACACTAGACCTACCATCTATTCATGTATCTCATACATGAAATGTAAATGTCCACATTTTTATTTTATGCTTAATCAGAAGATCATTTTCAAATACACTACTATAATTTTAGCAATGACTTTAGTGTCTTCAAATAACTTCCATTTTTATAGTTGCTATTTTTATTTATTTGAAGTTGCATTGATACCCTAGAGGGATTACTCTTATTAATTCCTATAAAGTCAATAACATCTAACAAACAGATGAACAGTGAATGGATACATTTCAAATACTTTTAAACAATTCTTGAAGCTATTTCTGTAGTTCTCTATAGTAAAATAATAATTCAACTGTTCAGTGAATTACAACTGGGGTGTGTTTAGCTCCTGAAGATAATTTCTAAAATGGGTTCTGATTTTTAGCCATACTAAGCCTCCATACCTCTTCTCTCATCGAACCCTCATCCTAAGTCCCATACACTTTAGTTTTCTATTGTTAAATAACAAATTACTATAAACCTAATAGATGAAGCAACACCTCTTTATTATAATCTCATGGTTTCTGTCGAAGAAGTCCAGGCACAGCTGAACTGAGGTCTTTGCATTAGGACTAACACACTTGAAATCAAGGTGTTGGCTGGCCTGCCCTTCTGGAGCTCAGCATCCTTTTTTAAGCTCATGTGGTTGTTCCTAGAATTGTGCTCCAGGCTGCTGTAGAGTTGAGGCCCTCTTTCTTTTTCCAGTGTCATCCAATGACAGCTCTTAACCCGTATGATGCTCCCTAGGGCTCCTTGCCACATGGCCCCCTCCATAGGCCCTCTCACACTTCCATTCTCTGACTGTTTAGAACTTCTTTAAAAAGGCACATCTGGTTAGGTCAGATATCCTCAGACAGTCTCCCTTTAGGTTAATTCAAAATTGACTGATTAGAATCTAATCACGTGAGTGATAGCCCATCATATGTATTATACCGGGGGCTTGAGTTTTGAAAGCCATCTTAGATTTTGCTATTTTTTTTTTTTAATTTTTACCTCCATTATTGGCACATTTGTTCCATGATACACTACAGGACATATTAACTTTAGCAACAACTGGGTATGGTGGAAAGAACTAAAATAGTCACATTAAAATAATTATGTTTTGATCACATTAAATTATGTATTTGTTTTGAAGGGTTGATTTGTATAAACTCTCAAAAAAAATCATAAGATGAATGTGTTTAAAGCAGAACCACCACCTGTGTTTCCTTGAAGTGTCTAGTCTTTCAAGTGATTACTTGAAAAATCACCATTGTAATCATATGATTCTTTTTTTAAAGATTTTTTTTTATTATTTATTCATTCAAGACACAGACACAGAGAGAGAGAGAGCACAAGCAGAGGGAGAAGCAGAGGGAGGAGGAGAAGCAGGCCCCCCGCTGAGCAGGGAGCCCTATGTGGGGCTTGATCCCAGGACTCTGGGATCATGACCTGAGCCAAAGGCAGACTCTTAACCATCTGAGCCACCCAGGCGCCCCTGTAATCATATGATTCTAATAAGAATCAAGTTAATAACAAAGAATGCTCTTAACCTTTACAACACTGGATGTTAATGTTTTAGTTTATAATATATTTATATTCTTTTCTTAAAGGGATTTTTTTTTAAGTCAGACAAACAAAAATACCTTAAAAGGTTATGAAAAAATAAGTTGGATTCCTTCATTACATCCTTACGAGGGTTCCTAGAGAATTTTATGTCAGAACAGATGGCATTTGGCAAGCGGATGTCTGAAACTTAGATGTAATTCACCAGAGGTTCTTTGGAAATATTTCTGAGTGCAGAGGGAAAGTCACTTGTTTGTGACAGGTTTTCCACCATAAGATCATGTTAGTCAGCAAATCATACATGAAAGGATACTAATGAGATTAATAAGAAGAATGTGTGCAAGCTTCCCACTGAGGAATATGCCTAGAAGAGTAAGAAAGGCACACTGTATGTGGACTTTCAAAGGAAGGAAAGGATAGTTACTATGCTTTGAATTGAAAGCAACTATTTTAAAGTAATCCTATGTTTCTACTTCTGCTTTTCCTCTAAAACCATACACCTTTTGCTTTTACACTCAAGAATTGTTATTTACCCTCTAGAATTTTGCAACATCTGCATTAGCCTAAAGTGACATTTAATGAAAATGAAAATACTCATAATAATTTTCTGTTGGCCCATATTTGTGTCAGTAAATAAATTCCTTTTCTCAAAATACAAAATATGTTTATGAGAAAAACAGACTCAAGTGCTATCTTCTACAAAGACTAGATTTATTCTGACATATGGTGCCAGCACAAAACTGTTAATAAAAAAAAACTAGAGTGTAGTGATAATTTTAATGTTTGTAGTCCTTAATTTACATAGAATACTTCCAAGCATAATTTAAATAATTTCATAGAATCCTCTAGGTCCATTCCAAATTCAGAGATACAAAAAACGGATATTAAAGTACAACCCCCAGTGTGAATTATTCATGACATTTAGACATGTTTTTTGATCTCTAATCAAAAGTTCATCTGAATTAAAAAAAAATACATTTCTTACCAAAGGAACACTCATTAATAATAGTAATGTTGAAAAACACAAATGAAATAGAAAAATAATTAATACTTCCATTTTAATCAATTAATAAACAAATCTCAATTATTTCTTTAAATATAAGGGTTAAGTTTACTTTTCTTTCTTTTTTTTTAAGACTTTTTTAAAAATTTATTTATTTGACAGAGAGAGATAGCGAGAGAGGAACACAAGCAGGGGGAGTGGGAGAGGGAGAAGCAGGCTTCCTGCCGAGCAGGGAGTCTGCTTCTCCCTCTGACCCTCCCCCCTCTCATGCTCTCTGTCTCTCATTCTCTCTCTCTCTCAAATAAATAAATAAATAAATAAATTTTTAAAAAAGAATCTAGAAGTAACACAAGAAAGTTAAAAGGTTGATGTTTCAAAAATAACAACATAAATATAGTTCTATATTTTTTCTATCATATCTATATATATGTAATTAATTATATGTTAATTGTTATATATATAAGATACCTTTATAATGAATTTCATGGCAATTCAAGTAAAAAACAATATTTGAGAATCATATCACTCTTTTAAAAAATATACATATATAATGTTATGTGACATAAATATTCTTTTTAAGATTTCCTGCACTAGGCACAAGATACCTACAGGTAAAGCTCGCAGAATTTATGATTATTTTTTGAGAGAATGTTTTTGTTCCAATTCTCAACTAATCATATGCATTCAATACTAAGATTTGTTTCTACGTGGCAGGCCAAGAGAGACTGCTAAACAAATCCAGTCCTTATCATGCTCTGAACACGTAACATCTGACAGCCTACCATGTACCGAATATTTCCTGAATGTAAATTGCTTCCAAATGTAGGAAAGTACTAGTTTTTTCCTAGACTTTGGCTAACTGGGCTCCTGTTATCAAATACTTTTGCAAATAGAGTATAAAATCATAATTTAAATTTCTAACAAAACCTGGAGATTGTTAGATCCAAAGTTGAGGACATAAATATTGACATGTACAAAGTCCATTCTACTGGAAATATAAGTAAATATTAGAGTAAGTTTATTGTAAATAAAAAGTCTATAGAAAACGCCGCTGTCATTAACAGCAGATACCCTTTTATGTAGTGTTTATTCTCTGCCAGTCCCCAAAAGAAGTACTTAACAAAGATTAACTCTTGTATTCTTCACAAGGTCTATGAGGTAAATTACTATTATGGTCCCATTTTGCAGATAAAGGAATCGATGCACAAAGAGGTGAAGTAATTCAGATAAAGACAGAGCTAGTTTTGTATTCAAACTCCACAGGTTCTCTGCTTAGTTTGTCTAGCCAGCTCTTAGATATATCATAAGAATTTTTATTGTTTATAATTATTACTATTACTATTATTATTATTTTACTTTAAGAGAGTAAAAGAAAGATCTAAAGCTTCTAACAAGAAGGGATTTTTTTTTTTTTTTTTTTTTTTTTTTTTTTGCGAATCAAGGTTGCTTCCAGACAAACAGATCAAAGATCAAGGAGAGGTTAGTCGATCTGTGGCTTTTAAATGTAGCTATCAATCAGAGCAGGATCAAGCTTAGGCAGTGTAATTTATTGTGTTACATAAAAGTTTACCAATGCAACAAAAATAAGCATATATATATTTTTTCCTTTTGGAAATTACATAGCTATTTGTGTAACATTTGCTTGAGGAACACACAGGTCCCTGAGAATGGTTATCTGATACTTCATAAATGGGCTCCAGCCGTACCTCACAGCATCGCCTCATATATGCACTGATGTCCAGGTCTACTAGCTACTTGATAACTTCTAAAGGAGTAAATATAATCTTTTCTTCCTTCTTCATTTACATAAGATGGTACCTGTTCTTGAGAAGGCTCTTCTATGTCTGTGTCTTAGAGCTTTTCTATAACATATGAAATCATAGAGGTATCCTTCTGTCTCTAACTTGGGGGTGGCATTTTTCATATAGAATTACAATTAATTCAACTGATATTTACTGTCATTAATCTAGTGGAGGTGCTAGAAGTAAAGATAAATAATTCCACTCCTTAAAGGAGCTTAAAATCTAATAGGGTGTATAAGGCAGTAATCAGATCATTACAGGTTAAATGAGCACTCTAGTTAACTTGACATTTGCAGGATTCACGTGGAAATGGATCCATTAAGCTGTCCAAGATTGATTAGAAATGCATTATTATGTTATAGTATAGTATAGTATACTATGGTATCTATATATGTAGATAATATATATGGTTATATATTATCCCAACTAACTTCTTTTACTCAGACTACTACTCTGGTGATCTGATCTGATTATCTTTGATGTGCATCAATCAATCCCCTAATTAAAACTGATTTTTAATTTAGTCTTTAATATAAGAAGCTAATGGGCCAACTTAATAATTGAGAGGCCGATTTACCCAGCAGGCCAAGTACAAGAGGTAAAGTGAAGTCCTTTAACATGATATTTGTCAAAAATATTTTGTTCTTGAGATGCCTTTTCTTTGTGTTATTCCTCAATTCATTCAGAACCTGGAGAGGGAAAAGGAATGATATTTATTAAGGTGTCTATATGATCCCAACACTAAAGCAATAAAAGTAAAAATGAGGTGAGTGTTTTCATAGGTGGTCATACTGATGAATTTGTGGGAAAAAAAATGGGCTTTAGGTGAGGCTGGATATTTGACCTGAAACTTGGGCTTTTATGGAAGATGATGCATTTTCACTTTGGTACTATGTACAAACCAGGCTGATGAGGTTTTTACAATTGAAGTGAGGTGTAGAAAAGATATTTTAAATTTTAGGTTACCTGGTGTGTTGATATGGTTTTCCCCACAGCTGAGTGGCTATTGTTATAGAGCGGCGGTTCCCTAGACCAGCAGCGTCCATATGACCGGGATATTCTCAGTTTTCGGCTGCACATCAGGGATACCTGGAGGCATTCCAAACCACGTATATCAGAATTGTTGAGGAAGGGACGCAGGCATCAAGTGTCCTAAAGCTCACCAGGTGATTCCAATGTGCAGACAAGGTTGGGAGCTATACAGAGCTATATGTGGAATTTTAAGCAAAGATGAGGACCTCAGGCAACTTGTGGGAGTTGGGAGCCTCAGCAAAGGCAAAGATGACACTGGGGGGAGCTGGGCAAGAAGCATAACTGAAGGCCAGAAGAGAGTGTTAGTTATAAGTTTTGGGGTCTAAATGCAATGGACTGAATGTTTATGTCCTTCCAAAATTCATGTTGAATCCCCAATGTAAAGGTACTAGGAGTTGGACCATTGGGAGATGATTAGGTCATGAGAGTGGATCCCTCATGAATAGGATTATAAAAAGGGCCCCAGGGAGCTCTCTTGTTCTTTTTCCACCTTGTGCAGAGACATGGAGAAGTCTATATGGTTGAGTTCAAGACATTCAATCGCTTTTAAAAACAACAAAACCCTGAAAGAAGACTCTCACCAGAACTTGACCATACTGACACCTTAATCTCAGACTTCTAGCCTCCAGAATGATAAGGAATACATTTCTACTGTTTATAAGCCACCTAGTCTATGGTACTTTGTTATAGTAGTCTGAATGGACTAAGAAGTTAATAGCGACTGATGGGGCATATATTTAATATAGACAACATGGCCAGAGGCACTTAGCTAGCTCAGGCTTCAAAACATAGGCTACAACAGTTCAATATTCAGGTACAGTGTTTCTTAAATAATAGATGTGGATGTGGCTTAGGCAATAATTCAATTATAAAGTTCTCTCTCTCTGTAGATTTTGCTGCTTGATTTTAAACTGCAAGCCAGCACCATTCAGCCTGTATTACTTCCTAATTGTGTAGGGTTGCCAGGTTTAGCAAATAAGCCTATAGCATGCTGTTTAAATTTGAATTTTTGGTAAAAATAAATACTATTTTGGAATAGGTAAATAGGTATATGTCCCAAATATCTCATGGAACATACTTATACTAGAAAAGTACTTGTAATTTATCTGAATTTCAAACTTAACTGGGCCTCTTGTATTTTAATCTGAAAACCCTATATTAGTGTGACTCAACATTTAAATTGGCGTTATTAGGCCTATGGTGGTAGAATTATATCAGCTGCTCTAAATTCTCTTCTGTGTTAAGAGCCACGATGGAAATCAAAGGAAATGTTTTAATACATGTAGCTTGTCTGTGAAATCAGGTGTTTTAAATACTCAAAGACTTGCTAAGGGAACTCCAGGCGGGCTTGCAGATATTGCTTGCTCCTTAAGAAAATGTGTTTAAAAAATTTGTGGAATTCAGAAACAGAGAAAAACTGTTTCGCCTAGCACATGACTGACTGACACTTAAATTCAAGAATCTGAGAGTGGTTTTCTAACCAAAGTGGACATGGAATTGTAAAAAATCATTTTCAAAGTGCAGAATAATGACATTTCTACAAGTATAAACTGAACATATGTCAATGACTTAAGTTAACTCATTAATGAGTTAGTCATTATGATGTGACAACTGATTCAAAGACAATATAAGTAATATACTTACACATACATATATAAGGTACACTGAAATGAATTTTCTACTAGATGCAAACTGGGTAATATCATATACATAAGGTAATAAAATGTAATATTAGGGGTTATATTTTCTACATGGTAAAATTTTTCTTTCAATGAAAAAGTTATTTGCATTCATATTTATATTACCAGTTTTCTACCACTTAACATCTACTCCTAAGAGATGTAAAAGAGTGTAATCGGTAGATAAACAACCAAGAGTACAAAATCCCGTACAATCAGATCATCCTAGGCGGATACACTAACTAACACCCAACAGTCACTGAAAAGACCCCCAGTAACATCTTTGGTCAAGTTCTAAGTCTTCAAAAAAAATTTTTTTCTCACAATGATAAGGCCAAAAGTTCCTTATTAGGCATATTTCTTAGGACCTAGGACTTTGAAAATGCCTTCTCATATAGGTAAGGCAGACTCATCACTAGGTAGAGTCCACATTCAGTCCTAATTATCTCCAACTTTATGCTGAAATGATTGTATTGCTTAGTGTTATTGTAATCGTTGCTAATTCTTCTCTGCTTCTGGTGTCTTTGCTTTCTTCTAGCACTATGATTTTTTGTTTGTTTCTATTGCTGTATTTACTTTGCCCTATATGGGTTATGTTATTTTCAAGCTATTCACTCAGGTTTGTAATAGATATAACTGCCTTGATTATTCAATATTTTAATCTCATCTCCATCTTGTGTTATCATTTTGCACAGTGGTAGGAACAACTGTAGGAACAATCTCTTCAGATTTCAGCCTTTCTGAGATTTTAAAATTACATTTATACTGTATTTTCTTTAAAATTACACTTATACTGATGGTTCTTCCATCAGTCAGTACTTTATCTCTCCAGTTTCTAACACCTACATCTAAATTCTAATAATTTATCTAAGAATGGCTTTGTGGGGAGACATCTGTGCTTCTTCAGTGTGTGTCTCCATTGAGACGAACTTTAAACCCCACTGGACATGGCCAAGCCTCCACAATAGCATTTCTAAGGTGTCACCTTTCCTAAATGGTCCCCATTCAAGCAATCTATGATTTATATCCTGATGCCATCACTTTGTCAATGATTCAAGCCCTCACTATATTAGCCTGATCACAGTATCATATGTATGCCAGATTTAGCCACATAAGTGAAGTGTGGCATTCCAGCACCATTTTGGGAGTTCTAAGGACTCCATGAGGCTGCTGTTAGGCCATCAACCTCGGCATATAAGGTATCAAAGTATATTCTCCTTTGCCATGGACACAGAATTTTTAGGACCTCGTGCCTCCCATGAACTTAAGAGAAGTAGCGCATAGCTTCTCTCTGTTCTAGAACTCCAACCCCTCAGAAGGATCTATCTTCATCCATGTTCCACTGCCCAGTGGTCAGCTAGAGTGACAGCAGTGGAATACTTACCCAGAGCGGCACTTCAGCCTTTGATCTGGTGATTTCCCTTTTGACCTTTCTTCTTCTTTTTTTTTTTTTTTAATGGGTGCATTTTTAAATTTTATTTATTTATTTATTTATTTATTTATTTATTTATTTTTTATTCTTATGTTAATCCCCATACATTACATCATTAGTTTTAGATTTAGTGTTCCATGATTCATTGTTTGTGCATAACACCCAGTGCTCCATGCAGAATGTGCCCTCCTCAATACCCACCACCAGGCTAACCCATCCCCCCACCCCCTCCCCTCTAGAACCCTCAGTTTGTTTTTCAGAGTCCATCGTTTCTCATGGTTCGTCTACCCCTCCAATTTCCCCCGCTTCATTCTTCCCCTCCTGCTACCTTCTTCTTCTTCTTCCTTTTTTTTTTTTTCTTAACATATATTGCATTATTTGTTTCAGAGGTACAGATCTGAGATTTAACAGTCTTCCACAATTCACAGCGCTTACCAGAGCACATACCCTCCCTAGTTTGACCTTTCTTCTTATCTTAGGCTAATGTGATCTTCCTCCAGGCTGGGCAAGTCGGAAAAACTGTCTTTTCACTGTGACATAAACTGGAGACTTTCAGGGGCTTTCTTTTGAGGAAAAAAAAAAAAAAAATCCCAGATGTTGGAAAGCAAAAAGACTGTTTCTCAGGACTATTTTCTTCAGTGTCAATTTGAAAGTGAAAGCTGAAAATTACTCTTTTCTCCCTTCTATATTTCTGCAATAACCATTCCACTCCATTTCAGGTAGTAAGCTTGAGTTTCCCAGCTAGGTCTCCTAGGAAAAAGCAAAGAGAAGAAAGAATGTAACTGTGTGCAAATATGCATGTGTAGGGAGGTGGGGTAGTGGAGTAGCCTGTTCTGTTTTCTGAGCCTGTAATCAAGTCTAATAAGCAATGTAGTGAATGCCGTGATGCGTGCACCACCACCCCCCGCCCCAATTCCAACTTCAGGACTAAGACACTCCTTCCCCACCTGCCTGGGTCGTTGCTGCTGACCAAAGGCTTTGTCTCAGCTTAAAGAGCTGCCTCATCCAAGGTTAATGCACCTGCACAGGCAGCCGGCTTCAAAGGACAAGTAGACGTAGGACAACGAAGGCCTAGCCCTTTGCCTCAATGAGACACTTCCAAAGAACCATCCCAGCTCTAAAGCCTCCCCAGGGATCTGCTGGGGCCCTTGTTGTAACTGCATTGCCCTTCAACCTTGGTCTCTACCCAGTTCTGCTCCCCTCACTTCTTCAAAGTGTTATTCCAAAGATTACTTCCCAATAAACCTTCTGCATGCAAATCTCTATTTTAGGAAAATTGACTTACAAAAATACCCCCTAGATATATATGTGTGTGTGTGATGGAGGTAGAAGCCCATGAAATTTTACAGTATTGGAGCAGGACTCTGATAACTCTGAGTCACTAAAACAACCAATAATGGAAATACTATACCATGGAAAATTTTCTATAGAAATAAATATGACTCTCATTATTTAAAGACCACCTTGGTCTGGTATTCTGTACCCAAAACAAATGCATCCTAACTGATACACCTCATGAACACAGACATTGAGAGCAATTTGAATCTCCTCCTCTCAAGACTCCTGGATCTCTGCTGTTGACTTGATACACATCTTAACTACCAATTCCTTTATATATATATATATGCCTGGCTAACCAATACTTAGCTATTTGTCACAAAAGGATGGATCAAGAACCAAAAGTCCTCACTCTTTAAAAAAAAAATCCCTCAACCTCTCCCTGATTTCTGCCTAAACTTCCTCCTTTCTGCCTTTCTTCTGCCTAATTCTTACATGTTACTCTGTATAAGCCAAAAAAGTCTGATTTGCCTCAGTGAATAGAGTTTGGAGGTTCTCTAGAGCCCTACTTTATTGATTCCCTAGTTTGACTCTCTAAGGCCAACTTTAGAGAACTCCAAGGAATTCCAAGGCTTTGGGAAACATACTTTGCACCATCTCTTGACTCAGCTACTTTAGGAAGCAGAGATCTTTTTTTTTTTCTTTTTAAAAATTTATTTGAGAGAGAGAGAGAATGAGTGAGGAGGGAAGGTGTGGAGGGGGGATCTCAAGCAGACTTCCCACTAACCCAGGAATCCAACATGGGGCTCAATCTCATGACCCATGAGATCATGACATCAGCCAAATTAAGAGTTGGGTGCCTAATGGACTGAGCCACCCAGGTGCTCCTAGAAAACAGAGATCTTATCCTATTGGTAATGACCAGGACCAGGGCAATGGTTTCAGAGGTTGAACTGTTATATCTGTATAAGCACATTGCCCCAGTATAGTTTTCAGCTCATGTTTTCATTCTAATGTTTAGTAACTTAGTGAATTTATAATCTAATGATTGCTAATCACTTTAATTTTATTTAAGTACCTCTCAAATCTTGTTAATAGTTATGAGATCAAAGTCATTAAAGAACATTGCTGTTTAAACTAAGATATAATACTGTACATTTGGTGAAATAATCTGTAAATATTTTAATCATAAGCCTTTGAGAAAAGGAAAACTAGGTTGATGTTGGAATGAATATCTATTATGTGTTGGCCAGCATTTGGAGTGAAGTAAAAACTGTATATATAAAATAAAACCAAAAAAATCCCTGGTAACCCAGCAGCCTTACTTATGTAAGGATAAGTACACCGTGCCCTAGTGTTTTTCTCTTTTGCTATTATACAAAAAAGATCCTGAAGAGAGAGTCTGTATTCCAAAAGTTAAAAATGTTGATTAATTTTCTGGGAAGAGTTTCATTATTATAATAAGAACTATGAAGAACCTGAGAATGACGTTTGTTATCACATTATGAAGACATTCACATATTGCCAGTCTCTGTGTCTTCCACAGACTCATGGTAGGCATCATTGTTTGCTACTTAGTAGCCACACCCAAATCTCTTTTGCCAACAGAAATCCAATCTGTTTACCAACACACAGGTGAAACTGTCCTTCAGAAGAGGCTAAGTACCTGTCTAGCCCCATTCAGTGAATCTTGATGGATATAAGCCTAACTTTGTAATCTTATTTTTGTTGCCAGTAGTTGGTTAAGGCATAGGCATGTGATAAAATTCTTGCCAAAGAGATTTGAGTAAGAAATGGTTCCGTGTGGATTATAGGATATTTCTCCTCAACTTAAAACACACACATTTAGACACACACATTCACCCACATGCAAGCCTAGAATTCATCCTCTTGACATCTTAAATGAAGACATGATACTTAAAATTACTATATCCATTTTCAAACGATGAAGGTAGAAGCCCATGAAATTTTACAGTATTGGAGCAGGACTCTGATAACTCTGAGTCACTAAAACAACCAATAATGGAAATACTGTACCATGGAGAATTTTCTATAGAAATAAATATGACTCTCATTATTTAAAGACCACCTTGGTCTGGTATTCTGTACCCAAAACAAATGCATCCTAACTGATACACCTCATGAACACAGACATTGAGAGCAATTTGAATCTCCTCCTCTCAAGCTTCCTAAGGCTGTTGTAATAACCACAAACTTCTGGTGGTGGTTTCCAATCCTTGACATTCCTCAGCTTTTGGCACATCACTCCTATCTCTCCCTATCTTCACATGACTGTCTTTCCTCTGTGTGTCTCTGTGTCTCTAAATCTCTCTCCTTATAAGGATATCAGTTATTGGATTTATGGACCCCCTAATCCAGTATTACCTCATCTTAAACTGACTATATCTGCAAACACCCCATTTCCAAATAAGGTCACATTCACAGGTACTGAGAGAACGTGAAGTTTGCTGGGACACCATTCAACTCTGAATGGGGAGAAATATGATCTAATTGGAGTTTCAAAAATCTTGCTCTGGCTGCAAAGTGGACCACTTTTCTGTTTCTCTAATATTCTGCTTTTCTAACTTGATGTAGGCCTGGAAATCAGATCACCAAATAAATCAGATTAACATGTAATTAAAAGTAAATAAGTCCTATGAAAAAGGCAAAGGTCTCTCTCCATGCTCATAAAGCATTTACATTAGAGAATAAATCTATACCTTTTGTATTTGAGACTGCTCTGTGACTATGTACCCATACTTCAGATCCACTTTCTGGTTAGCTGAGGTTGCCTGTTTGTTTTCAGATAGATAAACTGTTACTCATCATATGTGATTCGTGTGTTCATTATGCTCATATTTATTTATTCAAAAATACTTATTTTCCAGGTACTGCTGTAGGCTCTGGGAATCTAGGAGTGAATAATAATAACAACAAAAACAAGAAAATAAAGTTCTTGCTAATATGAAGCTTAAATTCTAATGGGAAAGTGGGAAAGTTAGACATTAAAAAAAGAGATATAAAATATAGATAAATAAAATAATGGTAGGCAGTAACAGTGCTATGAAGGAAAACAAAGGAGGACAAGAAAACGGAGAACTACAGGATCTTTCATTTGAGATCAGGTGGTCAGGGACGATGTCTCTGAGGAAGTGACATTTGGCAGAGATATGAATGATGTGAGAATCAAAACCCATCGATGACCCCACATTTCCCTCAGGATAAAATCAAAACTTCACGTTGTTGGAAAGGCCATTATTAATTCCCTCGATTCATCCCTTTCACTGGTTAACATAGTTAGGAAAGTTTTAAAAAGCATTTCTTATTAGGATCAACATGTTTTCCATCAGTAAATCCCAGATATGACTTACATTTACAGAGTTAAAGCAGTTTAACTTTGAACTTTAAAACATAGACATGTACACACAGTATTTTATTTAGTGGTTTCCTACTGTGAAACTTCTCACAAATTTCAAATAGTCTATAATCACAAGTCTAATGTTTAACTTCTAAGGTTAATAATTAAAACCCATCTTTCATGTAAACATATATCTGTTTGGTTATATATATATATATATATATAATTATAAATATATGTATAAAATTTATAAACATATGTGTTTTTCTCAAAATTCATTTAAGCTATTAAACTAGAATTAACATCTTGAAAGTCTATACTTTTTCTTATTCATATCTCATAACACAATTATAAACCATGATTAATATTTTAACTTCTACAAATTCCAAAACAGAGTTGTAATTCTTCAATATTCAATGATAAATGATGATACAGATAACAATGATAAAAAATGTCATATAGAGGAAATACGAAAATCCATCAATACATTCTAAAAGGAAACTGAATCTCTAACAGCAATTAGGTAAAATAATATGTACAATTAGACAGGGCCTTAAAAGCAATTACATTAAAATGTTTCTGGAGAATAAAGTTAATTCTGGTCACCTCTTAGACACACATGTTTTCAATTATTTGAGACACAATTTAGCAAGGATAGCATTATTATATGTAGGTCAAACATGTACTCTGCTGACAAAGCAAAGTACAAGGCAGGAAATATCAAGCATCTTTAATAGCACCATCTTAAATTACAAAGTACATGACAGTAATGGGGCAAACTATCAGCAGAGGGATAAATTTTAACAACTACTTTAGTATTATTCTGAGACTGAAACAAATAGGGAGCCCTGAACATAGGCCAAACAAAATGGAATTAACATGAGGTCTACGTGAGAGTCAATTTGCACAGCAACAAGTGCAGTGAGTATTAAAATATTGAGCTACGGCGCATGTGTCTTGGTTGGCAAATAGTATAATAGTAATTGCAATAGGTGGTAAAATTATGTAATAATATGCATTCTAGTATATATGATCTTCTTCTGCAATTCAAGTTTGGAAAATGGAGCACAGATTTTGGTGTGTATGTCTGTTGTGGGTAGAGTGAGGTCGATACAGATATTTTAATTATTTCAGATGTATAGAGCAAAGCTCTAAACTTAGTTTAGAAGGTCTTGGATGGGGAAAAAAGCTGTTCCACAGAGCTGAGGAAGACTTATTGTGTATCTCTCCCCAGCCCTACAAATACACATACACACAAGGAAATGCCCAATCTTATCTGGGCTCAGGCCCTGACTGCAGAGAACTGAAGAATATTAAAAATTTGTTGTGTGGACACTATTCATTCCTTAGATAGGTTTGCAGTTCTTTGTGTTTATGAAACTATCCCTTTGTGGTGGTTGGCATGGGAAAATGGAAAAGAAGGCCATGTTGGCTTCTTGTGCTAAGGTCTTTAGGGAGGGAAACTGCCCATTTAACCCATTATCAGGGTACACATCTCAGCATGTCTTGATGGTATGACATTGTGACCTACTTTTGTTTCCCCCATCTTCCCACAAGGCCAAAGAGACTCTCCCCAGCTCCCCAGCTGTCCTTTCCCTGCTGGCTGTTTTATGTGTCCTGAAACAATTAGCTTAAAACAGCCCTTGAGTGTTGACAGTCTGTCAGTAATCACTGTTTAAACTTTCTTTGGTTTCTTCTCCCTTTTTTTCTTGTTTTACTCTGGTTTAATAAGAGGACCTCAGCCAACAGCTGCCCCTGTGTGTTTAACCAACTGTTTACTGAATGATCTATGCAAGGAGCACAGTCATTTAACAGTCCCTTAATGAAATCAGGCTAAAAAGAGTCAAACTCCTGGATCTAGGAACTAGCTCAGTATATTCCCACACCCCTCACTCCAGTGCTCTCCCGACTTCCTCAGTATGGCGTCTGAGTCCACTTTACCCTCACCGCAAGTGTGACCTGTGTCCAGATAATAAAATCATGAGAGATGGTGGAGAAAAAACTGAAGTGAGAGAGGAAGGCAAGAATGGAAAGGAATGGGAGGATAAGATGGGAAGCAGTGACTTCAATCTGCTACCTAATACTCCCTCACTAATGATGTCATTTCGGCGATGTTTTGGAAAGGATTAATATGACCCTTTATATCACTGCATAGTGATAGCTCTATCACAGCAAAAGGTCACATACAACTTTTATAAATCGATAATGATTGGAAATTATTATAATGAATCGATTAATTTGCGCTACAAGTTAAGTCATATGTTAAATACTTTTTAAATATACAGTTTAAATGACTTCAATAACAAAAGAGGATATTTTATAATTATTTATATGTTCATTCACATATTTATATTACAGTACTGATTATTAAATAATCTGAATATTATCCATGTGCCTAAAGTTAAGTGTTTAAAAAGGAGTTTCTGACTTGGACCTAGGTCTGTTAACAGTTTCTAAAGGCATAAAGAAAAATAAGTGTCATGAAATATGTCTCAATTACTGTGTATAAATTTGACAACAATCTTGGAATAGCCAGGTTATGAGTGAATTGGTATTCTTTGTCTATATAATGAGTTTCTATAGAATTAGTTTTTTTTTTTAAGATTTTATTCATTTATTTGAGAGAGAATGAGATAGAGAGAGCATGAGAGGGGGGAGGGTCAGCGGGAGAAGCAGACTCCCTGCCCAGCAGGGAGCCCGATGCGGGACTCGATCCCGGGACTCCAGGATCATGACCTGAGCCGAAGGCAGTCGCTTAACCAACTGAGCCACCCAGGCGCCCTAGAATTAGTTTTTATTTTATAACAGTTTATAATAACTTATAATTTTTCTTTATCTTTACAAAATGACAGTATGAGCATCAGTATCTTTACCGATGTCAACTGAACTGATAAAAATCTTTTCCCAGGACAGAGCACATAATAAACAGATCTTAATTTCTTTAGATAATGGGAACAATATGCAAACAAAGAATGAAAGTGATTTTTCATAGTTTTTGCTTGTTTACTCTCTTGTTTTTGTATTGTATCTTTTTACTCTCTTCTTTCTGGTTTATATAATAACTTCAAAACTGAAAGAGACAGGAAAATAAATTGATATAGCTATAACCAGGTATGAAAGGTCTATTATCTAGAGAGTTTTAGAACAGGATGTTACTTGCATTTATCTCTCCATTTTTTATTTAACCTCAAAGTTTCATATTGGTGTGGACTCATGGGAGAGGTCAAGTCTTGGTCGAATACCTTTCTGAAATGTGTTGATCTAAGGTCATTCATTGTTCAAGGATTCCCTAGAGAATTTATTCTTTTCTCATACAAAACCTTGCTCTTTTTTATGTTCATAGTCACAGTAACACATTTTCTCTCATGGCAGGCATAGGCTGGCTTTCCTGGACTAATTTTTCACCCCATAGATGTTGCTCCTTGCCACCTTTATCCCTAGACCAGGATAGGTTATTCAGTCAATGCTCACATACAACTTAGCTCCTTTTTTCTAGAGCACCTAAATTGGTTAGCACTGAACCTCCTACTAAAGTGAAGTCAGTGTTTACTATGTGAAATTCTCTGTACTAAGCGTTTTATATGGATTAACTCACTTAATCCCACGGAGTGATAATTTTAACTGATGAGGAAAACAAGGAAAGGTGAGGTTAAGTTATTTTATTCCAAGATCATGGAACTGAGTGATGGACTTGAGCTAGCTTTTCCAGAGCCAACAATGCTGGTCATCATGTGACACTGGTTCTGGTCCTGAAGAGGAAGCTTCAAGGGGCGGAGCCCATCTATTCTTGTTTGTGCTTCTATCTTGTGTACAGCACGGCATGTACGTTTAACACACTGTCAATAAATAGTTGCTGCATGAGCTAATGAATAGCACCTTCACTTTTCTGGGAGAAATACACCATTATGTATGAAACATCTTGAACTCCTTAGGGAAAATCATGAGGGACTGCCTAGAAAAGAAGTTAACAGTAAATGATTCAGAAGTAAATTGCCAGGGATTGTATCTCTCTTCTGCCAGTCACTAGTCAAGTGATCTTGTGTAGGTTGTCTGTTTAATGTCTCATATGTCACATGGATATGAAGACATAAATAGAACTTATGTCACAGGACTGTAGAGAATAGTAATACATAGAGTCTGAAACAGAGTTTATTCCCAATTGATATTAAATATTATTATCATTAGGGACGCCTGGGTGGCTCAGTCGGTTAAGCGTCTGCCTTCAGCTCAGGTCATGATCCCAGAGTCCTGGGATCGAGTCCCACATCGGGCTCCCTGCTCCGCGGGGAGCCTGCTTCTCCCTCTGCCTCTGCCTCTCTATCTCTCATGAATAAAAAAAAAAAAAGTTAAAAAAATATTATTATCATTAATATTTATACCTTTCTCATGATTTGTTACAGTAAAATGTGTCATATAAAATATTTGTTTAGATAAGTTTTAAAGAAAGAACTGTCTTTTGGTACTACAGCAAAGTAGAAGTCCCTATAAAAAGAATTTATTTATGGGTATTGTCCATTTAATCTACAAATGCTTATTAAGTAGTAATTATAGTTATAGGTGTTTTGATTGTTACTGAGATACCAGAAAGAAAAAAAACATCCCTCATAGACCATAGAGTCTAATGAGGAGAAATGTGAATATCATTACAAAATTCGACATAGTACACAGGAAGTACAGGACATTAAGGTAAATATATATATATATATATATATATATATATATACCTTTTTTTTTGAAGATCTTATTGACTTCATTCAATGATTCATGAACAGGGAAGCACCCCATCTACCAGGTAGAAGGGAGCTCTGGTAAATGATATTTTAGACGAATAAAAATATATATGAACATCTACTAAAATTATAGAGTACTTGTATTCATTTCCAAAATGTAACATAGGAAAAAAAAGGAATGACAATTTCAAAATAAAGCTTAGAGGAAGCAGAGTCTCATTACTGGACTCTTGTAATTCATGTCAGCATTATTTACATTTGTTTCAAATGCTCTGGGACACTAATAAATGATGCAAAATTGGGGAGGAAGCCATGACATATTCATTTCATACTTGCCCTGAATTCCATCTTAATGTTAGTCTCATTAGCAGAGTAAGAGACAAATAAGCCACATCTTTATAATTTGAAAATGAAGTACAATCATGTGACTTGTTCACTGTCAACCTTTGAATGGTATAATTTGAATAAAATGCACACTTTCAAAAAATTGTATGTTGGGGCGCCTGGGTGGCTCAGTCAGTTAAGCATCTGCCTTCAGCTCAGGTCATTATCCCAAAGTCCTGGGATCAAGCCCCACATCGGGCTCCCTGCTCAACAGGGAACTTGCTTCTCCCTCTCTCTCTGTCCCTCTTCCCACTCCTTCTCTCTCTCTCTCAAATATATAAATAATATCTTTTAAAAAATTGTATTAATATGTCTACATACCTGTTCTACTTTCTACCCATTCCAAAGTTTGTCATCATGTGACATATGCCAGTCCCTGGACCTCAGTCACTTTCTATTTTCCAAGTGCTCAGCATCTCAATTCCCAATTCCCCGGGTGGCATTGCCAATCCAAATTCTCATGGCTGCATTATGGATCAAAATTTCCTGTTTTTTGACCCCTTCTAAATTCAATAACCAGTGTTTCTCTCAGTGGCCATATATTTTGTCTTAAATTCTCCCATTGCAAACTCAGTTGTTTCCCGGATTTGTTACACAGAGAAATCTACTGTGGTCCAAAATCTCTTTAAAAACTTGCATATTCATGGCCACCACTTCATTCCAGCAAAGGAAGAACCCTCTCATTCCTAGTACCGACTCCTTAGAAACTGGTAAAAGCTATAAATCATAATTATTATTTACTTTTGCACACACAGACTCACATACAACACAGACCTGATTTTACTGTTTATTCATCCTAAATGGCTATGTTGTACATAAATATAGAAAAAAAAGATTATCTGTTTTCTTGTTATTAGAATAGCCTTTGTCATATTAATAATTTGAGATATTGCATTTACGTTAGCTTTATATTTTAGTTTGAATAGTCAAGGGATTTTTGTTTTGTTTTGTAGACTCTTAGAACATCTTAATACATAAGTATTTGTGAGAAGGGATTTGTTTAAGCTACTATATCAGAAGTACTCAAAAGTAGCTACAGGGATTGCACATACAGCTAGATGGATATTGCTCTGGAATAGCCCTTGGCTACAATGTACTAATTAGTCTGATTAATGGATTACACTCTTCTAAAGAGTTTGTTTTGGACCTATCTTATGGATTACAGAGTATTAAAACATTTGAAATAAAATTTGTTTTTCTTAAGTTCCAAGAAGTGTTTCATTGCATTATTAACCACCTTAGTATGAAAAATGCAGGTTTTATCTAGGGAGTCATGAAAAAGAATACATAGAATTAACTATAAAGCATATGCCCCATTAATCCAAACAACTATCATTCCAGATACCCAGAGACATAGAGACAATTATTTTAGAAACATCAAATTTTGAAATTTCCTCAATATATAGTAATGGCAGAAATGAGCTACTCATTTCCCAGAGGAAGCCCAAAGCTCAGGTAAAGTATAATCATGAACATTTTTATTTTTGTCACTAAATGTAATATAGAGAACATCCAAAACAGTGGTAAATGATTCTGACAGATCTTTCCCTTTAGAAAATGCACATGCTTATATAGCTCCCATCACTAAATAGACCAAAAAACAAACAAACAAACAAAACCCAGAAACTTTTTTTTTTTTTTTTTTAAGATTTTATTTATTTGACAGAGAGAGACACAGCGAGAGAGGGAACACAAGCAGGGGGAGTGGGAGAGGGAGAAGCAGGCTTCCCGCGGAGCAGGGAGCCCGATGCGGGGCTCGATCCCAGGACCCTGGGATCATGACCTGAGCCGAAGGCAGATGCTTAACCACTGAGCCACCCAGGTGCCCCATAAACCCAGAAACTTATATTAAGGCCCTTTCCCTCAATTAAGGTCACATCCATCTCTCTTTTCCTTGTCCTTCGAATGGTGTGCCATATTCAAATTCTGTTTTCTTCCTTTCTCAATCTTCCCATTCACCCTCAATTTATCACTATAGAAATCCTGGGGCACGTGGGTGGTTCAGTCCATTAAGTGTTTGCCTTCAGCTCAGGTCATGATCTCAGGGTCTTGGGATGGATACTTTTATTTTTTTTAAGATTTTATTTATTTATTTGACAGAGAAAGACACAGCGAGAGAGGGAACACAAGCAGAGGGAGTGGGCGAGGGAGAAGCAGACCTCCTGCTGAGCAGGGAGCCTAATGCAGGGGCTGGATCCCAGGTGGGATGGATACTTGTGCAGGGCTCCCTGCTCAGTGGGGAGTCTGCTTCTCCCTCTACCCTGGCCCCTCACCCACCACTTGTGCACTCTTTCTCAAATAAATAAATAAAATCTTAAAAAAAAAGAAATCTTTCTAAGAGTTCCAGTGACCAACTTACTGCCAAATTCAATAGATAATTTGGTTCATGTTTTCATCTGTCTGAGAATTAATTCACTTCTTTCTCCTTGAAACTCTCTTCCATTTGTGCTAAAACTTTCTTCTGGTCTTTCTCTTCTATCTCTAGATTCTCTTTTTCATTATCTTCCTTGGGCTTTATTTAAACTTATTTTTCCATAACATTTAAATTATTTTACGTAAAGCAGTCCCTGGCCAGTTGTTCTAATTCTATAATCTCCCAAAGTAAATGCCTCAATGGTTGTCCACATTGATCCCTAGATTCTCTCTCTGCTGGGATATAGAACTTTATTCCCAGTGTAACGGCATGCATATCCTTTTGGCAACTTTAGCCATTTCTCCAAGTAAATTACTAACAGGTGTTCACTCTAGTCCATCCTCCACCAAATCATAAGAATTATTTTGTAAAATACAAATCACTTGCTCAAAATTCTGTAGAATTTCATACTTGTTTAAAAAAGATTTCACACCCTTTACTTTTGCCAAAATTGAACCCCCTTTTACCAGTTTTGCATAATTTTCTTTATCCATAATAAACAGTTTAATTAAATCACATGAAAATCTTTTTCTAGTTGTAGAATACTACTATATTCAGTCTTGAATCGAGTACCAACTATCTGCCAAACACTTTCTCTAGGCACTGGGCCTACAAGGAGGACTAAGATATAGGTTTTTCCTTTTGGGAACTCTCACTAGAGTGAAGATACCAAATAAAAAGGTAATTACAATACAGAGTAATGTAAAGATAGAGAGATGTGCATATTTAAGAGGAGAACTTAATTCAGACTACTCTGTGACACAGAAAGCTGCCAAAGAAGTGAAATATATGTCTCGAATCTTCAAGAATTTGAAAAATTTTGGCAAAAAACAAGGTAAAAATTAGATATTTAAAGACAGGGATCATTTTGTTTTTTAAGTATTTTCTAACTAACTGCCTATCTAGCTATATATGTTTCTCTCAAATGTTTATCCCCAGCCTAAAACTTTCCCTGAACTATGGCTTTTATTTTAGCTGCATTTCCAATATCTCCACTTGGATCTTTAATATCCATCTAATATTCACCTTAATGCCTAATATTTAGTAGTAATCTCTAAACACAATGGTCCTCCAACGTTTCTACATCCCCCTTCTACCATTCTTCTAGTTGCTTAGGCCAAAAACTTTGAAATCTTTTTTATTCCTCTTTTTCTTTTATACCCATATCCAATCTACTTGTGTCTTTTATGTGGAGAGTACTTTCCCCATCTCGTGGCTCACTGCCTCACCTTTTCCTCACCTTTTCCATTTGTTGCTCAAATGTCTTTTTTAGTCTTTTTGAAAATTTTAATTATTTTCATTAATTACTTTATTTTAATTATTTTATCTTATGCTTTATTTTCAACTAAAATCACTCTCCCAGCCACCTTTGTTTCCCATTTCTGCTTTATTTACCTTTGCAATATTTATCAATATCTGACATGATATATATTTACCTAATTTCTGGCTTATATGTCTTCTGCCACTAAAATATATACTCTAGGGCGCCTGGGTGGCTCAGTTGGTTAAGCGACTGCCTTCGGCTCAGGTCATGATCCTGGAGTCCCAGGATCGAGTCCCGCATCGGGCTCCCTGCTCGGTGGGGAGTCTGCTTCTCCCTCTGACCCTCCCCCCTCTCATGTGCTTTCTCTCTCTCAAATAAATAAAATCTTTAAAAATAAAATAAAATAAAATATATACTCTATGAGAATAAGAATTTTATCTGTTTTGTTCATTGTGGCATAACTAGTACTTAGGGAGTTCTGGCACACATTAGCTGCTTAATAAATATTTTTTTTTTTATTTGAGGCAATAGATGTAATTTCATTGTCAGATTATATGTCTTTTAAAAGGCAGTTTTATTGAGAATCTGAATAGTTAATTGAAATGTACAAAAGTATTTTTCCCTATTATTCTAAAATGACTAAATAAATCAGACTTAAAACAGTCCCTCCATTGTTAGGAGGTCTTCGGATCTCGTGTTGTTTTCATTAGAATAAATAGTAAATGGTCTTTATCATCATATATTAGTGCTTTAATTTTTTTAAAAGGCATTATGCTAAACATTTAATACATATCATCACATTTAATTCTTAAAATCAGCCTGCGAGATAAGGAAGATCATTGCACTTGGTTAAGGTTTAGGAGGCTTAAAAAAATGTTGATACATTGGCAGAAAGAGAGAAGATTTGAATCCAGGCACTCTAGCTCAGGAGTACATGTTTCAGGTGCTCTTCCCTATGCAATTTGTATGTAAAAGAACGGTTGTAATGAATAGAACTTTATTTACCCCCTGAAATTAAAACGTTATGTATTCTTCTAAAGTCCCAATTCTGTAGCAAATATCTATATAACTAGATTTTTTAAAACATAAGAACATTTGTTCTGGTATCAGGGAAAGTGAAGAACAGTTTAATGTAACAGAATTCTCTATTTTATATATGTATTTGTTTATATTCAATAAAAATGTTTATAAAATCACATTTATTTTGCTTTCTCGGACAATATCATATAAGGGTTTGCTGTTTAATTATTAAAAAAACACATAATTTTCTAATATAAGTAACCTAGGTCCTTCATTCAGTTTTCCTCAGTAATTTATATCAACTCTTTTTTTACCACATCTGTTATTAATTTAAAATGCCTCTAGTCATGTTCAACCTCTACTTTTTAGTTAAAGAAAGAAGTTTTAATAGATTGAATTTAAAAACTACATTATGAAAATATTCGACATCTCTTTTTCCCTTTGTCTTTGTAATCCACCTTCAAAAAACACTTTGATAATCTCTGATGGTAAAGGTCTATTTATTTCTAATTTTGTTTCAAAGACCTGAACTGGTTGTCTCCTCTGGCCCAGATTTAATTAAATACAGGTATAATTTCTAATTTTCCATCAAACTGGTTTAACAATGTTATATTCCTCTGGGGTAGTTGGGCTTCTTTCTCTGCTTTTTTTTTTTTTTTTTTTTTTTTTTGACAGCTTGTGTCAAAAATTGCTTCTGATTCCAAACAGATGGAATTTTCTCCTTTATCTGGTGCCCCTAACTACCCAAAGACCTACAATAGACAAAATGTAGCCAACTCTCTCTTCTGATGATTCTTGTCTTAGACATTTCAAACAACAAAATTCCCTCCTGAGAAAATTATGTTCAGTCATATAACCTGAAGTGAAAGGATTTGGCTTCAAATGTGTTGGTATTTTTTTTTTTTTTCTTTGTGAACAGCAGATTATTCTCCTTTGTACTAAATTAATGTCTGAGGGAAATGAATGTCAGAAATTTGGCCCACACAATATTCCATTTCCTTGTCAGTGTCTACCAGGTCTTTTTGGCAGCAACAAAAAGGAATGGCAAGCCACTTTGAATAAAATGTGCTGTATTAATCAAAGGGAAACACAACACGTTAATTTTGCTTCTAAACTGTTAAATTATAACAATGACAAAATACAGACTTAAAACACTGCTTTATAACAATGTCTTCAATAGGGCCAGTGCTTTACCGAAATGTTACACACCTCATGCTTGTAATTAAGCTGCCATACTTGCATTGTTACTCCAAATTATGTTTCATTTATAAGAAATACAAACTTTAGAGTTACTTTGAGTTTTCTCATTAAGAGAAAAAAAAAAAAAACTAAAATATATAGACACAGATGGCCAAGTATATATTTGAGGCCAGACTAAGACAGTTCTAAATGTCCCAGATTTTCTGACTTTTTTCAGCACTGTGTATTTGTATGGAGTATATACTATGTGAGAGATTCAGTTCATCCCCTTGTGGACTAACTCCATTTTTCCAGTGCAAGGACAGGTACTGGAATAGGGCGGGGGCTTATTTTTACTTTACTGGCTTTCACTGGTAGTTCAGTTTAAGGTATCATTTGAAGTTTCTAATCCATTGAAAAAGGGTTGTCTTTTCAGGGTAGTTCAGAAGGTTTGAGCAAACCTTGAGGCAACCAATGTGGGCAGCTATTCACAAAAAGTCTTCAGCTCATGGATTTAAGATAAATCCTGAACATAGTTAATGAATGATTGCTCACTTGAAAGGAGATGAACAGACTGCCAAAATTGGCTTGTCTATTGACCCTTTGTCAGTTAGCTTTTGAGACATAAAACCATTACAAACCTTAGTAACTTAAAACAATAAACATTTAGAGTCAGCAATTTGGCTTGGCCTCATCTGAATGAGTGCTTCTGGTCTCAGTTAGGTTTGCTCATTTGTGTGCAGTCAGTCACCAACTCCACTGGGGGACCATGCATCTGGGATGGCCTAATCTAGAACGATCTCCATCCTCCCGTGGATTTGCATCTAGCTGGCTATCTTGTTTACCTAGAAAATGGGTCTACCAGCAAAAAGATAATAAGCTCCAAGGCACGAACACTCTTCAAGCCCTGGATTATCATGTTTATCAATGTTCCATTAACCAAAGTAAGTGATATTGCCAAAGCATAAGAGGAAAGAAGGCATGTGAACATTTTTACAATCAATTTATTATTCCCTAGCTTTGTTAATGTAACTGTAATCTATCTAACTATAAATTCTAACCTTGCTGTTTTTTCACAAGGAACTTTGATCAGTTTTTCAAAGATAATCCTATGACTCATTCTAGTCCTCCAAATCCTATAAATATCCTTTTCTAAAACCCTTTTGATGTGCTCCATGGTGATCCTGTAGTAAGCTGGCAAATTTTAATTTGTTTGCCTAATGGTGTGTTCCTGGTGGATACAGTGGGACTTTGAATAGTGGGCTTTAATAATGTATGTTGAGCCTCCATGAAGTGTTAGACTATGCCCTAGATGATAGGATTCAAACATACATAAGGAATGGTCTCTAGGGATGCCTGGGTGGCTTAGTCAGCTAAGCGTCTGCCTTCAGCTCACGTCATGATCCCAGAATCCCAGGATCGAGCCTCTTGTTGGGCTCCAAGCTCACTGGGGATTCTGCTTCTCCCTCTGCCTGCAGCTCCCCCTGCTCATTCTCTCTCTCTCTCTCTCTCTCTCTCTCTCTCTGACAAATAGATAAATAAAATATTTTTTTTAAAAAAAAGGAATGGTCTCTATCCTTGAGATTGGACTGTTTACTTGGCAAGATGTCCTAAAATTTAAATTCTGGATACTATACCATGGATGAGATGTTTGTACAATACAAAACTATGTGTTTTTTGAGAAGTTATTATTTAGACCATAGCCAGAGGATTTTTAGTAGGGGACATGATCCCTTTGTTATGAAGAAAGAGACCAACAAATGAAATAGAATCAAGAAGTTTATTTAAAAAATATATATATATATACTGTCTCCCCGTTGCTCCTGATAATATAATTTTAACTGAGAGTCCACAAAGGGATTTGCACAATTTTATTGGATCCTCTTCCAAAAGCATTACTAGGTCCATATAATGCAGTTGAAAATCCTCAAAGCAGTAAACAATAGCCAGAAGAAGGCAATTTCATAGTTTAAGCTCCCACTATTTAACATGAAGAAATGGCATCTTAAGACACAATAGAGAACCCAATGTTTTAAATGCCATATTTATTTGCAGACTGCCTCTGTTTTCTTGACATATTCCCTCTAAACTTAATGCTTGGGGACACTGGACAATGCTAAGTGAAATCTGGCAAGATGTCTCACACACACACTGAATTCTATTCTCCATTACTAAATACCCTTACATTTGAATCTTCAAAAATATCTGTTATCGCAATTCATCTTTCCATTCCTTCCCAGGTTTTAGAAGAAGAGTTGCTACTCTTTTATTCTAAAATAAAGTCTATCTTCTCTATCCCTCCCCTATTCCCTCTGGACTGTCCTGGTTTATGGTCCATCAATTAGCCCTCTTTATTTCTTTATATCTTTACTTTCATTCTGCCTATGAACCCTTTACCACCTGGGGGAAAAAAAAAATCTAGGTGTGGATAGCTTTAAGCCCTCCTTCCTTGACTTTGACACCTTTCAAGAGTTGTTTGTGGTCCAAAAATAGGATACCTCTGTCAAAGTCTTGCAGAAGCAAATCAGAAACACAAAAGAGGGAAAGATGAAAAATCTGAGAGAGTACTCCTTTTCCTTGAGCTTCCCAGTTACTTCCAAGCAGCCAATGAGTGCTTACTCTTCCTATTAATTGTTTTCAGCTCTCAGTAGTCAAAGCTATTATGTTTTAAATGGGAATGGTTCTTTTTAATGGAAGAATCAAGCTATGGCAAAAAAAATAATCAAGGTCATATTCCAAATGAAAAATTTTAATACCTTTGGTTCCATACACTATGACATGTCCCTAAGTGCTTGGGAAGATTAGGCTGATGATCTGGTTTCTATTTCAAAGTAGGCAAAGCAAAATCATAGTGGAGAAATTCTGAGACTTACCTTGATTTGTTCTTAAAATCAAAATAAGTGTACAAGAAGACAAATTCATATGAAGAATTTAAATTAATGAATAATTACCATAATAATAATATGATATAGACTCAATGCAGAGGTAACACCTGATACTGTTTCCTTTTTAAAAAAACTTGTTTCATGTCATTAAAACACTCTACATCCAGATAACATTTGAAATTAATGATATATCCTAATCAGAAAAAAATTACAAAGTAAATACACATAAATTTGTAAATGTTGAAAATAAATGCTGTAATAATTGTTCAAGGAATAGGTGTATTCAAAAGAAAATACAGCCCATTCTGCATAAAGTGTGAATCTATGCATGTGTGGAAGAATAGCTAGTGGGTAAATCTGACCTGTTACTAAAAATAGCTGGTGTGAAAGCTAATACTAGAGCTTGATAATGCTCTTTCCTCAAAGCATAATGCAGATTTATCACGCTTTTCCTTTGGGGTAGATGAAGTGCTGACATAACAATTCATTGTAAAGATCAGTAGTTCAAATCCAAAAGGACAAACTACTTCAGAAATGCTTTGCCTCTTTAAAGACAGTTTTCAGAGCTGTTGTTATCCCAAAACTTTGTCCAAACTATTTCCTCCTTTAAGAAAGCACTATAAATAAATCTATCCTGTGACCTTCAATTCTCATCCCCTCTAGCATTTATAGCTTGTTATTAAAAGGGGAAAATATCTCTTTTCTTACTTAAAATTGTGTACATGTATACTGTATCTACCTCATTATAATTTCTAATCAGCTGTCTAAAGTTGCTTTGCATATGACCTCTTTTTTGGAAAACACACACAAAGAATCCATTTGTCTGTATGTCCCTTGGAGAAAGTGAGATTATTTCAAAAGTTTACACACACACACACACACACACACACTACTTAAACTTATTCCCTCTGACTTTGTCCCAAGGCTAAACCAGTATTCTATTTCCTTACACTAAAGCAACTGACTTCTACTTCTTTTGTTGTCTTCACCAGCTGTTTAATTACTATCTTGAATTCTCTAATCCAGGTGTTAATATATTCTCATCAAAATCGTGTCCAATGGAATTATTTTTATACAAATATATCACAAGGAGATATTCTTGTTTACAAATATTTGCTAATGTAGCTATTATAGTTTCTTATTCTTTAAATTGACATTCAAAAGCTTCCATTTTTCCTACGTGTATGTCCTGAAAGGCAGTACTGCCTGGCCTTGGAGAGCTCGAGATCTAGAGCCTGGCTGTCTGCAGCAGAGCACAAAACTGATGCTCACCTCTCTGTGAGAATCTGGGCAGTTTATTCTACAGTCCTGGGCCTCAGTTTCTTCATCTCCAAAACAGGTATGACAATTGAATTTTCCTTGTAGAGCTGTTAGAGTAATTAAATGAATTAATATAGGTAAAACTATATTAAGTTAAATTGTGTCTAGAACATAGAAGGTGCTGTTTATGTGTATAATCCTGTTTTTATATCCTGTATAAGTTCAGATCACACTGGTCTATTTGCTCTAATTTTATTAGACTCTATTTTGTTCACATGTAGGTATATATGTAAATCTGACTTTGCAACTGCCTAGATTCTCTTTACATCTATAAAATCTTTTGTATGTTTTTAAGTATGTTTTGTACCACCCACAGCCAAGTATGGTTTCGATGTAAGCTCTCCAACTAATGAAAACTACATGAGCATGAAGGAAACATTGTGAAAACTATACCTGTTGATTATCTTAAACTGTAGAGAAAACATTATGAAAGGAAGATCAAAGAATGTAAAACACACACACTCACACACACACACAAAACTACTAAAAAATGTCAAAGAACAAAAAAGAGAAATTATAGTAAATGAGAAGAGAGTCCTGCCTGGTCATGTAATATGTAATGATTGACAAGATATAATCAGCTTGAAAAAAATGCAACTTCAGAAATACTGATTACACTTTTGAGGATTGTAAAGCAATGTCATTAAGAGTAAAAGGCGAGGAACCAATTCAATTATACTTCGTTGGTCAATAATAGTGTGTGATATGCTAAGGATCTACCATTGTTTATAGATTTTTTTTTTTTTTGGAATGCAGTGTAACATATCATTTAAAAATATGTTTGTGTACTTTGATTAGACGTGAGTTCCTTGAATATCGCACGTAATAATTTCTTGTTAATATGAGAGACTTAATAAAAATTTGTTCAATTGAATCAAATTTTAGCCTTTTTATTACAATATGTAAATTACCACTAAAAGGGCTATACAGTAAAGTCAAAGGAGCTTGGTAACATTGTCTTTTTTTTTTTTTAAGATTTTATTTATTTATTTGACAGAGAGAGACACAGTGAGAGAGGGAACACAAGCAGGGGGAGCTGGAGAGGGAGAAGCAGGCTTCCTGCCAGGCTTCGATGCAGGGCTCGATCCCAGGATCCTGGGATCATGACCTGAGCCAAAGGCAGACACTTAACGACTGAGCCACCCAGGCACCCCGGCAACATTGTCCTTAAAGAGATCGCCACTTAGGGCACCTCGGTGGCTCAGTTGGTTAAGTGTCTGACTATTGATTCCGGGTCAGACCATGATCTCAGGGTCGTGGGATTGAGCTCCTTGTTGGGCTCCGCACTCAGTGTGGAGTCTGCTTGTTCCTCTCTCTGTGCTTCTCCGCATCTCTAAAATAAATAAATAAATCTTAAACAAAAACAAAGAGATCTCCACTCATAAATGCTACCTATGAGACTGAACTTCTGTGCTGTTCAACAGCAAAATGGCAGAGCAAACTCTGAATGGCTGTCAGGGTATGAGTGAGTGATGTTGCCTTTTACAAATGATGTTAGATATAATTTCTAATGCCATCATTTAAAGAGTGAGTCAGACTTATTTTCAAGGTTTCCATTAATTTTAATTACCTGATATTTTGGAGTGATTTTCTGATCATTGAATCATGTTATGATTAGCTTTTTCATTCATCTTTGCATTTTGTGCTATAACAAATGTAGAGGAAATGGATATATGAAAGAAAATTGAATCCCTTTCAAGGGGGAACTCTGTAGTCAAAACGAGCACCTGTTTAAAAAAATTCTTGGAAGGTTCCCTAACATTTAGCTGCCTATATAACTTTCTATATACTAACATATCTGGGAACTACTGGCCTTTGATATTAATGTAAACATAAGTAGCCAAATTATTTTTTAAATAAAAGTTTTCTAGCAATTAGACAAAATATAGTTTTCTTAAGACTTTTCATAATGGCCCAAGTATTAATAAGCTTACTAGAACTTGGCTCTAGTAAGGCAATCTTTTTAATCATCTTTGAAAAGCAAGAGAGCCAAATCTCCCTGGATTAAGATAATATATTTTTGTTTGTTGGGGGAAAATACATTTTTAATGAAATGTTTGATTAGACAATTTCCATTCCTCTTTGAAAGTAATTCTTGTGTATCAACTCAAAATCTCTCTTCTATGCCCATAATACTACAGACAGTGTGGCTGTTAGATCAAGTTCTTTATAATTTCTACCTTAATTGAACACATTTTCTCCAAATACAAAGTTTTGCAGCCTGAAGAGTATTACACTCACATGCCTTATATCATATACATATTTGTATATATATCAACTTAACATTTGATAATGATGAATTTTGGGCAAATTTTAACATGCAATGATTTATGTCTTTGACAAATATCCAGGCTCTTCTTACCTGTGTTTAAATAAAATCTTTTATGTAGAAGTACTATTATATAACCAATATTACTTTCTTTGATTATTGAAACACACATTCCTGCTATTATTTCTTTAAGTCACAATTTTGTTGTCATGCTTCCAGAGTCTAAAGAAGGGAAATTCTCCTGGGAAGTGGATCTTTTCTCACCTTTAGTCTATTTCTCCCATTTATTTAAGCAGTTCTCCACCATCAAACCCCAGTGGACATATGATAAAACGAATTTTTGATGGATTTTCCAATGTGGGCAAAAAACTTTGTCATTGTGCCAAATACTCACATTGTCTTTTCCATCATTTCTTCTTTAAAATTCAAAAGCCGTTTCAGATATTATGACGCTTTCAAACTGTCCTCAGGGATTACCGTTCTTATTGCCAATCCTTTCTGAAAAAGGGAAAAGGTATTCAACATGGAAAAGCTTTGCTAGACGAGTGCTTTTATTTTGTCTTCTATGTAGCAGAACATTAAATCTATCATTTAAGACTGTTCTGAGAATCTTATAATTGCAGTGCTTAGATTTAAGAGACATAATTTATCATTATTCTGCTTGCAATTGCTGTAATATTTCAGTTAAATTCAAAAGTACTTTTCTAATTTCATTTCTGAAGCTTATGTTGACCTTTCCTTTATGTTGAATAAATAACCTAAGTTCATCTTTCAGTTGGTAAGTCTAGTCTATGCTACAAAGAAATGTGTTTGCATTTTTATTTATTTTTTGTATATTAATATTCACATGTTGTTATTGATAAAATATATTCTATTTATTACTCTATTCAGCACGATGCGCAACCATGAAAAGAACAACCACTTTCTAGGATCCTTTTTTTCCATAGTATATCTTGGTAATCCTTCTCTTAAAACACTAGATTATAACAGAGCTAGATTTTATTAAATTTATGTTGTCTGTAACTATTTGAAGTAGATGTTTTGTTACCCATTTGGAATCTGTCTCACATGGCTTTGCACAAGCTACCTCCTAATGCAGAGATTCACAAACAAAGCTATTTATGTTTCCACACATAGTTAACATCACTCTGTCATTGCTGCATTACATTATAGACTCAGATATCTTTGCAATTGCTGATGGACTCCTTCCCTTTCAAGCAGAGAGAGTACCATGTATAAATCCTATTGTATATTTTTGTATTTATGTAAGTATGTATTCATGCATGTTACCTGTATTTAATGACATATCTTATCATCAAATTTGAATAAAATTCACCACTATGGATAAAAAAAAATAACATCTACATCAACTAACTGCTACCAAAACCATGTGGTCATCTACTTGTATTTTTTATCAAATCCGTTCTTACCATGTTTCAGCATTTGTTCATACCCTTCTTATTTTCAATTGCCAACAGGTATCTCCCTTCTCTGTCATTCCAGTATATCCTATAAGTTTACCTATTAAAGAGTTCTTAAAATTAACTCTGATTGGGGCATCTGGCTAGCTTAGTCAATAGAGCATGTGACTCTTGATCTCAGGGTGGCGAGTTCAAGCTTCACATGGAGGTGGAGTTCACTTTAAAAAAAGACTCATAAAAAATAAATGATTGTAAAAAAAAATAACTCTGATCATGCGATTACATTGTTCAGAGCACATGAATAATATTTAACAGTGGCTGCCTTTTAAGGGATCCCACATTCTGGTACCATCCAACTTTACAAAATCATAATTCATTTGTTTTCTATATGTTCTTTAAACACAAGTCCTAGTCAAAATGATGGTACCAAAGTATTTGTTTGAAGTTTCCTTTACATTTCCATAGCAAGACTTTCTTGATAAAGGAAAACTTTCTTGATTGACTTACATTCTGGAACAAACACCTTGTATCTTCATGATGCTTATGCACAATTCTTGGATCTGCGCCATACATGACACTTCCAGTTATGCCGCTTGTAATCTAGGTTTACACATGGCTACCCCTGGCTCTTATCTCCCTAGAAAAATTCTACCTGTTATTTAACGTATGCTGCTTTCTTGGGGAAGGAGGATATAGTATTCGGTCAAAATTTGTGGTTGATCTAAGATGCCATTAAGAATATCTTATTCCTTCAATGAGTAATTTACTCATCCTACAATTTCACTGTTTTTCTAATGTTTCCAGGAACACAGCTAAATTCATGAGATATAGAAATAATTATTATATTACGCTGGTTAAATAATGTTATTTTTATATCCATGAGAATAGAATGAGTCTTAAATTTATGAAACCTTAAAATTACTATTAGCCAGAAGAAAGTAGTCTTCACTTCATATGTGCACAAATACGTAGTCATTATTCTTTAGGGCATAACTGAACAGTTGTAATATTTGGACATAATCAATGGTTCACATAAGTGTCTCTTGAGGAAGGAATGCAAGTGTTTAATATTTTCTAAAAAAAGAACAAAACAAAACTTGTGTAGTTAATTTATGGTAATATCATGGAAGTGCTAGGAGGAATGTCTGGGTTTAGAGAAAGTCCCAAGGGTAAACATGGAACTTTATTTTAAGAAACACTGTATGAACCACAATCTTTATTTTAAAGAAAATGATATTTTGTAACATAGTGTGGGCATAAATGATATTGATTTGGAAAGTGATAAAAGTAGATCTCTGAATGTAAAGAAAATTTAGGAAATTCATAACTTTATTTCACATATACTTTTCTTTAAAAGCATACACAACTGGATAAACACTAACTGTATTCCAGAAATGGCTTGAAAATGATTCCTATAATCTAACTAACTTAATCAGTAATGTTACAGAAACCCTGTGATTTTTACAGATAGAGATGATTTAAAAAATGCATGGATTAATAAGTATGAGGCTCCTGGAACAATGCCTGGTCTATATCAAATACTATATTTTTATAATTATTTCCAATTTAGAGGTAAGGAATCTGAAAAAGTGAGGTTAATTAACTCTTTAAGCCACAAGTAGCACCTAGAAAACTTGAGATTAGAGTCCAAGAATTCTACTTCTTAATTGCCATCTTTTACAGCCTTTTAGACCATTGAGTCACACAATAGTCAATGCCTTCTTGTGCTGGAGATGGATAACCCTACAAACATGTACACTGAAATAAATAAGCCTTGTGTGTTCTAACAGTTTTAACTAGAGGTGATAACATGCTGTTAAAACTCCAAGAAACATCACCTCTACCAGACTTTGGTAAATATCAAAGAAAGCTTCCAGTTTGAGAGATTGCCTATCACAAATTTTGAAACAGTAATAAATTTAGATAAAAGCCTGATGAGGGGCACCTGGGTGGTGCAGTCAGTTGAGCGTCCTACTCTTGGTATCGGCTCAGGTCGAGATCTCAGGGTCATGAAATGAAGCCCCACGTGGGGCTCCACACAAAGCTGGGAGTCTGCTTGAGACTCTCTCCCTCTCCCTCTACCCCTCCCACCAGGCTCTCTCTTTCTAAAATAAATAAATCTTAAAAAAAAAACTTGATGAAAAAATTGGGAGACCTTTTCTCAACAGTAGTCTCCCACTTGCTCACCTCATTTTAACTACTCTAAGAGACTTTTAGGCTGAGAGAACATCAAGTGCAAACGTCTTGCAGTAGGAGCTTGCTTGGCATGTTTGTGAGTAGAATATGTATGATTATACTATATATTCTCCTTATTTAGTTTTTTGGTTAGCCTCTTCCACTAAAATGTAAAAGAATAAGTGAATAGATTTTTGTCTGTTTCACTGCATTATTTCCAGTACATGACGGAACTGTATGTTGTTCCATACTGCTTGATAATAAGATTCTTACTGGGGTCAGGGTGTGTTGGGTGTGTGTATTGGAGAGGGTGGGGAAGATTTTAGGAAGATAAGCAGAGATCATGGTAAATTATTCCCTACTAAAGTGTTTGGAAAGAAATAAAGGATTTCAATTATTGTGGTGACATTGCTTTTTAGATTAGAGATTTGTCTATGAAGCCATTTGGACAATATATTGAAGGAGCATTAGGAGAGGCTTGGATATCAGTTAGGTCGTTATTGCTGTAATCCAGGCCATTAAGTTGTAACAGTTAATGAAAACTATTGAACTGAAGTGCTAGGCATCCCTTATGATCCCAGTTAAAGCTGGCTTCTGACATTGTACAGGAGAGGGTTATGTGAAAGCAGTGGATGTAAGTCCTGTACCTCTATTTAACACCTTAGTCTGACAAGCTTCCTCAGTTCATGTTTAAGAGACTTGGCTGAAGAACTGAGTAATCAAATTGCTTATGATGATTTCAAGAGTGTGCAATAGGTTTCGTGATATTTAACTTTTGATTATAAAGAATAACTATCCTATTAAAACTGTCCCATATATACTAGTCATGTGCTTAATTTTCCAACTGATATTCTCTCTTTGATCCAAACTTCTTCACAGCATGCTTTTGTTTTATCATATTTTTTTTCCAGTTTCTAGAACCACAGGTTTTATCAGATAGAATAAAGGTATTTTTTTCTCCTAAAGAAGCAAATAATCTGCTTTAACCCATTTGTACTTGTAGTTCTGAACTTCCCAGATTTGTTTTACTTAATGTAATTCATATATAAATGCGATAATCTCAAAGCATCTTCTGATGCTTTCTTTACACAGAACATTAACAACTTATAAGTTCTTTGTAGGCAATGACATACAACCTAAAACTTATTGGAGAAAAGGAATAGAGAATTTTGTTTTAGAAAATAATGTGCTATATATTTGAGAAAGGACATTAAATGATATGAAAGCTTGCCAGTGTCCTCATGTTTTCCTTAATGAATTTGAGCTTTTATAGTAATGTTTGCCTGTTCACTGTATGTCTGCGTAACACTTACATAATTTGAGAAGTTCTTGAAGAACATTACTGTTTAGTTCTCTTTCATGTACTATGGAAAATTAAATTATCAACAACTGCAGCCTGTGGTATTGACACAGGGTTAGGTCAGTGAACCAATAGAATATGATAGAAAGCAAAGAAATACCTCTGTAGATATATGGGAACTTGGTATTTGACAGAGGGGCAGTGCAAAATGAATAGACTATTCATTTCGAATGGGCTATTTGATAAATGGTTATGGGAGAATTGACAATTGAGATAAAACAAATTGCTTTCTTCCTGCTTGTTTGTATTTTTAATTATTTTACTGCATATGTATGTAATATAGATAGTATATGGTATTTTATAAATTACATAGATAGTATCTTACTCATTGGTAAGGAAGCATTTCTCTGAGTTTGATCCTTTGTTAGCTGGGTTCCCAGGAATGCAATTGACCTCCTACATAGGTGCATAGAAACAAGCCATAGCACAGTATTAAACAATCAACTCTGGTTGGCTACAAAGCTTAGACCACAGTCCTATGCTAGCCCAGTCTCCATCATGAGGAGAGTGGTAAGGAACAGAAGATTTCCTAACCATAAGCAAAGATGGAGCAAATGATGGCCCATCAAACAGCTGCAACCATGGATATCAGACCCCAGACACTGGATGACGCCACAGGTGGGGATGATGTTGTGTTGGCAAAGTAAGGCTATAGCTAAGGTTCTGTGTGTTTTATTAATATATTAGCACTAACCCCTTAAGACACCAGACGTAGGGTCAGTTTTTCCTGTTTATACAGCTTTAAAACTCTATGGTCAAAATTCGGGGTTCCTTTTAAAGGTCTCTTAAGTGCAATTCTTGGCCCTGCCAAATAGCTGTGCAGTGTTTTGAAGGTTGATATTCAATGGGTGACCTATACACCTGCTGTGGATACTTCCTGTGAGGGTTCCCCAGTCCAGGCCACTCTGACAGGCCTAGGCCCAGGACTTCTGTGCCACTTGCCCCTGCTGGCATGCCACATACTATACCCATGTAATAAAGTGTTCATCATTGACCTTCTAGATGTCATATTGGAAAGACATGATCATTACAAGAAAATTTTGGTAAAAGTCATAATGGTGAGGAATATGATTTTATGCAAGAAGATGATGGAGAGGAGTTTCACACAAAGGAAAGTTAGGCATCTAGGAGTTTTTTAAGTAAAAAATGTGCAGGAAAAGTTTCTTTAGCTAAACTGTAAATACATCTTAATCTAACATGCTATAAGGACTAATTTTAAATATATAAGTTGATAGACTTGCTTTAAGCTAAAGCATAAGTGTTGGGAAACTAATTTAGCCTTGTATTTATGCTACTAACATTTAATCAGGAAACCTGGTGCCAAACTCCAAATTCACAAAAGAAAAAATGGATGAGTGAGAGAAAAAAAAAAAAAAAGATGGAATCACAGAAATGAATCAGCGAGGACCCCTTTATGCTAGTGTTCAACAGCAACTTGAAAAAGATATCATTTCATACCAATAAATTTAGTTTAGCACTAAAACCTATTACTTTGTAAATTTCCCATCTCTTCATACATCTATTTAGAAGAACGATGTAAAAATATAATGTCATCATTTTAAATATTTTTCCTCTCAAATCCACAATATCTGTTTGCCAGGCAAGTACAATCAAGACCTAGTTGTGTACCTGTAGTCATTAGCATTTGGCAAATAGTACAAAGCTAATGTGAAATGGAAAATGCCATCTCTGCAAATGTATTCTCACTTGGAACATTCACATGCTCTGTGTGCCCAGTCCCAAGAGCACTCATATTAATCCCATAATGCAAAAATATCTAATTAGAACCAATTTGATAAGCAGCCAGTTATCTGCATTAAACATATGTGTTACTATTCATTGTACAAGTAAACCTATTATTTCCAAGAGAAATCAGAGTCATTAGATCAGAAAAGCTTACTGAAATAGAACTCTGCTAGGCAAAATTAAGGATTTCTATTTTAGGAGAAAACATACGTATCATTTCAAAGTAAATGACACATTAATAGACATAATTAGCACTATAAAGTGTTCAAGAGTCTTGAGAAAATTAATATGAATATTGAGTTTGAATGTGGTAGATTGCTTCGGAGACCATCTACACATTCTATTATGAGCAGGTTTTAAGCATATTAATGCTTTAAACAGGCTTATGAAGTAACAGATATTCCTCGAAGCAAGAAACTAGAAAATGAATATAAGGAGAGAATTGAATTCTCCAAATTATCAGAGATTCCTTACTAACTAAGCTTTTTCCTTTTTGATCTTAGTGACAAATTACTGACTCATAACACCAGAAAAAAAATCCTTATCCCGAGTTGATTTTGGTAATAATACCTTGCTGATCCTCAATTTCATGGATGCACCATGCTTCTGGTATTGTTCAGGGATTACATCCCTGATTAGTAAGATTTCAATGGAATGATAAAATTTCAATAATAACTGGAATTTTTGTAGCATTATTCACACTGATAGTTAATGGGTACTATTTTAGTAACTTAATTGTCTCATGGAATAACTATTTTCAGCAATTTACCATCCTTATAAGGTTTAAAATAATATTTCATTTTCAGACAATGCAACTGCCATCTATGGGGCTTCCAGGATAAAGTTCAAATTCATTAGACAAGCTAGCGTCCAAGATATCCCAGGATCACTGTCTTCAATTTGGCTATAATCTCTTGCCTTTCATGTGTTCAAGTCCCATTCATTTTGATTTTGCTGAAATTCTTATAGATTAAGCGATAGAGTTTGCTATCTCTTTAGCCTTGACCTTTCATCTTAATTTCCTCTCCCTCATCATAAAGGGTTCAACTCAGCCAAATTGTCCAATATTTTTTAATCAGAATACCAGACTTCATTAGATGCTGTTTCCTTGTTCCTATTTCATTCCCTGCTTACCCTGTTAGGCAATGATCATACCAGTGATCCTGATTTATGAATTTGTCTCCACCTCTAGATTTCAAAATCTTCGGAGACCAGATAGGAGCTTATTTAACTTTGTGCTTTCAATATGTTACATGGTTTTTGGTTCAATGTTGCTGTGTTAAATATTTTTACATGAAACAAAGTCAATATTATTGGATCAATTATACAAAAATGGCACATGATATCAGCAAAGAGGATCAAGTCAAGAGTGCTGATCTTAACTCTCACCTTCTAATTTGAAAAAACAAAGTAATGCAGTTCACATCAATGCCTGGCTTATTGACTGATTTATTTGGTATTCATTCATTCAAGAAATATTTACTGAGGACCTGTTACGTGTCTGGCACTTTGTATGAGGCACTATGAAAATAGAGCAAGCCTTGAAGAAACAACCAGACACTGGGTTAGCCAACATACTACCCTAGTCATGTAAATAAAAATGTTTGAATATATGAAATTTCCTATGACTGAAGTTTATGCTGTCAATATGGACTGTAAAGTGCCAATCAATAATGTATTAGTAGGGTGAGATCACTAGGGAAATGTAATGTAATTGGTCTCATATCTTTACTAGGAATTGTCATTGAGTCAGTTGCTTTGAGTATTATTTTAACCCTGCTTTCCTCTGTTAGAATATCTAACAATTCTTGTAGCAAGATATCCTTAACCTTACACAGGTAGTTTCATTCATTTGTTTTATTCTTCCTCAGGACCCAGTTTCTCATCCAGCCTAGCAGAAATTCGACATCCTTTTCTTTTCTTTTTTTTTTAAAGATTTTATTTATTTATTTGAGAGAGAATGAGAGAGAGCACATGAGAGGGGTTAGGGTCAGAGGGAGAAGCAGACTCCCTGCCGAGCAGGGAGCCTGATGCAGGACTCGATCCCGGGACTCCAGGATCATGACCTGAGCCGAAGGCAGTCGCTTAACCAACTGAGCCACCCAGGCACCCTCGACATCCTTTTCTTAAAGGACCTGATATTGCCTCAAGGACTTGAATGAATTCTTTAAATTACATATATTAAAAGAATAAGCAGCTTACTAAAATGGAGGAAATACTGATAGGTGGTAGGTAGTGCATGGAAATATAACATTGTGTAATATTGGGCAATTCAATTAATGTTTCCAAGCCTCATTTCTTTCTGTAACATAGATGAAAGTGTATCTACTTCATAAGACATTGAGTGGATTAAATGAGGTAATATGTATAAAACTCTTACAACAATACCTGGCACATAGTAAATGCTTCATGAGAGTAACTAATATCACAAACACACACACACACACACACACACACACGTATATGCAGGAATGGGTAAAGAACAAAGAGGAGGTTACAGAGAAAACAGAGACCTAGAAATATATTTTCCAGAATTACGGCAACATATCCTGGAAGTAGCTACATGTTGACTTTTCTGTTCACTTCAAAATGATAATGATACAAAGATAGAGTATTCACTAAATTTAATCTTCTAAATTTAGTACTAATTGTTTTTCCCTAGGGATTCAAATTTTGAACAACTAGAAAAATGAATGACTTAAATTTTCAAATAAGACTTTCAATACACATAATAAAATTCTATACTGATAAAAATTGGAAAATAAGAATTATTTTCAGTATGCTACATTAATCCAGAAATTACTGTCCCAAACAGTTGATACAGTTTTCAAAAATTAAAAAAAAAGATCAAGGCAGTCATGGTGGGGGTGGGGCAATGACTAACACAAAGCATAAGTCTTGGAATGTAGGCAGTTAAATCGGGTTATATGTGCAGACTGAAAAATCAGAAATGTATTCAGTTAAATAAATAATTTCCCTTTAAAATGAGTAAGTCAAGAAAAATACATATAAAAAATTTACTGAAAAATTGGGTCATTTTAATCCATTGTAGTTCTATTTCATTATCAAAACCCCTCAAGAGAGAAAAAGAATGAAATATTCCTATGGAAAATGTCGGAATTCTTCACTTATTTGGAAAAAAAGAGATAGAAATATTTTTATTAGTCCACTTAATAAAGCCAGAGCTATAACATAGTATCATTAATCATTCTTCCTCATTTTTTCCTAGGTTTGGCAAAATTATTTTATTTCTTTAAATACAAAATCTGACCCCCATACAAACCAAGCTTTACTCCTTAGCCCCACCATTGAAATTATTCTTGTACTTGTCATTAACATTTCTACATAAACCAAATCTGAATGACTTCTGTGTCTTCTATTGCAACTACACTTGACTATGTTATGCTAAATATCACATCAACAACAACAATATTAATCTAAATTTTCAATGTACCAGTCCCAAAAAAATCAATTATAACAACTAATAATTGGAGTTTCTTTGTAATTTTTATTTACTGTCACGCTAAAATATCAGTAAGAATTTTATCTACCAAAATTTAAATTAAAAAAATTGAAATACGCCACACATTATTCAGGTTGTCAAACCTGGATTTGGGTATTGGTATATGCAAGATACATAAAGATGACTCTTTCAGAAGAAAATCTATTATCTCCTAACTAATCCCTAAAAAATATTCCCTAAGAATAGAAACAAAAATTAACATTGATTGGTTATCAAGGGTAGAACATAAGAAAGATCAGTCTGTTTAGGCTTTTTATTTATGTGTTCTCATTTGATATTCTTTTTTAATAATAGACTTTATTTTCTAAAGCTATTTTAGATTTACAGAAAATTGATTTCCTATTCATTTTCAAATTGTAGATATGCATAAGGCTATTAATTTCATTATGGTTGAGACAGAAAAATGCTAAAGCTACAAAACCCAGTCCAGGATGAATATATTAAAGCATCAAATAAACTTACAAGAAACAAAGGATTGTGTTTCTAAGTTGAGAAATGAAAGAGGTTACATATAAAGTGATTTATGAAAACATTCCTAAGGAAACTCTTTAATTTTACATATATAGTCCATTTTAATGAGAGTATTTTTCTTCCTTTCCTAAAACCTATTGATTTTTCTTATAGAAAGTTTCTGCATGGTATTAAGAAAAAGAGGTGGTATTAACTTTATTTGCTTGTAATGTATTGAAAAAATACCAAATGACAGCTAAAATTAATAAATTTTTCATCAACATTTTGCAATTCACTATGGGACATATAGAATCCAAGGAAAATATATATTTATATATATTTTATATATATTTTAATATATACATATATTAAAATGCTTCCTTGAGTATCAGGAAAATCTTTTAGCAAATGTCACTAGCATTTTCAAGTGACATTTACAATCAAAATCACCTAATATTTATCTTCCTATACTATTTATCTAAAAAGCTGAAAATTGTAACCTAGATACTCTCTCTGTTTCAGAAGCTTGGTAATTCCTCACACTTTAGAAAACTAGAATTTTACTTGTGACATATGAAGGTTGATTTCTGAGCAGCAATCATTAAAATATTTCAGAAGGGCATTTTATATATAATCATAGAATATGTTGGACTTCTTTTGTAATAGCAAAAATGTAATATTTACTAAAAAGGAATTAAATAATGGCATATTTATTCTGCAAGCACATTTTCTTTAATAAAATATCAATATGATGCTTATCTAAGACATTTATGGGACATCTGTTGTACACAAGTTACTCTTTTTATACTAGTTGCTGCTTCATAGACATACACAACTTATTTGAGACATAATATTTGATAAAAAGGAAATATGTAAGGAAGTAGTTGCATGTCACTTTATTTGGAGGATGTACAATTAGAAATGAATAGGAATTTCACAATTGAAATGGGTAAAGAGAGTTTATAAGACAGGAGGAAAGAACATTGCATGTAAATGAAGAATCATGGATACAATTTACTAATGTGACTCAGGCAGCTGCTGGATTGGCAGAGGCTGGTCTAGGCTGGTCTCATTGGTGGTGATTTCTCCCTGCTGTGTGTGGTTTCTCAACCTCAGAAAGGCTAGCCTGGGGTATAAGCAATGCAGATGGAAAGCAGGGGTAGGCCTCTCAAAGGCTTGATTCAGAACCTGCACATCATTACTGCTGCCTTCTATTGGTTAAAGCAAGTAAAAAAACAGCCCAGATTCAGGAAACCAGGAAACAGACCCCACTTATTTATAGAAAGAACATCAAAATCAAATTGTAAAGGACATGAAAAATATTTTTGCAAATAAATTAGCACATTTTTGTAAATTTTTGCAAATAAGTTAGCACAAAAGTAAAAGAGTAGAAATCCATGGAAGAAGAATGTTAGATAAATGTACATCAAAACTGACAAGAAGATCAGATGAAATTAATTACATCAAAATGAATGCTAATATTACAATGCAACTCAATTCTAGAACCTCCGACTCTTCCAGCTCTAACATGTGCAAAAATAAACTGGCACTAGGTAGCAGAGTTGTTAGTAAACTACTCAAAAAAGTGATTCTGAGGGCGCCTGGGTGGCTCAGTTGGTTAAGCGACTGCCCTCGGCTCAGGTCATGATCCTGGAGTCCCTGGATCGAGTCCCGCATCGGGCTCTCTGCTTGGCAGGGAGCCTGCTTCTCCCTCTGACCCTACCCCCTCTCGTGTGCTCTCTCTCTCTCTCTCATTCTCTCTGTCTCAAATAAATAAATAAAAATCTTAAAAAAAAAAAGTGATTCTGAGAACATCAATTTTCTATACATTTAACTTGAGTATATTTTTTATTTAGTATCCAGTGTACAAAGGTTGTAAAAATAAATTGGGAATTCATTGTCCTTGAGAGGAAATATAGCTTTGTAAGGGTGGGCTTTTTTGTGCTGAGTTGATAGCTAATCTACTGTATTTACTTTTCTGATAAATGCATTTGGGAACTTAAAAATAAATTTGATGAAATTTGGTTAGGCATGTAGAATTCTGTAAAATAATATATTTTATTCTAGATTATTGTGTTTAAAATTTGTAATTCTGTGAATGTGGGTTTATTCTAACTTCAATATAATATTATGCAAACACATTGGTAATTTTTTTTTAAAGATTTTATTTATTTATTTGAGAGAGAGAGAATGAGAGAGAGCAAGCACATGAGAGGGGGGAGGGTCAGAGGGAGAAGCAGACTCCCCGCCGAGCAGGGAGCCCGATGCGGGACTCGATCCAGGGACTCCAGGATCATGACCTGAGCCGAAGGCAGTCGCTTAACCAACTGAGCCACCCAGGCGCCCCACATTGGTAATTTTTTAATAATTAAAGTTCATTTCAAAAAAGAAGTTTCTATAAAATAATTTAAAATATCAAAGAGAAATGACCTTCCACTTCATTAAGTCTAATTCAATTCTCAGATATCATTTTACTGAAAAACACACCAAAACAAACATACAACTTACAGCAATACACATGGGAATACAGCTGCTTTCTTGAGACCATGATTTCGTTTCCTTTGGGTATATACCTAGAAATGGGATTGCTGGATCATATGGTAGTTCTATTTTTAATTTTTAATTTCTTCAGGAACCTCCATTCTATTTTCCACAATGGCTGTACCTGTTTATATTCCCACCCACAGTGTACAACAGTAAGATAGGGGTCTAGTTTCATTTTTTTAATATGTCGATATCCAGATCCAAATATCATTTATTGAAGAGACTACGTTTCCCCATTGTGTATTCTTGGTGCCTTTGTTGAAAATTAATTGACTATACGCATGGGTTTATTTCTTGGGTCTCTATTGTATTCCACTGATCTATGTGTCTGTTTTAATGCGAATACCATATTGTCTTGACTACTATAGCTTTGTAATCAAAAGGTATGATGCCTCCACCTTTGTGCTTTGGTTATTTAGGGTCTTTTCTAGCGTCTTTAAAAATTTAAGATTATTTGCCCTATTTCTGTGAATGATACCATTGGAATTTTGATAGAGATTACATTGCATCTGTAGATCTCTGGGTAGTATGACCATTATAACAATATTAATTATTTTAATCCATGAACACGAAATATCCTTTCATCTATTTGTGTCTTCTTTAATTCCTTTCATCATTGTCTTTTAGTTTGCAGATCATTCACCTTCTGGGTTAAATTCATTCCTAAGTATTTTATTCTTTTTGATGGTATCATAAATCGTTTTCTTTATTTCCCTTTACAACAGTCTGTTGTTAGGGTTTAGAAACAAAACTGATTTTTGCATGTTGATTTTTTTAATACTGTAACTGTACAGAATTCATTAATTAGTTCTAACAGTTTTTTGGTAAAACTTTAGAGTTTTCTATATATAACATCATGTATTCTTCAAATAGAGGTAACTTCAATTTTTTTTTTCTTTCTTTCTGATTTGGACGGCTTTTTTTTCTTTTTCTTGCCTAATTCCTCTGGCTAGAACTTCCAGTACTAACCTGAATAAAAGTAGTGAAAGTCGGCATCCTTGTTTTGTTTCTGATTTTAGAGGAAAAGCTTTAAGCTTTTCACTGTTGAGTATGATGGTAGCTGTAGGCTTATCATAGATAGCCTTTATTATATTTTAATACATTCAATCTATCCCTAACTTTTTAGTCTTGATCATGGCAGGATGTTAAATTTGTCAAATGATTTTTCTGCATTTACTGAGATAATCATATGATTTTTATACTTCATTTTGCTATTGTGACCTATCACATTTATTGTTTCACTGATGTTGAATCATCCTGTCATCCTAGCAATAAATCCTCCTTGATCATAGTGTATGGTCCTTTTAGTGTATTATTGAATTTGGTTTGCTAATATTTTGCTGAGAATTTTTTTTCACTTATGTTCATCAGAGATTGACCTGTAATTTCCTTTTCTTATAGTGCCCTTGTCTAACTTTGGTATCAAGGTAATGCTAGCCTCTGTAAATGCGTTTGGAAGTCTGCCCTTCTTTTTGAGGGGAAGAATTTGAGAAGGATTAGTATTAATTATTTAAATATTTTATAGAATTCACCATTGAAACCATCCAGTCCTGGACTTTTCTTTTTTGGGAGGTTTTTGACTATTGACTCAGTCTCCTTACTAGTAATTGATCTGTGCACATTTTCTATTTCTTCATGATTTAGTCTTGGTGGGTTGTATGTTTCTATGAACTTATCTAATTTCTTTATCTGACCACTAGGTTATCTAATTTGATGAGGTATAATTGTTCATAGTAATTCCTTATGTTCATTTGTATTACTGTGTTATCAGTTGTAATGTCTCTTTCATTTCTAAGTTTGAGTCTTTCTTCTCCTTTTTTTAGTCTACTAAATCGTAGACTACTAAGGGTTTGTTCATTACCCTTTTTTAGGAAACCTGCCGGGGCACCTGGGTGGCTCAGCCGGTTAAGTGATTGCCTTCAGCTCAGGTAATGATCCCAGGGTCCTAGGATCGAGCCCCGCATCGGGCTCCCTGCTTGGTGGGAAGCCTGCTTCTCCCTCTCCCACTCCCCCTGCTCGTGTTCCCTCTCTCTCTATGTCTCTCTCTGTCAAATAAATAAATAAAATCTTAAAAAAAAAAAAAAAAGAAACCTGCATTTATTAGCTTTGATTTTTTTCCCCTATTGCTTTTCTAGTTTCTATTTCATTCATTTCTGCGCTGATATTTATTTCCTTCCTTCTACTAACTTTGGGCTTAGTTTGTTCTTTTTCTAGTTCCTTGATGTGTAAAGTGAGGTTATTACCTGAGCTCTTTCTTTTTTTTTAATGTAAGCATTTGTCACGATAAACTTCCCTCTTAGAATGCTTTCACCATTGGGCGCCTGGATGGCTCAGTTGGTTAAGCGACTGCCTTCGGCTCGGGTCATGATCCTGGAGTCCCTGGATTGAGTCCCTGGATCGAGTCCCTGGATCGAGTCCCGCATCTGGCTCCCTGCTCGGCAGGGAGTCTGCTTCTCCCTCTGACCCTCCCCCCTCTCATGTGCTCTCTCTCTCAAATAAATAAATAAAATCTTAAAAAAAAAATTAAAAAAAAAAATGCTTTCGCTGCCTCCCTTAGGTTTTGGCATATCGTGTGGCCATTTTCAATTGTCTCAAGATTTTTTTTTTATTTCACTTTTGATTTTTTCTTTGATCCTTCAGCTGTTCAGGAGCATGTTGTTTAATCTCCACATATTTGTGAATTTTCCACTTTTCCTCTTGTAACTGCTTTCTGGTGTCATTGTATGGTGGTCAGAAAAGATGTTTGATGTGATTTCAGTCTTCTTAAATTTGTTAAGGCTTGTTTATAACCTAATAGATGATCTGTCCTGAAAAATGTTCCATGTGCCTTTGAGAAGAATATGTATTCTGCTGCTATTGAATGGAATGTTCTGTATATGTTCATCTGTTAGGTCCATCTGGCCTAACACATAGGTCAAGTCTAGTGTTTCCTTATTGATTTTTTGTCTGGACGATCTATCCATTATTAAAAGTGAGGTACTGAAGTCATTTAATGTTATGATTGCTTTATAGATATTTATATATATGTATTATGGCTTTATATATATTTATACATACACACACTCCTGTTGGGCACATAAATATTTTCGGTTGCTATGTCCTCTTGATATACTGTACTAAATCATTGCATAATGACCTCCTTTGTCTCTTGTTACAGTTTTTGGCTTAACACCTATTTTGTCTAATACAAGTATACCTATCCCTGATTTCTGTTGGTTTCCATTTACATGAAATATCTTTTCCCATTTCTTCATTTGCAGTCTATGTGTCCTTAAAGCTTAAGCAGGTCTCCCCCAGGCCACATATAGTTATTGATAGGTATGGAATTGCCATCATCACTTTGTTAATTGTTTCCTAGCTGTTTTGTAGTATGCTTGCTCCTTTCTTCCTCTCTTGCTCTCTCTCTTTCTGAGTTTCTAGTGATAAACTTTGATTCTTTTTTTTTTAATCTTTGGTGTATCTATTATAAGTTTTTGTTTTGTAGTTACCACGAGGCTTACATAAAACATCTTATAGCTATAAAAATCTATTTTAAAGTGATAACAACTTAAGTTCTAATGAGTCCAAAATCTTTATTATCTTCACTCTTCCCCTAACGTTTCATTATTTTGATGCAATAATTTGTATCTTTTTTATTGTATCCATTAACAAATTATTGTAGTTATAGTCATTTTTAATACTTTTGTCATTTTACCTTTATACTGGATTTATAATTGGTTTAGCTACCACCATTCCAATATTAGAGTATTCTGAATTTAACTACATATTCGCCCTCATCTGGAAGCTTTATACTTTCATATGTTTTCTATGTTTCTAATATGTTACTAATTAGTGTCCTTTCATTTCAGTTTGAAGAATTTCCCTTAACGTTTCTTATATGGCCAATCTAGTGATGATGAACTCTTTCAAGGTTTGTTTGTCTGGAAAACTCTTTATCTCTTTCAACTCTGAAGGACAATTTTGCTGGGTAGAATTTTCTTGTTTGGCAGTTTTTCAGTACTTTCATTATATCATGCCACTCCCTTCTGGCCTGCAAAGTATTTGCTGAAAAAAAAATATTCCGATACTCCTAGCAATTTGTTTTTTCTCTTGCTACTTCTAAGAATCTTTTGTCTTTAACTTTTGCCAATTTAATTATAGTGTCTCAGTGTGGATCTCCCAGAAGCTGAACACTTGGTTTTATTGTTGGAGTGAGCAGAGGGAGAATGCAAGAAAGTGCTACCCACTGGCTCTTTTGGGCTCCTGGGAGGAATCTATTCAGCACCTCAGTTCAGGCTGATTAGATGCAGGGCCCTTAGGCAGCAGCTAGGGAAATGTGCAGTTAAACCTTTTCTGGGGAGAAACTGAGCCTGGATGTACAGCCATGGGAAATGCTCTTGTGCCTATTTAAAAACTTATGTTGTTGTTGTTGTTGTTGTTGTTGTTGTTGTTTGCTATATTCAGGTGGGACTCATGAATGCAAAGCCCCAGTGGCAATCAAACCTAGGTGATTTGAGAACCAATCCCTCAGGTGATAGCCTTAAAAGTTAGGGTACTATATGCATGGTCCAATCAGGGAAAAGCTGGGGTTGGGTGTTCCTTCCCAATTTCAAGTCTCTTTGCCAAGAGTGGGGTTTTAGCAAGATTGCACTCCTACCCATTTCTTTGTGGGTATTTTCAGAGTTACCCTCCATGTAGAAATCACTGAACTACTTTCTGAATTTCTCTCAGAAAGGATTGATCCACATGTAGCTACATATTTGGTGTGTTTTGGGGAGAAGGGAACGTCAGGGGCCTCCTATGTCACCATCTTGATCTTCTTAACGTTCTTAGAAGCTCTCTTATTTGATTGGGAGAATCAAATGGGTGTTCTTTGACGAACACTGTCATAAATATTTTAGAGGACATTTGTTGTGTGTGTGTGTGTGTATGAGTGACTAAACTGTATTCTTAGATATCTTCAACATTTAGCAACACAAAATATACATTTATTCCTCATAGTTTCTGAGAACTTAAATGATTTTAAAATCACCCACTCAATTTTGCTTTTGTTTTACTGGTGGTGCCCTAAGTTTGATATTTGCCTAGAAACCATTTCTTAATTTTAACATCATTTGACATCTGTAGAGAACAAGATTTTTTTAAATCATCAAGTCCTGATTACTTTATGTTTATGTTCCTTTCTTTAGTGTAATTCTCTCCTCTTGCATTTTATTATAAGCAATGAGAAGACATCAGATGACATCTTGAACATCAGCATCCTTGCTGGAAATTTTCTTAGCAAAATCATTCAGTTCTTAAGGTGCATTTTCTGTATAACTGTTGATGAATATGTTGCTGAACTTTTGCCAATTTATAATAAGGATAACTCCTCCTTCAGTTTCAAAATAAACATTCCCCTCCTCCCTTTAATTACTCACTGGCAACCACCTCAAAGTTCAGATTTCTAGTAACAGTCTGTTGAAGGCAATTTACTCTTTTTCTAATGTACTTCTCTAATTCCTTTTATCCCCTACAACTCCCTTGTTCCAAAGTCTCTCCCACAGTTTAGGTTTTTGTTATACCAGCACTCCAATTCCAGGTACTCTGTATTAGTTTTCTATTGCTGCATTGAGAATTGCCTTCAATATATTCTAATAGAAATTAATTAATTAAGTAATGGTATTATTAAAAAAATAATTACCCTCAATATTTAGTGCCATGAAAAAAGAGATGTATTTCTTTATTATTTCTTTGAGTCAGAAATGCAAGTGTGGCTTATCTGGTGATTCTGGCTCAGGTCTCTCACGAGATTACAGTAAAGATATTGGCCAGATCTTTAATCTTCTGAAAGTGTGATGGGGATAATATAATCCACTTACAAGATGGCTCACTCAAATGGCTTTTGGTAAAAGCCTTCAATTCTTTATCACATGGGACTCTATAGAGCATGTCCTTAGGACATGGTCACTGGTTTTCCCCAGAGAAAATGATCCAAGACAGAGAAAGTGACTGAGGCAGTGGGTATATTGCTTTTTATGAGGAGTCAATATTGGAAATGACATAAAAATCATTTATATCATATGCTACTGGTCACACAGGCCAATCAAGGTACAATGTGGAAACCCATATGAGGGTATGAACAGCATGAAGAAGGAATCATTAGAAGCTGGTTACCACACTAGATAATTTCATCTTTAGCTATATTTGTATGATAAATACACTCAAACTTACATCTCTCAGTATGGTTTCTCCCGTGACAGTATAAATTTTACATCCCATCATTTACTCTATAACTATGAATTGAATTGACATTAAATAGACAACTCAAACTTAACATGTCCAAAACTGATCTCATGAATATCCCTCCTCCTTTAAAGACCTCCTTCCGATCTTCCAAACTTTGGTCAAAACTTTAGAGTTAAATTTAATACATTTATTTTATACTTCACATGTAATCTAACAACAAATGTGGTCTAAAATGCTACTTCTGAAATGCATCCAGAATATGATTTCTCCTCACTATCTTCAAAGCTCCCACCCTTGTTCAAACCTCCCATATTGTTCTCCTGAACTATAGAAATAACTTTTTAACCAGTTTTAATATATGGATCCCTGTCCACCTGAGGACTGGTGGTTACACAATAGCTGGAATGATTATTTTAAAGTAACTAATATCTTGTCATTCTTCTCCCCCAAACCTTGTGACAGCTTTCCATTTCACTCAAAATAAAATCTGGACCCATTAATTTGATTTAAAGACCTCACGTGATGAACATTGTGGTACCCTGCCGTCTTTACCCTCCAGCACTCTCAACCTCATTCATTTCATTCCAAACACAATGGCCTCAATCCTATTCCTCAAACACTCCAGGTCTACTTTCATCTCATGGTCTTCACCTGTCCAGTTTCCTGTACCTACAAGCTTTATTTCCGCACCAAAGACATGATCTTTTTACTTCCTTGATCCTTGGCTCACATGTCAACTTATGAGTAGCTTATTATGGCACCACTATCCCAAATATAACCCATGCTCTTTTCACTTTCAAACTGAATTTCTAGCTTTATTTATCTTAATAACAATTATTACCACCTTAAATTTATGAAACAATATTTTTAAGAATAGAAGTTCATTCAAGACAGTACTTTGACTTTCATTCCTCACCACTTTATTGCTGTGTTCAGATACTACAAACAGTAAATCCTCAAAAAATATTTTTTGACTTATTAGATGTTGAACAGGAAGCTCTTAAATTCTGCCAAATTAGATCATCGAAAAAATTTGATGAACTTTCTAATGATTTACTTATCTTCATAATATAGATACTTTCCAGATATAGTTATAAAATAATGTATAAATATTTATATAAAAATAATGTATATGAAATGTATATCAATTTCTTTAGAACTCTATTTAGCTTTCAGTATTCCTGGAGAATATTTCAGGCTATATATGTCCTTTAGGCTGGATGGTTCCAAAACCAAATCCCAAATTCGCTCAGCCACACAAATGAAGGTGGTTGTTTTGTTTTCTTTTGCAGTTGTTGTTTTTTTCTTTTTAGCCTAAATTATCACAAGGAAGTAAGAAGAAAGATTGGGAATATTATCTTTCAGAAGTACCTCCACATGGAAATATTAGACCAGAGAAATGGAGGTTTGTCCTAATATTTTTCAGCTCTCCTCCCCTGCCCCACACCATCTTAACACTGGGCTTAGCCAACAGGCCTCTGTTTGATCGAGGTGTATCTTGTCCTTGTAGGGGAGAACGAGAGTATATCAGAATGTCCAGTTACTGCTCCTGATTTTATGAGGCAGCTGCATGAGCAGTATCCTCGGAACTTCTAAGCTGCTGGTGTGCACTTTCACGTTCATGACCACAGAAAGTCATGAAGTGCCTTCGAATATGATATCAATATTTCCACTCCAAGATCTTGTAATACTCCAGGATAGTAATTTACTATTATTACTACTACTAATTATTATTATTATTATTATTATTATTATTATTATTATTATTATTCCATTTCCCATACTACATTGTCAAAAATAGCAATAGCAAGTTATACAATGAGGTAAAATCATATCAGGGCTATATTCCAATAATACTATAGCAGTAGTCTATAAATGCTCCAAACTTTAATATTAGTAATCCTTAAGATTATGAAATAACCATTAAAATATCAAAGTCAAAATATTCTATTTACTTGAGAATATTCGTTAACTGGTTCAATACCCAAACATCTAAGTTGATGTCATAAGGAATTAAAACCCATAATTCACCTACACAATTGCTTATAATATCATACTTCCAAAGGCTATTACCCAAGAGTTCCATCAATAAGCCACATAGATGGGACCTGTGGTTGCAGCGGGAGAATTACAGTGGTTGCTGCCTATGAATGAATGTGTATATTTCATTATTAGATTATTGTGGCCACACATATAGTTCATGCAGCCAATCCAGCTTTTATCAGGATGAAATGTTTTGTTCCACATCTAACTTACATTTTTTCTTTCTTAATTTGTTTTCAACATATATAATGCCAATATGCGTGTGTGTGTGCTCTGTGTGTGTGTGTGTGTCGTACTTTCCATATATAATTGTTATGGGAACCATAAGCACTTTGGGAATCGAATCATTAACTTCCAGCTTTGTGAATTTGCTTTTTCTAGTCCAGGGGAGTCTAGTCTTCTATTGGTGACAACACTAAAATGAAGTAAACATTCCCTTATAGGTTATCACAATGTCAAAGAATTAGAGATCCACAAATAACCTTCTTCCTTAATATGACTCTTTTTAGAGCCTGAAAATATTTTAAACTTAATTAAAGAGGCAGGTCAAATTGCAAGAATTCAGAATCAGATCATATTTATCATATTTAAAACCATTTATACATATCAAATGAAATTTCTATGGGTAAGCCCACCTCAAAAGTTGTTGTACCTACTTGTACAATCTGCTTATCTCATTTACAAAAAAGACTAGACAGAATAATAATGCACCAATTTCAGAAAACAAGGATATTTCTATCTGTATGGCTTCAATAAGTATGAGGCATTAGCCTCATTCAGAAGTAGATTAATTCATTCAAAGAGCATTTACTAATTTTTATGAATAATTTACTCAGGCACCTTTTAAAGTCATTCATGACACAAGTTTGCCTCTCTTGTAATTTGCCAGATTAATATGTCTTAGGATTTTAAGCAAATATAACTTATTTCTATTAGTCAGAGAAGACATAAAGTCATGCTATCTACTTACTTATGTGCAGATTAATGAGTTTTAGGTATTGAGTAAGTAATCAATACTGCATATTCAATTTGGCTCAGCCTTTTTGGCAAAAATAAAGTAATGCTGTTCAGATTATTTAGTTATTTTCCTTTCAAAAAGTCATTTTCTATAATAGAAAGGCTGTCCATGAATGTGATTTTCACTTCTGCCTATGTGATTATCATCATGAATGATGTGGTAAAAACTTTAGATTGAGCTATAACTGAGAGATAATGTTTTTCTTTTAGTTTGCGATTGATAAAATGTATCTTGATTTTTTTTTGAGCGGTGGTTAATGACCAGTGTGCTAGTATTCTAAAAATTTGGCCATGCCCTTCACTTTTTTAATCTATGAAATTAACATATTACTAATCATTTACAAATCAGCAAAGTAATCAATACTAGCTAATGCAATGTTAAAATTGACATTAATCACTTATTCAGAGCCAGACCCTTCCTATCCTATCTTAGAATTAAAATTGCAATGTAATCCCTTTTTAGTAAGCATATGAATATTTGCTTCTGTATCATTAGAATATTTATTTTACTTTGCTTCCAAATCAACTCAGGAAACAATGTCGACAAAAGCCAATGCCCCCAAAGCCACATGTGTTAAAATTACAAGGTGTTTTTAAAAAAAGCCTGGCTGGTCATGCAACTTAATTATATATGGAAGGTAAAGCACATTGCATATTCACCTGCCAGTAATTGCATAGAATTTGTTCAGAGTGCACTTGTTATTCATGTGCATTTTCCTGTGCAATTTCAAATAACTTCCCTGCTCACATTACCTTCGTATGTCAAAATTTATTGTAGGTGCAGCATATAGCCCCATTTTGGAAGTTAGAAAAAAATACACTTAGAATTCTGGAGACAGGTCTTTTTTTTTCCTGACACTGTCGGAATACCTCTTTTGTGCTTTTCATTCACTTCCAAGCTCATGAAGTGTAGAACTATTGGTGCAGGGAAGCTTGAGTCTTCATTTAAAGACCCACAGATGCACTGAATCAAGATCATTAAAGTGACTGGTCTGGTTTGTATAAAGTAGTGTGTCTTCCCAGCATTTATCAGAATCATTGTGTCAGAGAAGACACTAAAAAATATTGGTTAAATAAAATTTAGTTTTAAAATAATCAAAACAGAAGAGGAGAAATAGTATACATATATTTCTAAGAGAAATGTTTTGGATTGGGAGACTAAATCTTCGACTGTTTAAAGGATTAATAGAGCAAAGTTAAAGAGTATGTTTTTATAGATATAGGAAGTATAACTAGGACTAATGAAAGGAAGCTACAGAGAGACAAATTTTAGACCAATACTAACAAGAATTATTTACTTTTATTGCCATAAACTAGATGAACTGTTATGTTTCCTGATAATCAGAAATGAAAAAAAAAATGTTAAGTGGCAAGGTAGCCATCAATTATAAATTTTGTCAATGTGGTTCTTGAACTGGTGGAGGTTAGAAGAGATTATGAAACAGATCCAACTTATTTTCCAGACTCTATGATTCCACATGGTTCATAAGGCAAAAGTAGTATAACCTAATCTTTAAAGTAAGATGCATCATAAGATCTTTGTAACTAGTGTGAGGCAGTGATGTCAAAGAGAACTTAGATTATGGAGTTTCGCTCTCTGAATTTCAAAATGAGCTCTACCACCTACTAAGTTTCATATTGGACAAATAATTTAATATTTTTATGTCTCCATTTTCCCCACAAAAATTAAATAGGGCTTACCATTTTTGTGAGAATTAAATGCGGTGATCTTTGTAAAATATTTAACACATACTAAACAGAAAATCAATGTTAATAATTATTAACATTAAATTCTGAATAATATTTATTTGTCTCATGTCATCTTCAAATACCAGTTTTGGAGTTACAGTTTTCAACTGAGCTCTCTCTATTAAATATTCCACTAAGTTTATAATCTCTTTGTTCTCTTCATTGAGAAACTTCTTTAAGACTGATCTGCAGTCTCTGTCTCTATTCCTCACCTCTCTCTTTCTAATATTTAAACTTTTAAATTTTCATTTAAGTATATTTCTATTCCCAAATTTTAATATGTTGACTTTTTATTTCTATTCAATTCTACCTATTTTCCAATTTTCTTTATAATTTATTCCTTTCCTGTGAATTGTTTAGAAGCACGTAATTAAGTGGTGGTTTCTAGATTTTTTTGTTTTTATTAAGCTCTATTTTTCAGTCTATTGTGGTAAAAAAAAAAACATACTCTGCACACTTTAATCCCATACAAATATATCAAAATTTGCTTTATGGCCCAATATGTGATCTAAATTAGTAAAAATATAAAGCTTCAAAAAGAGAATGTGCATATTGTAGTCAGTAGTAATGTAGTATATTAGCTATGAATATATTCAGGATAGCTGACAGTTGGCTCATATCTCTTATGACTATTTTTTTTTATCTAGTTGTTCTATCAATTGCTTATAGAAGGGCATTATATTCCCTAGTTATGCATGTGAAATTGTATTTAGTCCATGTATATTAGGCATTACATATTTATGTTTGTTATGGGTTCCTGATGAATTACTCATTTACTTTTATAAAAACAGAACTCAGGAATAGCCAAAAGGAAGAATTGCATAGGATAAAGTATGTTGGAAGGGGCTTGGACCTTCCATGCCTCTCTGGGTATATCACCATCCCAGCACCTTGATGTGTTCACCAACCAGAAGCTCTCTCAACCCCTTTAGTTAGGGTTTTTTATGGAGGCTTTATTATGTAAGTATGAATGATTAAATCATGGGCCATTAGTGATTAACTCCATTTTCAGCCCCTCTCCTATCCCCAAAGATCAGGGAGTGGGGCTGAAAATCCCACCCCTTTATCCACAGGGTTGGTTCTTCTAGCAACCAGTCATCTTTTTTTTTTTTTTTTAAGATTTTATTTATTTATTTGAGAGAGAGAGAATGAGAGACAGAGAGCATGAGAGGGAGGAGGGTCAGAGGGAGAAGCAGACTCCCTGCCGAGCAGGGAGCCCGATGCGGGACTCGATCCCGGGACTCCAGGATCATGACCTGAGCCGAAGGCAGTCGCTTAACCAACTGAGCCACCCAGGCGCCCTAGCAACCAGTCATCTTAAATCTACCCAGCAGTCCCAGGCAACAATCATCTCATTAGCATGAAGTGATAATCACTTCACTTTCCAAGGGTTTTAGGAACTGTGTGCCAGGAAAAAGGAAGAGAAGTCAAACATGTATTTCTTGTATCACAAAGGGCCTTTTGAAGACTCACTTACAATGCCAAATAGGTGATAATATCTTGCAGGGCTGTAGCAAGTTTCTCCAGGAGGTTCTAAATCACTGTCTGATATGTGGTGCTGTTTCTCTCATAGCCCAGATTCACAGGTTCAGGAATCAAGGGCTGGAAATAAGAGTAGCACCATTCACAATTATCCCTAGTGACCCACTGCCAAAAATTTTGCTTCCTGACCTTGCAACCTTATACTCTGTGGCTCTAAAGGTCTGAATTCCCAAAGGAAGAGAACTTCCACCAGGAGACACAGCAATTCCATTGAACTGGAAATTTAGACTGCCACCCAGCTACTTAAGGGTTCTTGTGCTTCTGAATCAGTCAAAGAAGGGAGTTAATGCGCTGGCAGGTAGAACTGATACTGACTACCAGGGATACTACTCCACAATGGAGCTAAGGAAGAGTATGTCTAGAATACAGGAGATCTGAGGTATCTCTTTGCATTACCACGCTCTGTGATTGAAGTCAATGGAAAACTGCAACAACCCAATCCAGGCTGGACTATTAGTGGCTCAGACCTTCAGGAATGAAGGTTTGCGTCACACCACCAGATAAAGAATCATGAGCAGCTGAGGTGCTTTCTTAAAGAGAAGGGGATACGGAATGGTATTGGAAAAGGAAAGTTATGATTACCAACTACAATTATGTTTCTGTAACAGGTTTGTTACAGAAACAGGATTGTTAATTGTTGTGTTATTTCCTCCTTGTTATAAATACCCTTGTATATGTGTATGTGTGTGGTGGGTGTGTGTGTGTGTGTGTGTGTGAGAGAGAGAGAGAGAGAGAGAGAGATTTCTTTTCCCTTTATTATTAACATAAAATATATTGACTTTATAGCATAGTATTTAGGTTATGGGATATCAAGAAAAGTAAACATCATCCAAGGACTTTGCCTCCTCTTACAGGGAAGTGTTAATGCATTTTCATTTCTTTGCAGGATCATTGTATCATATTAGATGGAAGAATGGCCTTGTTATTGTTTTTTGGAGATTAGTATCATTAAAGAAGTGCATATGTGTATTAAATTGACAAGGGGTATACTTGTGATGGTTAGTTTTTTGTCAACTTTACTGGCCCATAGAGGGCTCAGATATTTGGTCAAACATTATTTTGGATGTTTCGGTAAGAGTTTTCTCTGATGAGACTAACTTTTTAAAAAATTAAAATATATATTAAAGACAGAATAAAATAAACAGGTGATATTCAGGATACCATCAAGCTCTACAGTAAGGTGTTTAAATAGTTAAAGAATGAAACATCTATTTTAGAAAGACTGGTCCCAACAAATGCAACTCTTAGATCAATGTAATGAGTTTGAATTGCTTTGTTTATTGGAACCCTTAGCAAAATGCCTGGCACTGCACAGTGCTCAACAAACATTGCTAATGTTGCCTCTTTTAAGAAAAAGAGAAAACAATGCTTCAAATTTACCTTGGCAGCAGCTTTTAGTCTCCAAAGAAATTAGGATCGACTAAATTATCCTCTAAAGACTTCTCAACATTTAAATCAGTGGACTTTGAGAAAACCAGTGCTGTCCCTAATGTGGGTGGGCCTCATCCAATCAGTTGAAGGTTTGTGTAGCACGAAAAGATCAGTCTTAACAGAGCAACAGAAAATTCTCCAGCAGATTGCCTTCAGCTTTTTCTGATTATACAGCAAACTATTTAGTAAGGTGACAATATCCACATACACATGCCTGTATATAATATTGGTATTATCTAGAACTAAGATACTGTCTTATTTTTATATGTGTCGTATATATGTACTTGGCAATGAACAATAAATATTATATATCAGTATTATTTCTTATCAAAGTAACTAATTTGCCACAAACATCTTGCTTATCTTAATACAAAAAAATTTGTTTTTTCTTCCTAAAATGAGTCAGTATTTCATGCTTAAGAAGCAAATATAAATATCTTTGTTAACTGATCATTTACTAAAAAAAAAAAATTACAATCCATTCTCAATAAGGAAAATAATGAATTTGATTCTTTGAGCAAGTTTTATTAATGAAATCATACTACTTTTCTTTTTATCATTATTCTATATTTACTTTATCTTTCCAGTTACCTTTTTAAAAATTCTTGCTGAAATTATAACAGTTATTCACTTTAAGATGATTTTCTCCCAATAGTAAAGTTTTCCACTTACGGTCTTTTCATGTGTTCTCTTGCTAAGTCTTTTTCAAAATATTTTTTTGTAGACATAATCTTTTGAAATTTTTATAGCTAATCAGTTACATGTTAATAATATAAGCAATTATAATAAAAGCTTGGCTAATCTCTTCTAATGTAGTAAAATAATATATGGTTGGGAATCAAGGCTATTTCAGGGTGGATTAATTCATTAGGTAAGCAAGCTAATATGTATTTGTAGTGACCTCTGGAATCAAATGTTTAAGTGGATTTTGAATTAGTTGAAATAAATATCAAAGGAACTGTACATAAGATATCATCATAAATTAGAGTAACAGGGAATAAACATTTCAAGAAAACTTACAATTATGGAATACAAAATTTTGCCTAAGTCTTATTTGCCTGACCTTATAGGCAGCACTGACTTTGGAATTTTTTTAGGTCCTAGGTTTCTTTGGGCAATACAGAGGAAGATATAGCAAAACAGAAAAGGATGCAAAAGCACTACTCTATCCATTCTATGAACTTGGAAAAACCACCTAAAATATTTGAACCTCAGTTTCTTTATATGTAATATGAAAATAATTAGGCCTACACAGCAGGTAGTTCTAAGGATTAGTGCAAATTCATACCTGCACCATGTCTGTAAACTTGGTTTATATTTAGCATGCGATTTCACACCATGTAGTGCAACTACAAGATACCAAATCTTCAAAAGAGAGTTAAGGTGTAACTAGAAACAATCAAACAACAAACCATTCCACATTTCTCCAATACACATCTGACTACTTTGTTAGTTAATGAACAAGGGGAGAATGTAAAATGGCCAATTAAATTTATTTTTATTTGAGTGCTTCGCCTACATATGTTGTCTAAGATTCTGGAATATAGTGTAAATTCTTTTTTATAAATAGTCTTTCTTCAACTTGGAATAGTAAGACTTAAAAGAAAGGTGTTATCAATAACTTTTGTTTTTTTGACACATCGAGGTTGGCAAGCTTCAGTGAGTAAAACAAAGACCCACAAGCTAAGAGAAGAAAACAGAAGAGATGGTATACAATTTCAGTAATATCTAACATGTTGATCCTGGTTTTATCTGAGACCAAAGTATATCACTGGGCTGTATTTATTTATTTATTTTACTCTTCTTTGCATCCTTTGAGTAATAAATGATTTTCTCCAAAACTATGAATGCTGAAAGTAAGCAAAAAAAAAAAAAAGAAAGAGAAGGAAAATACATGACCCAATATAATTGCTCTGCTGAATGAATCAGAAATATACACATATACACGCACATTTATTTCCCTCTAATGAAAGCACAGGCATTTGGAAACATAATATAGACTTCTCATTTGGGAGTACACATGGAAGAGTAGATGTTGGATTATTCTCTGCTAAGTACAAACCATGCAAAATTCTGAGATATTAGTTAATCCTGTACAGTTTTTGTTTTTATTTTTGTTTCTCAATCATACCATGTGGAATCTAAAAAGCAAAGCAAATGAACAAACAAAGAAATAGACCCATGAATATAGAGAATAAACTGATGACTGCAAGAGGGGAGTGGTGTGGGAGGGATGGGCAAAATGGGTGAAGTGGAGTGGGAGGTACATGCTTCCAGTTATGGAATGAATAAGTCACAGGGATAAAAGATACAGAATAGGGAATACAGTCAATGGTATTGTAATACTATTGTATGGTGACAGATGATAGCTACACTTGTGAGCATAGAATAATGTATGGAGTTGTCGAATCACTATGCCATACACCTGAAACTAATGTAACATTGTGTGTCAACTATATTCAATTAAAAAAAAAATAAAAAAGAAGTTTCACAGACACTGAAATTCAAACCACTCCATGTTTGGGGACAATTTCTCTTCTCGATGATATCTTTAGGATATAACACAATGTCTGACACATATTAATATTTCAATATATATTGACTGTATACATATTTAAACACTTCAGATGTGGTAAGGAAAGGTTTCCATACATCAATAAAAAGGTAGTGTTTGAGAGACTGGATGGGGTTTGGAATTAGATTATATGGTCTTTGATTGTTCTTCCTATTCCCAGAGCATTTGAATAAATGCATCAGAATTGATGCCTTTCTTGGGTAACCTCAATGGTAGCAAATTTATGGTTGTCTCAGACCCTTCTGCATAAGTGGTTATAAAGGTATTAGAGGTCATTCTTTACCCTCTATGAGCCATCCTCAAAATATCAAGAATGTTGGTAATCCCCTTCCTTCATGACCAAGGAATCTAATGTATAACATCAAGTCTGAGAATAGCAATCAGAGAATCTCTGAGGAAAGCATTAAGTTCTAGTTAAAAGAATGGCTAGACATTTTAGTAAGCCACAGTTCATCAGTAATTAATTCACGCTGAGTGATGTTGGGCAAGCATTCCTTGTGGCACATGCCATGTGGAACTGATGCATGCTAACTTATTTTCTTATCTTAAATTCTAAAACTGTAACTTTATTGTGCATTTTATGACTGTAAGCACTGCACACCTGTCACAGAGATGTGCAAGATTCCCCAGTATACCATCATAGTTCACTAATTAGGTAAAGCATGCCACATAAGTAAATATATTTTTTAAAGATTTAATTTATTTATTTGTCAGAGAGAGAGAGCACAAGCAGGGGCTGCGGCAGGCAGAGGGAGAGGGAGAAGCAGGCTCCCTGAGAGCTGGGAGCCAGATGCTAGATCCCAGCATGCCAGGATCATGACCTGAGCCAAAGGCAGCCATTTAACTGACTGAGCCACATAGGCGCCCCACACATAAATAAATTTTAAATATGGAATTCACTCTCATTTAATTGTCTTATGCCAAACACCCAAGTGGAGAATATATCTATTACATGATCCCAACTTTGATTTATTAGTACATTGTTCATTTGAGGCATTCTTAAATTCTGGCTAATTTTGAGACCTCGACCAAGTTCCTGAAATGTCCCCTCATTGATGAGTTTCAAATTGACCCAACTCTTATTCCCAGACCCATGTCTTTATTTTTCTTTTTCTTAATTCTTGTATCCCAACATTACCAAATACACATGCCTTTATTTAATACCCCCGTTATCATCTCTTTTTTAAAATATAATCTTGTTAATCAATTAACTGAAAGACTACCTCTGAAATAAACATCACAGTTCTTAAATCTGTTTTGAAATATGGTGATATGCATTAAATTTAAAAATTTTGAACAAATGAACTTTGTTATATGTGAAAAAGTCATATTAATATAATGTGCAAGATTTTGGCTTTTCCTCTATGGCTTCATGCCAAAAATATTAAGGTAGAGTAAGCATGTTAATCACAAATAATGTCTTATGAAGGATTTTGATCTTCCTGGTATATATTCTTTCTATAAAATTTTATTCAGCTCTCCAAAGAGATACAGGTAATAAATCTTAACATTTATATTTATTCTGTCAGAATACCTGAGGATTCTTTAGATGACTGGTCTTATTTTGACAGGTTCTTAAAATTTATCTTTTATGCACCCATTGGCCATCATCAAAATTTCATGAAATCTGAATGTCACAGTTGGCTGTGGATTTACTTAGAGTAAAGAATAAAGAAAAGTAATGTGAAGCTGAAGAATATATCAGCATGTGCTATGACTGAAGAAGGAATGAATTGAAGAAAAAAATTCACCTGGCCAAATGCATCTCTGAGCTCAACTCATTCTTGTTGAAAGGTTCAGGGTATTTTGAATCACACTGTGGTATATGCTTCACTAAAGTAGAGAGGTAGGATCTTTGTTGTGTTAAGTAGGATACTTATTCTGTCCAACTCTTCATCTTCTGCCAGAAAATCTGAATGCCTCTAGTTTATAGAGGAGCTTAAATAAGTAGACTTTCCTTTAGAAGCAATCATTTAATTCAACGCCCGGCTGATGTTCATTACTTTCAGCAGCTGAGTCTGGAAAAAAAATAATTTTTGAAGAAAGGATAACAGTGGAGACTTTGGGAAATTTTTCCCACCAAAAATAGAAGGATTGGTACAATCATATTGGAAGCCCACCGGAATGCTTCCTGAAATATGTATCATGTTTCTCATGGATTAAATGCTATTCTCACTACTCTTTGTTATTAACCCTAAGAGACTTACTGATCGTTGCTGGAATAAAGAGGAAATGTGCACCTATGAAGAAAGAAGAGAGCTTTAAAGATGCAAAGTCAAGAGAGACTCTGAGCTTCACTTATGTTAATAAGATTTGTTTAGAAAAGCCCCAGTTTTATTGCCTGCAATCAAATGTAAATCTCAAAACAGTTTTACCTAAATTGATATATCTGCATATTATTGCTAAGAATTTTAGGTGCTTCAGGGGTGACTTACCTGGGATGCGCTAGGACTTATGGACTTAATGTCCAGGCTGTTCATTTTAACCCAAGTCAGTTGGGCAGAACCTGCAGGTGAGCAGGTATGGGGTAAATTCTACAACCACAAAATGGATGCCTTGTGAGACCTCGGGCATCATCTTCTCGGTAGCCCTCTAGAACCTGTAGGGTTTCCTCTTTAGACTGGTTCAAGTGGCTGAGGTGGAGGATGAATTGCAAAAAAATAAATTTGTTATATTTGTTATATTTTTGTTATATTTAAGAGAATTATTTGAGAGAATTATCACAATCTATTTTTTAAACCTATGTACGTTTTTATTAATGTTATTTTCAAAAGGAAATCTCTATCATTACTGTAAAGTTAAATGCAAAGTCATTATCAGCTAATTAAGAAGTAGAAGTGTAAGCTAATGATAACTTTCAGCAATGGGCACTCTTAAAAATTGAATAGATTGGTAGTCTACTGGTAGAACTAGTCTACCACTAAGTTCTATGTGGCCACAGCCATGCCCAAAATAGACTTTTTTAGGCATCTTTTTTTTTTTTTTTTTTTTTTTTTTTAAGGAAACAACTCTTGGCTTGTTACTGGTAGCTGATAAAAATTAAATCTCTACCCATGGAACACTACATGACTATGAAACCTGAAGTGAGTAATATCTATTCCACCAAACCAAAAATTTAGAGGTGCTAAGCAGCCATTCATTGATAGTGGGAAATGGAATCTGTGACAGGTTTGAGAGGGTTTGGAAAACACAAGTTCTTTCTTGAGGAGGTGGCCTCTGCTCAGGGCATATTGTCTTTATACTGTTGCCTCTCCCTCCATCTATACTTATTAATTCACAGGGACTCTTCTTTATAGATCAAAAGATAAAAGAAGAAAAAGTATTGATTTACTGCATTATTGCCCCAATTAGAAGTTGCTCAGAAAGATAGGAATCTCCCTGTGGGTAAAACTTTAAATCTCAGGTTTTGCTTTGAATGGGTGGAGGAATGAGCAGAGGTAAAGATCTAAATATTTAATATCTAGGTTTATCAATCACCAGGAACTTTGAAAAAAGTAAGATTGGAAATGTGAAAATTAATAAAGAGAAACCTCACTAGAGTGGAGTCTAGAAGAGGGAGCTGTACCACCCAGTGCCAGGTACAGGATGAATCATCAATTATAGACCCTCACAGAAGAATCATGAACAGGAAAAAATGATCAATTACAGGCCCCAACAGGAAAAGATATACATTGAATCTTCTGTAAAAAATCAACTACACCTGCAACTCACTCAGTGAAAAACTATAATGACCCTGAACTCTTGCTTCTCTCCAGTTGACTTTCATTCAAAACAACCCCTCCCAACATCTTTTTTCCTTCTCCATAAAATAATGTTCCTCTCCTTTGTTTGTTGGATTTACCTACGGTTTTGCCATAGCTTGCATGTCACGGACTTCAATTCTGCTATTTCCAAATAAACCGACATCTGCTGGTAAAATAACTGACGGCTTTATTTTTAAGGTTAACAGAAGATTGCAAAAAGCAGAATCCTAGTCCCTCCTTAGGCAGCTGGACTCTCAACAGCCATTGGATTGCAAGTCAGAGCTCCTGGTAGTTCGATAATACTTTTGTGTCTCCATTTTAATTTGTATTAAGTTTCTTTTACTTAATGTCCCTTTCATTTTTGTTTTCCTGATGAAATGCTGACAAACATGTAGAAATAAAGATATTTCCACCAACAGAACAGAATGTTATTTCTAGCTCCTCTCTCAGCTCTCTGAAAATAGGCCTCCTAAACACAGCCTTTGAGTCTAGGGCCCTTGCAGATTAGATCTTCTGCTTCTGTCATCCTGTGACGTCTGACAGCCAGGGAGCAGAGATGTTTCACCTGTTATGCCCAGAAGTAGTGGAGGTCCCTTTTCACATTCCAGTATTATTTACGTGGGAAATACAGAGGTGTACATAGGTATATAACTTACTTAGAGCTATTATCACAGTTCTGTTATGACAGATATGCATAGTACCTAACCTGTATTCCCCTGGTCATATATCACAAACACATTAAAACAAATTTTTATAACTCACAGAGATGCAGCATGAATTTGAATATTAAAATGGTATAGTGAAAAATTGAAAAAAAAATGTGTGAACTTGAACTTTCTTGGAAGACTCAAAAATAGAATTTTATGTTGAGATAGAAAAATAACAGACACTACCTTCATCCGATCCCTGAAACAAATCAGGGAAAATAATGGGTAAGAAAGTAAGATTTGATGGACTTTTAGGTAAGACACTTAAGCTATATGTGATAGATTGTCCTATCCATCAAGAGGGTTCTGATAAGCATAACATGAAAAAAAGAAGTTTTTAAAAAAGTAGATATTTTACATTAGGAATATTAAGAAGTATCAATGGATATTTCTGGATCTCACAAAGTTCATAACCATATGCCTTAAAATACTAAGCTTAATGCAATATTGGTTATATATACACTGTTCTCCATTGTCCTCCACATGAGTCTTACCACCTCTTCTCACCCACCCCCACCCCATCTCCCACATACATACTGACTTGGCTTCCTTAGGATCTCTTAGGTTAAATTTATGACTTAGGCTCTGATACTTAAATCTTATTTATTTATTTATTTATTTATTTAGGAACTTTACAGGAATCATTGACTCCAAATTCTGAGTTGATAAAGGATTCTGCGTTTTTAAGACCCAACTCAATACGTTCATGGTTGGCTTTTTCAGAAATCAGGGCCACACCCCCCCCATCTTCCCCCATTACTAAGCCATCCCCACTCTCACTCCCTTAACACCTACATGACTTCAGAAATGATTTCTTTGAAAGTGGCATCTGTATCTGACTCCTCTGTTGATCAAGAATAACCATTTTTCTGGGTCATTGTATAAAAGGAAGTTAAGCATGTATAACAGTAAGCTTTCTATTGTGACTAGGTACATTGAAAGTCTCTTTGGAAGCTGAAAAGCTGTCTGTTTTGAGACAAAAGGAAGCAATAAATTTACTTTTTTAAAAACCAGAGAAGAAAAATAATTCTTATCAAGATGGAAACTAATTGCTTTTACACTTGTATTACTATGACCAAATGACAGCAGAGATTTCAGGTTCACTGTTCACAGATGAAGGACAAATTCATTACCTTCAGAAAAATAAAGCAAGATTGGAAGGTTATTTAACTGGTGAATTCAAGCAACTGAAATTGGCAGTCATAATTATTGACAAAATCTCATTATAATAAACATTAAAATCTTGTCTACAAGATTTTTGTTAGCATGGATTTTCAGTTTGGGGTTTATTTTGTTATATAGCAAATTCTATGGCAATAGAATGAAATCATAACCTATACTAGAGAATGAACTATGTCCATGTCCATAAAGCTCAGAATTCCATTATATCTACAACTTTTCATATGCCGAATCACACTATAAATTTAAAGAATATAATTTTGAAAAGAGTTTATTATAGTATATTAACATTTGTTGAACTCTGGTAAGATGCTTATTGTATAATCAAGTCAAAACTTTTCGGTTATTTTGAAAATGTGTTCCAATCATTCTGAATAATTTAACCTCTAAGAGTAATGGAGGCCAGTGAAACTTTGAAGAAACGATGATGCTGCTTAGTGAAGATGCTAGCTCTTCAGGGTTAGGCAAGCCATTTGTCAGTGAACAGAAAGGGCAGAGGTTAAGTAAACCTTTAGTTTAGCAATAAGAAAGTAAAATTATTTACAGTGTTAATTTACTCACCCAGGTTATCTCTTTAGGGATTGGTAGTAAGTCCTCAGTCAGCTACTCAAAGGAGTCAGTATTATTGTGTTGGAGACACCATTTACTTATTTATTAAGGTGGAACTTAAAAATAAAATACCCTCTTGCTGTAGAATTCTAATTTGTAGCTTATAATCAAAGTCTCTTATCAAGGGTAGAACCACCCCAATCCCATTCAACTCTCTCCTATTTGCCAAAAAAAAAAAAAAAAAAAGTGATGATAAAGGAAAATGGAATAAGAAACTAGTTTCTGCTGTCCATATTTACTGGAATAATATCAGAAAGTAGGAGTTGAAGATGAAGATCTTTCCTTTTAAAATAAATTGAGGTTGGTGATGCTTCTGTATAAACTAGAATCAGCAGATTGGTACAGAATCCACAAATTGATTAAAAGCTCTACTTTTAGGCTCTTCCTGGTCTTTATATTAAAATCAATGAAAACTAATGGGATGATAGAATTAAGGCCATCTAGCCCAGACACCAACATTGACAAGCATGAGGTGACTTCCAATTCTTTTTCAGTAGCTGTAGTGGTGGCTTTTTCATCAGCTTTGCTACCTACAACGAAGGACACCATCTTTACATAGCTCTTCTGTTCAGCAAGTTCTACCTAAAGCTTACTTTTTAAAGTATTTGTCTACTTACATTTATCTAATTTTGGTCTAAATTCTTCCCCTGAAGACAATAATACTAACTTTACAACATGACAACAATAATTATGCTATAATATTAAACAGAGTAATATTATATGCTATAATATTAAACAAACATTATGTGTTTGAAATAGTAAGAATCTTTTTTCAGGTACCTCTAATCTGAGTCCCACATTTATGGCATTACATAGGCTGTGTCTTTCTGGCCTAATTTGGCTGATTGTTGGATTTTAGAAACTTTCAAAAGCAAAAATGCAAATACAGAGCAATACTTCTGCAAACAGAAAATAAAACATTTCATAAAATATGCAGGATTTCATGAAACTAGTGGAAGCAATATTGGAGAATTGCGAAGCCAATTACAACGAAATGGTGGTATTTACAAGCATGATGATATGATTGGTACTCGAAGGTAAAAGATTTGAATATCAAGAGTGAATGAAGCTGGGGGGATTGGAAAGTTTGCAAAAATATAAATATATGTTTATGCTGTAAAGTTCAAACATAAATTAATTTAAGTGATACTGTGATAAAACTTGGTAGGGAAAATTGTGAAAAATATTCAACACAATTAATTTCTGTATTACTTTTAAAGATTTTACTTAATAGTTTAATAACTAATATTTTGTTCTTTTAGTTTTGTTTTCTAGATAAATTCTGGAAATACGATTTTTGAGATCAAGGATTATAAGAACACATCAGAGAAAGACATGTATCATATGACCTCACTGATATGAGGAATTCTTAATCTCAGGAAACAAACTGAGGGTTGCTGGAGTGGTGGGGGGTGGGAGGGATGGGGTGGCTGGGTGATAGACATTGGGGAGGGTATGTGCTATGGTGAGCTCTGTGAATTGTGTAAGACTGTTGAATCTCAGATCTGTACCTCTGAAACAAATAATACATTATATGTTAAGGAAAAAAAAAAAGAAGAAGAAGATAGCAGGAGGTGAAGAATGAAGGGGGGGAGTCAGAGGGAGAGATGAACCATGAGAGACTATGGACTCTGAGAAACAAACTGAGGGTTCTAGAGGGGAGGAGGGTGGGAGGTTGGGTTAGCCTGGTGATGTGTATTGAGGAGGGCGCGTTCTGCATGGAGCACTGGGTGTTATGCACAAACAATGAATCATGGAACACTACATCAAAAACTAATGATGTAATGTATGGTGATTAACATAATATAATTAAAAAAGAAGAAGAAGAATCTAAATGGAGTGTGTTTGCAGAGTTAAGGTTATAACCAGAGATATATTTTATCTGAGTAACCCATACATACCACAGGGCAAACATTTGTTTCCCAAGCTTTTATTCTTTTTCATTATCCTGTGAATTGCTTTCCTTTCCTCTGAAGTCCCAGACCTCTAACCCCATCTCCTTAGTTCAGAATGACATATATACCACATTTTGCCTGTCTTAGAATTTCCGTGTCTGTGTGGATTCTCCATAGGTACACTATTAAATTTTATTTTCCCCTATTAATGTCTCATGTCAATTTGATTCTTAGTCCAGCTAGAAAGACCTTTGAAGAGAGGAATTCTTGCTCCTGCACAACATCAAAGCAGATTAGCTATATCAAGGGAAATGTCTGGTTTCACATGACATCTGATAGACATCCCTATCATGCATTCTTCCCCAACTTCTCACTAAAATTCCCATGAAGACAAAAAAAGAAAGCTAAACATTTTAAACATTTAAAGCTAAAATATAATTACTTGGAAGATTCTGCTAATAAGATGAACAAAGTTTATATAAAAAAAAGTACCATCTATAATTTGCCTCATGTAAAAGGCAGCCCAATTTACTTCAAAGCAAGTAGGTAGAAAGACTTAGTGCCTCCAAAGGGAACTATTTCCTATTGTAAAGTACTATATATAACTCTTCCAGAGAGTCCAGTAAACAACAGAACAGGAAAGCTTGTGGGGTCCCAAAGCTGCTGGATTATCACCATATTTGCAGACCAAGATAAATGATCCAGGCAAGGGCAGAAGCAGGATTAGATCTAGTCATTCCAAGTGCCACTAATGACGGTTTTAGCAGGAAGCAATATATTTCAAGTGTCAAGAAAAAGAGCCTGATATTAAGAATAGATCCTGCCTTGATACAAAAAGACTGTAGTTGCTGAATATCCACCAGGCCAGTGGGGGTAAGGTAGGGAGTGTATCAGTGACCCAGGTAGCTTTTCAAAATACACATATTTGCACTCCATCCATATCGCTAATTTTAGGAGACAATAATTTTCAACTTTTACTGTGCATAAGAATCTCGGAGAAGAACCTATGTAAAATGTAGAATACCAGAATTCATACCCAGAAATTTTCTTTCAGTGAGTCTGGGGTGGGTTTCAGAGTTTTAATCATGAATTAAAATATTTATTGAGTACCTGCTCTGTTCCTGGCACAGGTCTAAGGTTTTCTGCCCTCATGGAACCTACATTCTAGTGGGGAGGTAAGAAGGAACTCTGAACAATAAACAAAGCAAATTACATATTGTTGAAACTTAATAAAGCCTATGGAAAAAAATAACAGTATAGCAGGTAAAGTAGGGCTGGAAAAGTCAGAGAGGTAAAAATTACAATAAAAATATGGTGGTTGTGGGTAGATGTCATTGGCAAGAGGCATTTGAGGAATTTGAACATCATACACAAGTTATGCAAATACAAGTATTCACAGAAGACACTCTCCTTGGAGTTGGGGGAGGGAACTTTTTTTTTAACCAGGAAATTCTCATAAACCTCTTCTCCCTCTTCACAATATTTAGCTACCTATACCTTCTTCAGAACTCTGAGGATGTTATAATTTCATGGAAAACAGACCAATTAATTATTTTACTGCAAAAGATAAAGACTCCTAACAAAAATATTTTACATAGAAATTCCTGAAGAAATTTACAAAAAGCTTTTTAAATTGAAAAATATAGCATTTATAAATTTAAAGCAATATATAAATAAGAGACTGAGAAAGAGTTATTGGAGAAAAGATAACAACACATAAATAAGAAATTGGAGAAAAATAAAACTTTATTAACAAATCTAAAATAAAATATCTAAAAAGCAGAATTGAAGAGTAGTGAAGAAAACAAATCTGAAATGCTTTTGAAGACACTGAGGAAAAGGAAAGTGAAATTAAGTATGAAAAATATATATAATAGATATATAATATGCTATATCGAACAGAATAGTATACATCTTTTAAAACAAATTTTAAAATCATTTACTATGTTTTTTAAAACAATATGAGTATGTTTAAAAAAATACATGAATAACCTAGAAATAACAAACATGAATGAGGTGACAAATCTCAAAAATTAATTGCTTTGTATTTATTTTCATTGATTGGTTAAAACAAATAAACTAGCTAAAACAACTGGAAAAAAATACTAATAAAGCAAACATAAGAAAAAATAAGATACTTGGAAAATCCAGGAAAATCAACTGAAGAATACTGCAGCTAATATAATGTATATATTTATTAATTAGAAAAAATGAAGTATAGTCTTCTTACATTCCAGCAATAAACAGTTAAAATCATAATGGCAAATAATCTTAGTGACAATCACAACAAAATATAGTAGTTAAGTATAAACTGACCAAAAAATTTTGAGATACATATAAGTGTGTATAGATATATTTACATATATTTATATACATTTATAGACAAATACATGAATGGATTATATAGAATTCGATTTTTATTAAGTTTATGTGTTTTTATAAGCTATAGATACATGTTTTGTTATAGATGTACATGGGAATCAATTTGCTATATTTATTATATATACATGAATTAATAAACCGTATGTCTATTTTTTCAAGCAGAGAATTTAAAAGAAGACATATAATCCCAGAAAAAGAAGGAAACACATCATGAACATGAAGGATTGATCAACACCAGATATAAATGACAAAAAGTACTCAAACCAGCATTATGATATGACGGGCTGCACTACCAGAGTTCTCCTGAAAATAGCTAATTTAACAAACTCCAACTTGAATATTCTGATATGAAGACTTCTGAAAGAGAAGATCTTATTACTCCCGTCCTTATTCTGTATGGAAGATTGGTAGCATCCCGATGGAAAGTAAATGGCAAGTAAAGGGGTAACTGGGGAGTTTAATAAAGGAACTAGATACAAAGGTATAAGAAAGTTTAAGGAAAAACAACAAAGGAGGATGATAATCCAAGAACCAGTGGGAAAGCTTTGTGGATAGGGTTGTCATCAAAGAATTCTATTTGTACTCAAACTATCAGTCATCTATAAAAGCAATATAAAACATTCATCACTAAAGGCTTAAAAACATACCATACCTTAATAGATAAAAAAACTCCTTATATATATTTCACAAAACTAAGAGATGTATTAAAAATAAATATTCAAGATAGATAATTCGCGACATGAACAATATAGGTAATTTCACTCAAAACCTAAGAAATTCAAATTAAATGAAATCAAATTCAAACCAGGAAAGAATTATTCCTACCACTATTAATTCAGCAAGAATGTTTTTTAAAAGTTCTAAAATATTGGCCATGATACAGTCTGACAAATTCATACTGGAATTACATAAAAATATTAACATGTTTATATAAAGTTTTAAAAGTGTTTCTTAATTTGTATTATAATATACTTGCATATTACTTTTTAGTATTTGTATAATAGTATTTTTCCCCATTGGTATAATTATTTGTCTCACTGCTTTTTAAATATTTTAATCATTCCCATGAGCACATAATTTTATTTATGTTCTTGGGATTCTGGGCTTTCTATCTTGTTTCATAAGTCTTATTGTCACTGAGATCCAAATGTATGGAAAATTTTTGCAAGGACTAATGCTAACAGATTATGTATTTAAATATTTTTCTCTGTGGTGTTTGAATTTTCAAGATTTCCTCAATGTGGAAATAATACCAGTTTAAAAAATTGCCTACCAGCTTTATTGGTTATACTTCTTTACTAATTATATCTAATGGTGTATGTAAAATAGTGTCTATAACAGAAAATCTATTTAATAAATGTTCAAATAGATCATTTCACTTTTAAAACTTCTTCCATGCATGCTAGAGTGTGGGGGCAAGATTTAAGATGAAACTTTTAAACTCCTATACTTCTGTATTGTTTTATTATTTTAAATTGTGCTGTAAAGTAAATGAAAGATTATTGCCAAGTGTTGTTAACAAGGCTCCTTCACCTCTGTTAGGTAACAGCCATTTATTGCTCAAACTTTCCAGATAATAATGGCTTTTCATCTTATGGATTTCAGGGGTATGCTCTCTCCCTTTTCACATTAGTGTAATGGGACCACCTCAGATGCCAGATTTGCATGTCAAGTGCATCCGTTTACTCTAATTTATAATTTCCTTTTGCTTGGAAAATATTCATTTGTTCAACTTACACTACTTTGATGAACTAAAACCTGTGATTACACCCTTAGAATACAACTGGAAAACCCTCTCATCTCTAAACTGATAATGACATTACTAATTAATTTATATGATACATGATAACATTAGAAATCCCAAGATATGTATTTTAAAAAACTATCAATAATATTGAAAACAATAAAAATTGCAAAACTAGTTCTGCAGAATTATGGTCCTGCTTCAAATGCTAATAAACACATTCATGTAACTTTCATTTTTCAGTTTGATCCCAAAATATGATTCCTATTTCTTTAGGCATTAGTAAAAACTTTTTAATCTTTGAAAACTGGAAACTTTTGTGCATTGGTGAAATAAGGTCTGTGGCCAGTTTTAATTGGATAGTGCTCTATTTTTTATATTTACCATAATGATTGGCACTAATAGGTTCCATGGATGGCAGCACTGTCAGACAAAGGAAAAATTATGTGAGACAGATGTCCGAACTTCCATACCTCCCAGAAGTGAGCACTTGTATCCAGGTCTTGGGAATGTGAGTAGGACACAGGAAAGAATCACTGTTGCATTTTACACTGCGCAGGGCCTATAATTAGAGAGTCAATTTTCTATTAGCCTTTCACTTGAGAGCCCCCAGCTTGTTTTTCAAAGTTGCACAGTGTTAAGGCTGCTTTCAGATATTTGCAAACATGTACCTCTCTAGTGCAATGAGAAATGGCATAAATTAGGTGGTGATAAATATTGATGGATGTGTTACTTCATTATATAGAAGTTCAGGAGTCTTACAGTACATATCATTGAAGAAACATGCACTTAGAAGTCACAGTTAGAGATAATAATTGTGCCCTGGATGTAAGCAATATAAGCATTGTTTATCCTATTATAAACTGGTCCTTTTCAAGAAAACAAAAGACTGTAGTCATAATGCAGGTGGGTTGCTGTCTTGATCAGTGCATGGCTCTATTTCCTTCCAGCAAATCATCTCTCTGCATCCAGAGTTTTCCCTTGATTTAAATAGAATTATGAAAGTTTAGAATAATGAAAAATTAGAACTGGAAGGAAGACTAATAATGATCCACATGATACTGTAGTCCATGTTATAACTATTGACCATGATTTCTGACCAAAAAATGGAAGAACAGAAGAAGTATAAAAATGCAGTGATATCAATGGACTGGAATCCCAAGATCAAAGAACAACAAAGAGCTCTGGAATGATGGGAGGTGTTGATCAGAGAGTGAACTTCAAAAGATGAAATTATATCAAGGACACAGAATAATGATGTGTTCAGGAAACTGAGAAGAGCTAAAACCTTCAGAAATGTCAACAATACCACAGTAACCAAATCTATAATTCATGTACAGATTCACCCAAGATATTGTCAAATAAGAGGAATAAGAGCCAACAAACCATTATTGGAAGTAGAAGTCAGAAATCCGTAACACTGTATGATAACAATTGCCCATTCAATTCAATTAATCATTTGATATAATATTTTTGATCTAGATATGAAAAAATCCGTTTCTTATTCCCAAGACAGTGCAGAACTTCTTATTTGTTGATAACAAACATCCCAAATTTCTGCCTCAGGGTTCTTGTCCATGCTATTTACTTTTTCTTGTGTAATTTCCTGTCTCCTCTGCAATTCCACATCATTCAATTCATAATAAAACCACCCAACATTCTAGGAGATTTTTCCTAATAAATTCTACCATATTCTGAATTTTTACTCTCTCCTCAGCATTTTGCCATTTGCACATGATTTTTTATTACATAAACTTTCCACATGTTAATTTCTTCAATGTTGAGTCAATGCACATCCCAGCTCTCAAATTATTTATCAGCAAGAACTGGATCCTTTCCATGCCGTGATCATTTGATTCATTATATAAGGTGAGATATTTAACAAATGGTTGTTCCCCAGATCTCCATGACTTCTGGAAAAATTGGGCTTTTTGAAAAAAAAAAAAAATCACATAAAAATAATATAACCATATGAACTACAAAATGCTATTCATTTAACAGAAATTTCTCAGTCAGGAACCATTTTATTATGCTATAAGATCACAATCTAGAAATATGGGATTTGTTTCATTTTCTGTCTTCCTCTACACTTAAGAAGGTAACAACATGAATCATCTTTATTTTATATCCATGATAACTAAGGCAGTGCCTGACTAATAGAAGGTATTTACTAAATAGTTGCTGAATAAATAAGAAATTAGTATATTTTCTAAAGGGACTTGCGTGTGAGTTTCTGGACAACATAGTATAAAAGTCTTAAGTTATTAGTATTCCCATTTTCCTATTTACTGAAACAAGTACGTAAAATATAAAATGTAGATAGATAACAGTTATAATGTATTAAGAATGGGAGTATATATCTACCATTTTATTAAAATAGCCGATTTTATTTATATTTTCCTCATTGCAAAACAAAACAAACACCATCTATTAAGAGAAGGTATATCTTGTCATGTTGAAGAGCATGAACTAGGGAAGGGGGGGATGACATGGGTTGAAAGAATGAGAGTTAACACATATGAAATGCTTAGAATAGTACCTGTCCCACTGTGACTTTTGAATAAATATTAGTTAATTTTATGATCCTTATTCATATTATAAAATACCTACTGAATATAAAAACAGTAAGCTGGAAATGAGGGAAAAAAGCTCAAAGTAAAATAAGTGAGGAAATACAATTAAACTTTGTCTGTGTAATTTTGTCTTCCTACAGAGCTCAGGATCAAAAAATGAGAATTTTAGAAAAATATTTTTTAAAGATTTATTTATTTATTTGAGAGAGAGAGAGAGAAAGATCATGAGTGGGGGGAGGGTGGAAGGAGAGGGAGAGAAGCAGACTCCCTGCTGAGTGTGGAGCCTGAAAGGAGGCTCAATCTCAAGACCCTGAGATCATGATCTGAGCTGAAATCAAGTCAGATGCTCAACTGAATGAGCCACCCAGGTACCCCAAGACTTTTAGAAAAATATTAAAGGTAATTTTGCTTCTCCTTTGTCTGGCCTAAATCAATGCTCTTATTTGGCAATATAATTTAGGTGCATAATTTAATTATATAAATTACTGTTATGTGCTTATCCTTGTTTCTTTGCTTATGCTATGCTTGTTTCCTAATCTGTAAATTAGATATAAATAATAGCATCTACCTAATAGAATTCTAGTAATAATTAAACAAGACAAGTTATACAGTGTACAGTACAACTTTCTTTTCCTTCATTATCATCATAATCATCATCTTCGTCATTATTTATAACTTGGGACATAAAGAGAAACAGACCTTAAGCTAAGAAAATCCAGCACCTACTAGTTACCAATCATTGCAATGATCATGGGTAATAAACATATATATAATACTATATAAATCAAATTCTATGCATCAAGTCTTAAATTTTGAATTAATTTTCCTCACATCTTTCTCAAAGAGCTTATTGAAAACTAAGCATCAAGTATGTAAATAAAAAAATGTCAAGACCATGTGATGAGTAAAATAATAAAAGTATGTTTGTGGAAAAAGTCAACACAGAAAAAAGAGTTAGTGGCTGTTTTGTAGTGCAGGAAAGGTTTTGGAATATAGTGAAGTGTGAGCTAAGTTTTGAGGTATCAACATTATTCTTATTCTGACATGCAACCAATGTGTGAATATAACTTGAAATATTGCAGACTGACAAAGCATTTGACCTCATGGGCTATATCAAATTAATGTTCCTTGGTCAGTTTTACAAGTTCAGGTATTACAGATATTTTATATTTGCATAATATTTTACAAATTCTAAATGGTTTAACAAACACTGCATATATTACATATCCATAGAGGGAGAGCAATTTCCTTTTGCCAAAGGGAGAATAAAAACACAGAAGAAAATTATATTTATGGTAAGAAATTTAAAGAGAAAGTGAACCCAGGCCCCTGAACTGTGACCCAGCCCCAGCCTGAGCAAGCACACAACCCCTCTGTAAAGGTTCCTCTGGCAAATAGACTGACCTTAGGGTAAAACATTCCTTTACTGTTCATTTATGCCACCCTTGCTCATCCTACTTCCCCATACCCCTTGGTCTAGCCTTGGCTACTTCTTATAAAAGAAAAGCCCTATTGGGGCACCTGGGTGGCTCAGTTGGTTAAGCATCCAACTCTTGGGTTTTGGTTCAGGTCATGATCTCAGGGTCATGAGATCAGACCCAATTCAGGAGCGAGGAACCTGCTAGAGTTTCACTCTCCCTCTCCCTTGGCCCCTCCCCAGGCTCACTCACTCTCTCTATCTCAAATAAATAAATAAATCTTAAAAAAAAAAAAAAGTCCTGTTGACCTAATTTTTGAGATGCTTGCAGATCCCCCCTACTGGAATAAGCCCTTCTCTCAGCCTCCCCCTATTGTCATAGTCCTTCCTTCCCTCCTGCAATAATGCTTTCCAAAAAAGTCTCTTCTTACCTAAGTCCAGGGTTGTTTTTTTGCTTTGTTTTGTTTTTATTTGAGAAGAGGAGAATGAAAACTAAAATAGAGAAGCCACATGGGGACCCAAAGCAATTACTGACAATATTAAGGTACATTTCATGATTGCTTTGCTTTTAGAAACGTAAACTGAGAACCAGAAAACCTGAGGTTATTTCCTAGCTCTGCCTCTTAACACTCAATGTAACCTTGGGAAAGTCATAAAATTTTTGAGACCTGAATTTCTTTCCTGATAAAGCAGGAATCACAATGCCTATCTCCAGGGATATTGCAAGGATTACATGAGATAATGTATATAAAAGAGATTAACAAATTGCAAAGTCCCTTCATCTTGCATTTATTACCTATAAATGGCTTGCCTCCACTTGCTGCTGATCACTCAAAACTGCTCCAGTCTTATAAGGATAGTTTAAAATGTTTGCAAGATTATCAACTATGATCATCCCTGCAGGACAGAAAAAAAGGTAAATAGAGAAAAATAAAATTTAACCAGAAATAACTCCACATTAAGCACTGTTCATTTTTTAACTTGACCATAGTGTTTTCTTAAAAGAACTTCAAGCAACATGGGAAGAATTATCTAAAGGACAGTCAACACTAGACTAGAGAGTGCAATAGAAAGAAAATGAAGCATTCCAACGGTTAAAAGAAATTCATTCGAAAAATATAAAATTTTATATGATTATAAAATATCACATAGCATTGTTTTAGAATTAAAGAATTTAAGAAACGTTTTTAAAAAGGGAAAAGCTTGTTGTCATAAAATCAGCATGAAACTAGACTATATTTGCTTGAAGCTTAGGAAAATGATACTTTCTTGGGCTGTAGAATCAATCTTGTCATAAGAAGTTCTTTTTTTAAATTATTAATCTTTAAGATTGAAACATTTAATTTATTTTCTCTGGCACAGAGAGGTAGCAGTTTGACTCTATTTTTTGACCTAAAGAGATCTTTTTTAAAGTTTAAATCCTTAAAGTTATAGTAATTCTTTAACTGTTTTTTTTTCTTTCTCATATTGAGTGACCTCTCCCTACCTGAATATTTCTCTTTAAATATTTCTTAAAATCAAAAAGCATTTTAATCTATATTATTTTCCTATTTCATATATCATAAACAGTACAAAACTAATCATTTCGGAGCCAACACCACTTTACTCTGACTCATTCTAGTCAAGTATTTTCAAAGTTTTAACATACGTTTTTCTCAAAGAAACTATATGTTATTTGGATTTTAAATATTTATGTTTTATTAGTCTATTCAGGAGCTAAACATACTAATTACGGTATTTAATATATTTACTTCTAAACAGAATAATATCAAGGACTTTTTATAAATTTAATTCTATATCATGGATATGTTTTCAGCCTTGAGTGGTAAGAAATCTCATTTAAGTTATAAATACTATACTTCAGAATATTGTCATTGTTCATAACTCAGTCATTGATATACTTACCTTTCATTTCAATTCTGGCCATTAGAAATATTAGCCCAAAGTTGTTGTTTTGTTTTATCTTTGTATATTTTTCTTCAAGATTGTCACTTTGCAGAATAAACATGCATAAGAAAATATTTTAAACAACAAAGCAGCAATATTACGGTTTTCAAATATTTTTCAACACTGAGAGACCATTGAACATCATTGAATAAGATGTAGTTGAAACTGTAAAACACTAGAAATACTGGACTTAACTCTTAGTTCTGTAATTTTGTAACATAAACGTCCCTGTGTTTCAGTATCTTCCTTTATAAGATGAAGTGTGTATACCACATATTCCAGAAACTCTCATAAAGCCAGCTTCTTAACATCTAGTTAACTTCATTTAGAGTGTTAGAAAGTACAGCCCTTCTCTGCTGAATCCTTTTCCTGCTAAATAAACTTAGTTTCTCAAGTGTGACACAGCCAGCATTTATTATGTATTTATTATGTATTTATATTATTTATATAATAATTATAATTATTTATAATCTATATTATTTCTTATCTCAGCGTTTATTATTTCTCACATAAACAAGAGTAATCAAAAACTATGACCTGCAGAGCACCTTTGGCAGTATATTGCATTGAATTTTGTCAACAAATAAATACAACCTTCACTTCTGTTTCCTTCCTTCCATCTTTACTCCATCACTCAACCATCACATTTATTACCCACATATTCTAATGTTTTCTTGAGTTTTTCAACATGAGTGGAACTGATATGCATAGTTTTGTGACAAATGATCATTGTTCCCTGAAAACAACAAAATGTGCTTAATTACTTGTTTAATTGTGCTGAGCACCATATAAAACCTATTGTAAACTCATTTTTGTCTATTTTAGTTTTACAATCATAAAATACACACTTGACCTTCAAACAACACAGGTTTGAACCACACAGGTCCACTTATATGCATATTTTTTTCTGATAAATACGGTACTGTATTTTCTCCTCCTTCTGATTTTCTTTCTTTTTTTTTTAAAGAATTTATTTATTTATTTGAGAGAGAGAGAATGAGAGAGCACATGAGAGGGGGGAGGGTCAGAGGGAGAAGCAGACTCCCCGCCCTGCAGGGAGCCCGATGCGGGACTCGATCCCGGGACTCGATCTCGGGACTCCAGGATCATGACCTGAGCCGAAGGCAGTCGCTTAACCAACTGAGCCACCCAGGCGCTCAGCCCTCCTGATTTCCTTAATAACATTTCACTTCTCTAGCTTGCTCTACTATAAGCATACAGTATATACTACCTACATAAAATACGTGTCAATCTACCATTTATGTCATCATAACATATGGCAAGGCTTCAGGTCCAACAGTAGGCTATTAATAGTTACATTTTTGGGGAGTCAAAAGCAAAGCGCAGAGTTTTGACTGTGTAGGGGTCAGAGCCCCTGACCCCCATGTTGTTGAAGGCACAACAGTACTTATTCCGAAAAAGATTTCCCATTCAAAGTCATGCCTAGGGTGGCCGACCTTTCAAATTGAACCTTTCATATCACATAGACTGAACTGCAGGAGAGCCCAAATCCTGAAATTTGCTTTCCTTTGACACCAACAGTGTTTTACTTCTCAGTAAACCAGTTTATTTTTTGAGTTTCCCTTTCTATTCTAAAACACAGATAATGATCTCTGCTTTGTGTGAGTTAGGGGATTACTCTCAGGATCAAAGGAACGACTACCTATGAAAATTCATTGTGAACTACAAAATATAAGATGTTTTATTCAAACTGCAATGTCACCTTTTGGAGTGCCCTTTCTTAAATAGATACTGTGAAAAGGTGTGAGGGAAATCTCATTAAAATGGAGTGGGGCAAGCCCTGAAGGGGGAGCTCTCACACAGATACCATGCTTTGCAGCAGGTATAACCAGTGGGAAGAAGGAAGAGAATTATTTTGACAAGGGAGGACGTTTTTACATAAGATTTTTATCTTCTGCTTTTAGAAAAAGGAGGGAGATCCTCCCTGCCCCCAGCGGCATAGCACTAACCACTGATTGCAGCCCATGAAAAACCAGCACAACCTCAAACTCGGGGTCTTCTCCAATGAACTTTTGTTCAAAACAACCCTCCCCTGTTTCCTCCTGAAGTCTAATAAACGCTAACCTTCCCTTCTCTTTGGAGGTGGCTATGGTTTGCCCGAGTTACCCTGTCCATATAGAAATTCCTCTGCCACTCCCAAATAAACTCATTTTGCCGGCAAGATAACGGACCATTTTATGTTTAAGGTTGGAGTTATCATCTAGACATGATTTACTTCTTTACTATACAAGGCTATGGATACTCATAATTTCCATTTTTAAAAGATGAGAATGGAAACATGTGAGTTTTCTGTTTCAAAAACTCACTGTTCAGCAATCATATTTATATTTTCCTGTCACTTCTGTTTTGGTATTTTCTTCAGACAGAACTGTAGATAGCAGACATGTTAGAAAACTTGATTCCGTATATTTTGTGAATGACCACCTTAGAGTGACTTAAGTACTGGCAGGACATGTTTAATATTTTGAAATATTGAATATTTTGACATAAAAAATCATCCTCTAAGGTCCCTGGAGGCATACTCTTCTCGTGTTTGCCAAATAAACCTGAAACTTCTTGCTCTAACATACAGGCCCACCTTAGAGCCACTCGAGTTTGCTTTCCCAAACACTGAAGATTAATACAAAGACCAGTATGAACTCTACATTCCAATAGTTCTAGAATTAGGGTAAAAAAATTTCAGAGTGAAAATTACCTTTGCTTGCTGCTTCTTTAGCTAATAAGTTATAGGTTTTCATTTGGGTAAAATAACCAAAAACAATAGATTTGTTTTAATCCATGAAATCATTCAGTATGGTGAAATCTGAATGTGCTAGAACCAACAAATAGTTTCATAGCGTTCAAATCATCTCACTCCAGGCTGTACATTTTCATTAACTGGAATTGGTCAACTGAATTGCCCACACCATTTAAATTTGTCATTCTTTGGCTTTTTGCTTTTCAACCAGTTTTGCCTCAACAAAGCTCCATACTTGCCCCATCTCTGACATTTAGAATTGTTTTTTCTTCTTAATTGATCCATTTCCTCAATTTAAAAATATGTTTATCACCTATTTTTTTCTTCTATTTCTCTTTCCTTTTACTACCCTGCTCATGATAACTATGGTGTGACCACAGAGCAGGAGAGATACAATATACTTCTTGCAAGCTGAGAGATGGTGTCCTCCCCACTCAAAAGAACTTTCCTACAGGGCAGTTTCCTATCTCACCCTGCCTAAATTTCTGTTAAACTTTATCACCTGGAGTAACTAATGTCCCCTTGTGACAAATGTTCATCCTTTACCAAGTGGGAGCTTTGCCTATCTCCAGTACATACAACATCTTTAAAGGCATTATCCTACTCTATGGTGTTTATGGTTGTGGTAACTCCCACTGCATGTCTCACAGTTCTAAAGGCTGGAAGTATGAGATTAAGGTGGTGGTAGGGCTGATTCTTTCTGAGAACTATGAAGAAGTATCTAAATTCTGTGCCTATCCTCTAGCTTCTGGTGGTTTGCTGGCAACCTCTGGCATTTCTTGGCATTTGGAAATATCACCCCAATCTTTGATTCATCTTCACACGGTGTTTTCCTTTTGTGTTTACGTGTCTCCAAATTTCCCCTTTTTGTAAGAACACCAGTCCTAGTGCACGAGAGCTCCACCCTACTTCAGTGTTGCCTCATCTTAACTATATCTGCAATGACTCTATTTCTAAATAAGGTCACATTCTGAAGTATTGGGTTAAGATTTTCAACATATGTTGGGGGGGAGGCACAACTCAACCCCTAACCCTGGTATTTAAAATATTTTACTTTACCATACTATAGCCAAGTACATTTGTTAGATTCTCATTTGCAAGACTGAAAAATTGCTGGCTAATCTTGGCAGAGAGAGAATTCATTGAAAGGATAATGGGTATTTCAAGGATTGTCAGGAAGTTTCAGGAAAGCATGCACAGAGATAGGAGAAAACATAAGGAACTCCAGAAAGCCCAAGCCAGAGATAGTATCAGGCCTCAAAATAATTAAGAAAAGGACACAAGTGTAGCTGCCATTGAATGCTGACACCCTGTCCCCATGAGCACCATGTAGGCACTCAACTTTGGGAGCTTACAGCATGGCCTTTTGAAACTAGGCCGACTGCTATGATGCTGCCTCTTTAACTCCCTAGTTGCAGATTCAAATGTTTGTTTTGGGAAAGGATATCTGTGTCCTAAGATGGCCAACCGTGCCAGCAAGGGAGTCCCAGCCCCTGCCCCGGGGCTTTTCCAGGTTCTTCTCCTGCTCTGCTCCCCACACCCACCAATCCTGGTTCCTCTCCCTGCCCTACTTCCCACTCGTGCCAAGAGTGCCCAGTATGTGGAAGTAGAAGTGTATAAATTACCCCCTTTGTTTGTGCTCGGGGCTCAGGCCTTTGGAGACCACTCTCCTCTGAGCCCACTGGCATTAAATAAACCTCCTATCCTCCAAGATCTCCGAGTGGCTCCTGGTTCTTCCATTGGGTGATCCAGTCCCGGTCCATAGTAGTTTCAGCAAATTGATAGACAAGTCTGGACATTGTGTCTATACTTTGGCATTCTGAATACCTGGGAAAACCATTTCATCTTCTATAGTGGGAATTAAGCTCTTCTCCCAGTAAGACACACATATTGGGACATTCTGGAACTGTATTAATAGGGTCTCTATGTTGGACAGTCTAGAAGTGACAAACGCCCTAAATAATGCATTGTTATTGTTTCCTCATGGTTTTGCAAGTGTACCTAATATAAATAACAGCATATTAAAAATTGTCTGTGGGGAGAGGGGTGGAGGGGGAGGTATGGTGTCTTGGTGGCAAACAATAGTGAAATAAACACTGTAAATGTCCAAAGGTAAGAGATTTTCCTATGACCCTGGGCCAGACATTGAGCAGAGCAAGAGGCAGGGCACTTGAAAAAAGATGGGACACTGAAGAAAGAAGGAATAGGACATCTTTGGGGTTAATATAATTTACAAATTTAGCTGGAGTGAATCATTTTTATAAGTGAATAATGTATTGATATAACAATCTTTGCTTGGGCAGTTCGTTTATGGCTTTGCATGTCACAATAAAGGCTGTGAACATTGTTCTAAAGATAATGGGATGTTATTCAAGAGAAGGAAGAGGTATATTTAGGAGTAATATTCTAACATATGATATTCTGCAGAGGAGAGTTTTGCAGGAACAAAACTTGATAGAAGAAGATGCAATAGCTGTGAAAAATGACTACAATAAATGTAGCATTTTGGAAATATAGCAGAATAGTCAAACCTATGAAATTTTACAGAGGGAAAGTAATAGAACTTGGTAAAGAAATAAAGCACTGGAAGACAAATACATTCCTAAGATTTCAAGCCTGTATGACCACAAAAAATGTAGTTTCTTTGGCATATATATGAAATAGGTAGGAAAATAATCCTGGGTTAGATATTTTATACCTTTGAAATGCTGTGTTTAAAATGGTAGCAGAATATTCAATAAGAAACGTGTCCATATAGAAATGAAAGCCTAGAACTCAGAAAAAAGGATGAAGCTAAAGACATGGATTTGGGAGATGTTTTCCAGAGACAAACAATCCAAACAACTTTACTCAAGGAAGAGAAGTCCTGAGAAATAAACAAGTTCAAAATCATTGGCAGCTGTGAATCTAAAGTCAAGATGTATTAGTTTGATACTACTCATGAAAATTCTCATAACCAGAATTTTATTTTATTTTATTTTATTTATTTATTTATTTTTAAAGATTTTATTTATTTATTTGACAGAGAAAGACACAGCAAGAGAGGGAACACAAACGGGGAGTGGGAGAGGGAGAAGCAGACTCCCTGCCGAGCAGGGAGCCTGATGCGGGACTCGATCCAGGGACTCCAGGATCATGACCTGAGCCGAAGGCAGTCGCTTAACCAACTGAGCCACCCAGGCGCCCCATAACCAGAATTTTAAATAATGGATCATTGTTCATAATGTATTGTAGTATTATTTACCATTATTATTTACCATTTGTTTTAATTCTATGAAAGTTATTTTTATGTGTTATATATAAAGCATGTCTATTAAACAATACATTATATTCCCAAATGATTCAGTATAATATTATCTAACTATATTATATGTATGTTCATATAACTTTAATTATGAACTACAACTAAAAATAAGGTTCTTATGATGGTTTAGATCTTCAATATCAATAGCTGTGATATAAATTATGTTAATTTTTTCTCACTAACCATCTTCCGCCTAATTCATATTTTGGTGGTGTATGAAATATGCAATATTCTCTGTTTTTTTTTTCCATTGTAAATATCAGTGTGTTTAATTATGCAGCATAACCACCAAATTCACATTTAAAAAGTATAAATACATGAAAGAGAAGAACATGAATTCAGAATATATTTGCATCTCAATTTCAATTTTTCTTTGATGAAGACTTTGGAAAGTTACTGTTGTTTATTAGTGCTCATTATTCTGAATCAAAATAGCAAGTCAGGCCAAACTAGTCTGGCCAAATGTAAGTCTCAAACAGTCTGTGACTATTACTTTGTAATAATAGTGGTGAACTGAAAACAAATCCTAACAGATATAAATGATAAATAAACCCTTATACACTAAAATTTAAGTTGCTACTTTCTGTTTTGCTTTTCAAAACTAACTTTGAACAAGTAACCCCACTTCCCTGAATTTTATTTGTCCCATTGTTAAATGTAAGTATAGATACTTGATTTACCTGGTTCATGTAAGCATGAAATAATAAAATTTAAAATGGCCTATAAATTACAAAGGAAGGCAGCTATGCTCACCACTATACCACCAACGCCGGCTTTATAAATTACAAAGGAAATGAGAGATTTCACCAAAACAAAAATGTCTTAAAACTGAAAACCGTCCATTGACAAACAAAAACAAAACAAAACACAAAGAAACTGTCCATTGACTTCTTCGGACATCACAGAAATAAACTCCTATTAAAAATTACTGATGATTGTTTTCTTCACTCTCACCTCCTTGCCATTGTTCAACATACACTATCCTGGCTAGTGTCCCCAACATGACACTGAAACCCATCTAGAGTCTAGACAATATACCCAATGTCATTCTTATTGCTAAAAATCAGCATATTGTTATTTATCTAGAACTGTAAGCAGAGTTTAAGAAAAGCAGCCATATTAAGGGAGAGCGTGGAGAAATTTTAGCCCCTGTCACTTTCTCCCTCACTTCTCCTCAAGCCACAGTGAATGAACATAGGTAATCTAAATAAAACTCGTCCCTTATCTGCCTCCAGTTACATGACTCTGATTCTGTTCTTAGAGCTCTCCTATGTAAACATTCCAGAGCTGTCAACATTGAACTCCTTCACAAAATGCGTATTTTTCTTGCTTTTGGCAATACCACCATCTCCAGATTTTCTAGGACAGGTGTGGTGGCTCCTTTACAGCCACTTTTGCTGAATACATCTCTGATGTGGTTTTGGGATATTGGTGAGGTGAGGTGGGGTGGAGTCCGGAGCCGATGACTACGAAAGAATTCTTGAGATGTCTTTGGTGCGAAATGGTTGTTTATTAAAGCACAGGGACAGGATGGGACCCGTGGGCAGGAAGAGCTGCTGCACCGGGGTTATGGGGTGGCTGATTATATACTATGGGGTTGGGAGAGGTAAGGAAAAGGGAGGTTTCAAGAGAACTTTCATATGCTAAGGAGGACCTATAAGATACCAGAGGCCTTGCCATTGTCAAGTTAAGGTTGTTTTTCCCCTCTAGCAAGGCATTAACATTAAGATAGTTGGGAGATTCCTGGAAGAACGTCATACATGTCCCACCCAGGAGTGGGGGCGGGTGGAGGTTGCAGGATGTCAGCTTATGCTTTGTCTTCAGCCAGTCTTCTGCTCCCTCATCACCTCTATCCTGCATCTAAATGCAAGAACTCTTTAGAACTTGAGTTTAAGTCTTCTTCTCTCTCATGTATATTCTTTCTCTAGACAATCATATCCATTCCTTGATTGTCTGCTAGCTATATGCTGATTAGTCTCAAATGTATATAGAACATATAGAACTATTTCCCCAGCTGACCAATATTGACCCATAGGTAGGGACATCTCCACGCTCCTATTCAGCAAGAAAACATTAAAGAAGATGAGCCCTTCCACCTTCAACAACCTTGATTTAAGTGTCAAAATTGTTCAGGGGGGAAATGATGAGGGAACAGAAGGCAAGCTGAGGACAAAGCAGAAGCTGACAGCCCACAACCTCCCCACCACGGGTTATATGTGACATTCCTCAGGCACTCCTAGCTGCCCTAAACTAAGGAAAGGAAAAACAGATAGTTAACTAACAGAGATCACAATCCTCTAAGACCTGAGTCTCCTTCAGTTTACAAATGTCTTAGCAATCTGCAAGAACAAAGCATTTCTATCAATAATCAAGCTTCCAGAAGGAAATGTACAATTAAATGCCCTTATAACCTGCAGCCCATTGACAGATAATTGAAGCAGGCAGAGTGTAATGTTCATCCAGGAAGCTCCCAACTATCTTACTGTTAATGTCTTACTAGAGGTGTAAACAACCTTAACTTGACAATGGCAAGGCCTCCAGTATCTTGTAGGTCCTCTTTAGCATATGAAAGTTCTTTTGAAACCTTCCTTTTCCTTAACTCCTCCAACCCCACAGTATATAATCAGCCACCCCTCACAATCCCGGGCAGCAGCTCTTTTGCCCATGGGTCCCGTGCTTTAATAAATCCGTCCTTTACTAAACCACCATTTTGCACCAAGAAAAAAAAAAAAAAAAACTATTTCTTGAATTCCATCATTAATATCTACTTCTTATTTGTTCTTTTTACTTGAAATCTCATAAGCATTTTCATTTATCATTTCCCAAATTTAACAGTTTTCTCTCAAAACTTAATTTCCTTCCCAGCTTTCTCATGCCAGTAAATGTCAATTCTACCAAAGTCAAAATACTGAGAATCATCCATGACTTTTCTTTCTCATTCACTTTCAACATCTATTCATCGGCAATTTAACTTGTTTGCACTACCTAAAAACAATCTCTCCCCATTTCTCTTGCCAGCCACTCTCTCTACTTCTCCTACTTCTTTAATCAATTCCCCACAGAAGAACCAGATGGTATTTTGAAAATGCCCTCCGCTTCTAATATGCTGAAGGCTTCCAATTGTCTTTACATGTTTTTCAAAAGCCTGGGTAATTACCCCCTGCATTTCTCTCTTGCTTTATCTAGTGCCATTGTTTTGACTCAGCTACAGATGGCTTTTAGCCTTCTAAGGATATTAATTTTGTTCTTGCTCCAAGACTTTTGCACATGCTCCTATTTCTGTTTTGACAGCCAGCAGTCCACATACTCACATACTACATTACTAACTTTCCCCTATACTCTTCCCTCAATGTCTCCTTCCCTTAATTCAGGAACCATCTTGTCACCTCCTATGGAAGAACTTCCCCCACTGTTTCAAATATATATACACCTTATATTGTCTCATAAATCTGTGTATTTCTTGTGTATATTACCTGCTACAAATTATATGTCTACTTGTTCTTTTAGTCACTCAGTGTCTGTTTTCACTACTTTAATTGTACATCTGAAGAGAGCAAGAACTGCCAGCCATCTAATGGTTACTTCACTGCCTGGTACGTAGGACTTTCATCTGTCAAGTTTACATAGAAAAGAAAATAATTGAGCATTTTAAATGAAACAGTATAACTAATAATAGTTTCCTATATTTGGCAAAATATCAAGAAAGGAAATATATTGACATCCTTAGTTAAAGAAACCTCAGCTATTCTGTATTCTCATACACGCAAATGGTTTTATTTTACTTTTTTCCACAATATCTTAAAGATAGCAGTCACTAATTTATAAGTATTTTTATTATTTATAGCAACTTGTTATCTATATATATATATAATTATTGCCTTTAATTTGTAGATAACAAATCTAAAATTTAGAGTAGGTGAATATATATATATTTTAAGATAATAGAATTAAACAAGAGTAGAACAAGAAATCCTGCTCAGTGCTTTGGATTCCAGAGGCAGGTTAAGAAAAAAGTCACCTCACATGAATACATTTCAAAGAGAAGACTCTACTCATCTGTACTTTACAATTAATTCTACCATTTCTTCACTAAGCATTAACTTCAAAATCTGACCTTTCTGCAAAAAGGTCAAATATTTCACTCACTTCATTTCTCCCATCATTGCAAGTCTGAGTGTAAGCTTATGTTGCTTGAGGGCTCAGATTGGAAGAGCTCAGGCCAAAAAAAAAAAAAAAAAAAATTTTCTTATGGCTTTTTATATAAAAGTAATGTCACTGAAGTATTCATAAAAGTTGGATATTAATAATGATGCACTCATTAACTTGAAAAGCATATGTGCAGTTTAGCTGCAATAATTTTTAAAATCATTTATGATAAAAAAAACTTTTACTAAATTTTCTTATAGAAAGAAGAAAACATTTCAATCAAAGAAACAGCAAAGGTATAATTCCTTAGATATATTAATTGCTACTTGTGAGCACAATCATATATTAAAATAAATTTACTAGTGTGACATCCCACATTCCACATGATTTGGAACTGAATTGGTATGCAGCATCTACATGACAAAAATAAAAGCACTGTATTAATGTTAATTAATCTGAATAATTATCTCTTGTATAAGATGGGTCATAAACATCATTTATGATTTAATTTTATATAAATCAAGATGAATATCATGCATAAATGTTAGTTAAATGATGAAGAACAATATTGTCATTATAGCAACGAGTTTATTGTTGAGCAGATGATGAGGAGGAGAAAAATAGGAGTAGTTAGTTCCTATAGCTCAATAAAACATACGGAAATGGATGCTTTCATTAATTATTGGAAAAAATAATGAAAAAAAATGTACTCCTTCCCCTTGGAAAAGATTATATCAAATAGTTGTTTTTGACAGGGCCAAGTAATTATTGAAGTGCTTTGCATCTGTAATACTCTATGATTATCAAGGATATTTCATCTAAATCAAAGTACCTATCTCCATGTTTCCCTCTTTTATGCGTTATATAGTTCATTGCACTGACGTTGGATAAACTCAAGATAAAAAGTCAAGTTAAGATATAAATGCATGCCTTTTCTCTCCTTTAATGGCCCATAACTTCCCACTTGAATTATATGTCTTTCCATCCCCAAATCATTTACTAGATATTGGATATCTTATGACTGCTTACTCTCTTAAATTCATCTTTGAATTCACCTTATTTTTTCCCACCTCTATACACAATCGATCAAATTAACAATTAGTTATATAAAATATCCTTTGATTTAATTCAATTCAAAAATTAATTGAATAATATGTGTTTCCAGCACAATATTTCATGTAAGGATCTAAAGATTCTTAAGGAATAGCCCTTCTCTTCATAGAATTGAGTGTATAGTGAATCTACTGGAAGAAAAAAAATGGAAGTGCTAGAATAGAAGCAAGGAGGCTTAAAAAGATTTTAGGAATGGTCCACAAAAAGTGATGTGTGAGGTGTGTCTGCAAGGGTAACTTATTTTTCTATGCAGGAAAGGAAACAGTTACAATGGATGAAAAGAAACATGTATAAACTTTAAAATTCTTAAGTCTGAGAAATTATAGAGAAATAAGAAATGAAAATTATTAGGGGGTGAATGTAAGAGAGAAAACCAGAAATAAGCAAGCCTCTGATTTGACATGCAATTTTTTTTTTTTTCTCCTGAGCACATACATTGACATGGTCAATTAAAAAAAAAAAAAAAAAAAACAAACCAAATCATTTAAGGAGCTAATTCTGGTAAAAACTTTAGAGTATACTAGATTCAAGAGAAAGTAAACATAGCTAAGAAACATATGTTAAAAAAAAAAAAAAATCCCCAAAAGGATGCAGTGCCCAACAGCTTTACCTCTTCCTATTATATGGATTATCGTAAAATTAACTGATGTCTCTACATTTCCCACTTTCTACTTCGACATTACATGGTTTATCATGAAATAATCTTATTTGGCCTTCTCACATTTTCCCTCTGCCATCACACAATACATTGTTTACCTATATTAAAGCGATCATCATTATTTTACTAAATTGCTTCCCTATTCCTAGGCACCAAATACATAACCTAAATTTGTAACAGAAGATAACTACCAAAAGACAACTTTAGACTTGGTTATTTATTATATGCAGACACTTGGAATAGAGCAAGGACTCACCAACAGTCTTTACAGACAAGTTTAGTTGAACATTATATATTGCCTCTTAATTTAGTTCCACAGATGAAATCATACTTTAAACATAAGTAGAATTACCATTATTATACACACAGTTAAAGAATAACATATTCTGGATACCAATAACTGAGGAAATAGTAAACCCCAATGATAAAGATTTAAACCTCAGTAGTATCACTCAGACTATAAGTATTTTTTGATTTACCAAATTGGGATCTTCAGAGATTCTGACTTACAAGATTTATTTCTACATTTCTACGTTCACTGGTGAATTCATTTCTAGTGGCTGGAAAGTGAAGATTACACATACATATTTCAAATTCACTGTTAACTTACTCTGTTCTTTTCACTATTAACTTACTCTACTGTTCATATATTCTTCCTTTTTAATTAAATTGAGTTTGAGTGAATCATTTGTCTTTTTAAATCTTTTAAGCAGATTCTTATCTATAAAATGGAAGTTCTGCCAATGATATGCATTGTTTATTTTGGCTCCGTGATTTTATTTACTGGATGTTAATTTCAATTTCAAGTGCAATAAAAATGGGCTATTTCCTAATCTCTTTCCTGTGTTCTTTCACTTGGTAAGTAACATTTTTATTGGGTCTCTAATATATTCAAGATAATGTGCTTACTAGGTTCAAAGAACTATACAAGGAAAATGGGTTAATGGGAGGTGTTATCTGTTGTTAGAAAGAATCTGAAGAAAGAGAAGTAGTTAAGGCATTAGTCTGGGAAATAATGATATTTGCAGTACATTAGGGGAGGATGGCCACCAAAATTCAATAATTCTGCACAAAGCAATGCCTCTTTCCTGACTTCTGCAACCTCATGTACTAATGTAAGTTTGGAAATGAAAGCTCACTAACACTGTTTAGACAGTTACATGACCTCTTAGCATGTTGTGGATAGGTTATTTGCTTTAGGATTCTCAGCATCAGTTGTACTCATTGCCTTTAGAACACCAGCCAAAACTAAAACTAGTATAGTCTTTAAAAAAATGCAATTACTTTTAGAGAAAATAAATGAAAAACTGGAAAGCCATTGTGCAAATGCTTTGACATTTTATTGTCTTCACAATATGGGTTTAAAGTCAGAGAATCCAAGAAAAGACAAAGTCAGGAATGTTTGTATATGTATCTCTATTTCTATTTAAATATTGGAATTCTTTATGATTTTTGTTTGGTTTCTATAGCTGTAAGACCATGAAAGTTTAATTTCTTAGTTCTTAAATTATCAAGTTTGCTTATGTTCTTACTGAAGCTAGAAATCATAAATATATTATGGCCCTAATTGTACAAATGCATCTTTCTTTTTTGCTGCCTAGAAAATCGAGAAGTGAAAATTAGATTATTTAATATAAACTTCGCAAATAGTAGTGATTGTGGTGTTAAGAGGCATAGAAGGAAAAGGCAATCAAGAAATATGGGATTCTGGGAGCCTGGGTGGCTCAGTTGGTTAAGCGACTGCCTTCGGCTCAGGTCATGATCCTGGAGTCCCGGGATCAAGTCCTGCATCGGGCTCCCTGCTCGGTGGGGAGTCTGCTTCTCCTTCTCCCACTCCCCGTTTGTGTTCCCTCTCTCGCTGTGTCTTTCTCTGTCAAATAAATAAATAAAATCTTAAAAAAAAAAAAAAAGAAATATGGGATTCTGAAAGTTTTCTTTGTTTTTTTGTTTTGTTTTGTTTTGTTTTTAAATTAAGAAAGATGGATTTAGGTAGTATATTAGGTTGTCCAGAGAAACAAAAGCAGTAGTATATACATGGATATATATATATATATATATATATATATATATATATATATATGGATTTATTATAGATACTGGCTCATGTAGCTATGGAAGCTAAGTCCTTTGATCTGCCATCAGCAAACTGAAAAGCAAGAGAGTCTGTGATGTGATTCAGTCTAGGCCCAAAGGCCTGAGAAAGGGGTGGGGGTGGGGGCATGGTGTAAGTTCCTGTCTCGAGTCTAAGATCCCAAGAATGTGGAGCACTAACGCCTAAGGATAGGAGAAGATGAAATTCCAGCTCAAGCAGACAAAGTGAATTCACCCTTTCTCTACCTTCTTGTTCTATCAGGTCCTGTGAAGATTGACAACGCTCAACTACACTGAGGAGGGTGATCTTCCTTAGTCAGTCTACTGATTTGAAAGCTAATCTCTTCCACAGACACTCTCACACACATGCCCAGAAATAATATTTTACCAGCTATCTGAGCATGCCTTAGCCTAGTCTTGTTGACATATAAAATTAACCATCACAGGTAGATAGAAAAAAAAACCCTGAAGTTAAAAGGAACTACTAGTTTAGATGAATAAGGAAGATTAAGAAACTTGTGATTGCACCTTTCTTTTATGGATTCTCCAATTCCTCTACATTAATGGAGGAACTAAGCAATAATAATAACAAGAGTTTGATACTTAAAGTTCATTCTATGAATTATTTTCTTTCAAAATATTAGGCTTCATGGGGCACCTGGGTGGCTTGGTCGTTAAGCGTCTGCCTTTGGCTCAGGTCATAATCCCAGGATTCTGGGATCTAGCCCCAGGTCAGGCTCCCTGCTCCACGGGAAGCCTGCTTCTCCCTCTTCCACTCTCCCTGCTCGTGTTCCCTCTCTCACTGTCTCTCTCTCTCTCTGAAATAAATAAAATCTTAAAAAAAAAAATATTAGACTTCATGGAATTGGTGACTTAAGACTATAAAGATAGCTGCAAAAAGTCCTATATTTTATAAAGAAAGAATAATACTTCCTTTTCATGACTGACAATGATAAGGCTAAATGTTGGGGCACCTGAGTCGCTCAATCAGTTAAGTGTCTGCCTTTGGCTCAGGTCATGACCCCAGAGTCCTGGGATCGAGTCCCACATTGGGCTCCCTGCTCCATGGGAAGCCTGCCTCTCCCTCTCCCTCTGCCTTCTCCCCCTGCTTATTCTCTCTCTCTCTCTGTCAAATGAATAAATAAAATCTTAAAAAAAAAAGATAAGGCTAAATGAAATCAATTATTATGAGATAGTCTCCTGATCACAGTGGGGAAGTGACCCCTATAAGAATTTTCAATTGCTGCATTTATCAATATAATTATATGTTCTTCCTCTTTAAATTTTTAAGGTTGGGTTAGATTACTAGAGAAACTTTTACACTGTTCATGCATTCTGAGATGAGTCCAACTAATGACATCACACTTAAATGCATTATTAGATTCATTTTTTTCCTAATATTTTATGTAGGTCATTACATGTTTACAAGTGAAATTTTCCTACAATTTTCAATTCTCTTGTTGTCCTTATCTGATTTTGTTTTTAAGGTAATAATTGCATTATGTAATGAATCTTTATCTTCTCAAGAATGTTTTGTAAATGATTGCATTTATCTGATCCTTTCCTAAAATTCTTAAGTAAATATTTATCTCAGTATGAAATTATAAGACATTTTCTTTACACACAACAGTAAAGAATGTACATCATGTTTCTTGTCATGTGTGTATAGGCATATATGTCCCAGGTTAAACAGACACAGTCAGAAACCATTCAAGAGGTCATGTTATTTAAAACAGACTTGAGTGGCGCCTGGGTGGCTCAGTTGGTTAAGCGACTGCTTTCAGCTCAGGTCATGATCCTGGAGTCCCGGGATCGAGCCCTGGATCGAGCCCCGCATCGGGCTCCCTGCTCTGCGGGAAGCCTGCTTCTCCTTCTCCCACTCCCCCTGCTTGTGTTCCCTCTCTCCCTGTCTCTCTCTCTCTGTTGAAAAATAAATAAAATCTTTAAAAAAAAAATAAAACAGACTTGAACAAATGAGTGTTTCAAATTGCACAGTAGAAAACAAAACTTTCCCCCATGTCTACATACCATACTCTCTTCCAGAATAATGAATTTATATTTGAAAACATAGATGATATAGAAAGAGGGGGAAAAAAAAAAAAAAACAGAAAAATCTTTCTCTGGCTCACTTAGCAACATTAACTAACTTTCCCCCTCTCTGTGTCTATAACTTCAGTCTAGCCCAACACTAAACCAGAAAATGTCTGTTCCCATGAGGTTTTTTTTTTTCCTAAAGCATATGTTTTCACAAAAGTGTATAAAGTTAGTTTTATGTGAACTAAGTAAAATTGAAGATTAAAAGTCTCTTTATCTAAAAAAATGTCATCATATGGTCTCTGCCAATGAAATGATCTTAAACACTTCTTAGCCTTTGTTGTACTATCTTCTGTCACATCTCTATCTTTTGTTTTGTTTGAAGATCAATCTATCTTGAAAACATTAGGGTGCATTCTTCATACATATATATTTTCATTTTTCAGCATAATTGGGTTTAAAGGTGTTAATTTAAGGGACCGAAGTAAAATGAAAATCTGTATTCCTTGCCATTTCTTCTGTCTGAATAACTGTCAAGAGAGGAAAGCATTCTATTTTCAGCATTATTCCTGACCTGACTTTGATAGTCTCTGTTCCCATATGCAAAACACTATTATAGTACTTAGAAACTACATTAGCACTAATCTCATTAATTTCATTAGAATTATTTTTATGCTTTTTGTTTAAATTGGAAGTGAAGAATTCATCAAAATATCATCTTCCTTGGGAAATAGCAAAAGCATGACTAGTCTTGTGGCTATGCTTATAATCACAGGGGTCACTTTAAGGGATGGTCCGATAATTAATGCTAGTAGGTAAGAATAACAGAGTGCTCTATGTTTATTTGTTATAATCTAAAAATAGAATCTTTCCTATAGTTCCCTAGGAGTCACTTTTTATTGCTGTTTTCATTTTGATAAATTATTTTGGACTACAAGTAAGATCACTTATTTTTTAGTACAAAATGGAATATGCTATTGACATTCTTATTTTTTATTGTATTTTAGTTTTTGGGAAAAAAACAACCTTTACTCATAAAGAAATTTGTGTACTGCTCTTTCTATAGCTTTGAGAGTAGACATAAATCAAGAACACATAGAATTTAAGCGATTTTATGGGTATAAAATCCCTATTCATTATGTAATTTTATTGGGTCACAATATATAAATATAATTCATGACACACAAAAGATTGCATAATTCTAACTTTGTTTCTGCTCTTATTTCCAATCTGAAAATAACTCTAAGTTAAGTAAAATGCCCTTTCTGAGTCTTTCAATTTCATACTTTTCTTTTTTTTGAAGTCATGAACTTGCTAATTCTGTAAGCTGTTTAATTACACAAAGTTATCAATTGCTAAATTGCTAGCTATGTTTAGAGTACAAATAACATCATGTTTTATTGTTTTAAATTAAATTTAGCTTGACCTTCCCCATAATAACACTTGCCAGTGATCCTGATTCGTAAATTTCTAGGTCTATCTTTCCCTCTTTCTAATAAAGAAAACGGTTTCCATGAAAAAATGCAGGAAAGGTGCTGGGCCATGTGTCTTTGTAAATTTGAGAAATCTGGGTGGACCACTTGAAAGCATGTGGCTAGGTAGTGCTTCCACGTCTTCCTGTGTGTGAGATGTTCATCCAGACTCCCAGCTGCTGTGGCTTCTAGTGGTCTGCCATCGCCTGCATCCCCATGGCCATTGACCGGAACTTCCACCAGACATACTCATTTTTCTGTGTATGCTGATGAACATGCAGATTCCAACACGTCAGTCCCCTAGGATCTGACATCACTGGGTCAGGGCTGGGCACACCATTTCCCCGTCTTTTAAACTTTAGAGTTTAAGTCCTCCATCTCTTCTCTGCTCAGACATTTCAAAATAATGTTTTCTTTGGCTTCTTTCAAAGTATTAAGGAATATTTAGAGTTTGCATTTTGGTTATTCCAACTTTCCTCTTTTATTCTGACAGACACACAACATTAATCTACAGGGATAAATTGAGGCCGAACCACAGAAGACAGTGCTTGAATACATCCTGGAGTGGGCTGCAAATGGCATTTGGTGTATCCTTTATTCATGCTAATGAGTCTGTACATTGAAAAGTGCTGTTTAATTTCTCAATAGGTTTTCCAGTTACACTGAATTTTCAAAACTATCATCCTATTTTATTATATTCTAAAATCGTCTGTTTTTATGGACTTCAAGTAATACAAATCCCTATTAAAAGAAATAGTCACTCATAACCCAAATATGAATATTGGCATATATAAGTATATATGTGTGTATATACGAGTATACACACATATATTTCTATGTACGTCCATATATTCATACACACAATATCTACATTTGTATTGCGTTAAGAGATAGTTATAGCCTTTTATTGCTGGTAGGAGAACTGGAGATCAGGACAAACTGGAATATTACAATAGATTAAGTCCTTTTCTGCTTTTTAGTCTCTTTTTTAGACTCCTTTTTCCTTATACCCAACCTACTGTTATAAGACTGACTCCCCTGAAAGTACCATTCTATAGTTCCTGCATCCTGTACAAATACTTCTAATGGCTTTCCTTTGCTCAAAACAGAAGTCTGCAACATACTTTTAATTTTGTCTGAAAATAACCATGACAAAAAAAAAGTTTATTCCAATAAAATATGTGTAAGACCTTATAGTTAAGTTTTATCTAGATGCTGTGTATAATTCATGGCAAGAGTGTATAATCAAGTGATTTTCCCCCACTATATAAGTATATCATAATGCTAGCGAATAACTGTGACTTACCAAGAGGCTAAATTGAAACTCATTCTAATTTATGTTTTTAAAAACACAGATTATGTGTCCACTTTAGAAATTAATTAGTAACAATTTTTTTTCTGAGCACTCTAATGTGTTATAATATCACAAATGAGAATTATGACTTAAAAGATAAATTTCACACTCAGATTTTCAGTAGAGGCCCTGCACGATGCGATCCCTATTTACTTCTTTACCCTTGTTTTCCAATATCCCTACACTACAATCATCTTTGTGACATATTTCTATTCATTTTATCCGGGAAACTTTGTTTATAACATTTCCCCCCTTCTCCTTTTATTTCTCCAAGTCCTACCTCTTTTTAACCATTCTTTATAGCAAATATTTATCATGCATCTGAGTTTATAATCATTTGGTCACTTCTTTGAAATCAAATACGATGTATTATTCTGGCAATACATTTTATTGACTATTTTACATGTACCACAAATTCAAAATACACCTTACGTGTGTGAATTACAGGCAGTATATATACTATGTATATAAATTATATATACATAGGCAGTATATATACTGTATATACAATGTATATACTGCCTACATATATAAGATATACACATAGTATATATACTGCACACATGCATATGTGAGCAAACACAGGTGGCATATATTTCTTCTGAACTCATTATAAAATATGTATGTGCCTCCACTGATACCATCTTGTCCTTTAAGATAAATGAAATTACCTCAATCCTTCTGTAGTAAAATGTCAGAACTAATATATCAATTCACAGCAACATACAGTCTTTTCCTTCTACACTGTTTCCTCTTGATCCCAAATTTCACCCATACATCACCTCTTATTGCCACCACATGCTACTACTTTCTTCCCACTCTGCCATAATTGTGCGCCACTGGACACACAGGTCAGTCACTGCTCTCCATTTCAGAAAGAGAGAGGGAAAGAAAATATTTTAACTGGCCATTCTGTGTATGCCAAATGTCAACGAATTTTGAAGAAAATCAGGCACAGGACTTAATGTAAAGTAAAACGCAAACAAACAAACAACAACAACAACAAATAACCCTTAAATTTTAGTGACATGCAACCCTGTCCTTTGATATTCTTTAGCCACCCTACTGTCAGAAATCTCATATTGTTGCTTTCCCCTGTAGGGTCCGGTCACTTACAGTATTGCCCATTTCTTTAACTCCTGTCTTCTCTTCCCTTCTCCTCTTTCCCTTTATTTCTAAATTCCCCTTTATCCTATAGAGTTTCTTGGCTATTTCTTTATTTTTCATTATAAGACCTGCTACAAACTGACTGTCTCCTGCCCCTCAAATTCATATGTTAAAGCCATTACCCCCAGTGAAAATGTATTTGGAGATCAGGCTTTTCGGAGATTATCAAGATTAAGTGAGGTCATAAGGGTAGGGGTCTTATCTGATAGGATTGGTGGCCTTATAAGAAGAACAGAGAGTTTTGTTGTTTTTTTTTTTTTTAAGATTTTATTTATTTATTTGACAGAGACAGAGACAGCGAGAGCGGGAACACAAGCAGGGGGAGTGGGAGAGGGGGAAGCAGGCTTCCCGCTGAGCAGGGAGCGGGATGTGGGGCTCAACCCCAGGACCCTGGGATCATGACCTGAGTCAAAGACAGACGCTTAACGACTGAGCCACCCAGGCGCCTCAAGAAGAACAGAGACTTTTATCTCCCTCCACTTGCATGCATGAAGAATCGTCATGTGAGGACACAATGAGAAGGTGGGCATCTGCAAGCCAGAAAGAGAGTGGCCACCAGGAACTGAATTGGCCAGAACTTTGATCTTAGACTTTACAGCCTCCAGAACTATGAGAAATAAATTTCCGTAGTTTAAGCCACCCAGCCTATGGTATTTTGTTCTGACAGCCTAGGTACACTAAGGCAACACCTATTTTGAAATCCCTAAAGTTCTGTCTCCATAAAACTTTCCATGTTATTTCTTAAGCATGGATCATTTTCTCCTTAAGAATAGATCTGACAGCAGATAGTAGGAAAACTGTTGTTTCTGTACTTTTCTTTGGTTAAATTCATGTGATGAAATTTGGCATTTTTTTGTTTGAATCCGGGATGCCTATTAAAATGGCCCTGAGCATCCTGGGAATTAATAAGATTGATAATTGATTGGTAATAACCCAGAACTAGCTTGTGTGGCCCACTGCCAAAATTATATATATAAGTAGATTAGAATTGATAAACCAAGTTAATTCTCTCTTTGTCCACTCTGTATTAACTGTTCATCTGTAATTTTACCATATCAGTATATTTAACTTTATCACCAAGTGAAAGTCTTTTCTAGAAAAAACACTTAAAGCAGTGTTTCCAGTCAACATGGCATTTTAAGGTATTAGTTTTAATATAGCCCTAAGTAAGTCTTTTTTTTTAAGATTTTATTTATTTATTTGAGAGAGAGAGGGAAAGAGAGGCACAAGCGGGGGGGGGGGCAGAGGGTCAAGCAGACTCCCTGCTGAGCAGGGAGCCCAATGCAGGGCTCCATCCAGATCCGAGGACCCTGAGATCATGACCTGAGCTGAAGTCAGACGTTTAACCTACTGAGCCACCCAGATGCCCCTAAGTAAATCTTAACTAGGAATTTCTTCTTTCATTATGGGTCAGTTTGTTAGCCAAGAACAAAACCCATTCATTCCTCTTAGGCTATAAGTTACCAGTCCTGATAATTTAGGAAATATTTTTCTACCTTTTGTAAACAACCTAAACTAGACTAGGTTTATTTAAAAAGCATAAGTTACATGTGCCTTCCTAAATATATCTGAAAATGTTGCTTAGTGATACCAATGTTGTTTTGAAACATTGTGTCCCTCAGTAAAAACCAACTTTAAATTCTGTTTGGGAAACTCAGCTCCATTCACTCTGATGAATTGAAAACAGTCACCTTTTCTTTCGTGGTGAAATTATTAAACATATTCTTCTCATTAATGGAAGATTATAAAACATAAAAATTTAAGCTCTTTTCTTTCATGAAAAAAATATTAGTGGTGTCCCAGTTGTCTGGATTTTAAATTGAATTGAAAACAAATTCATGACACCAATAGCTTTTGATTTTTTTTATAATCCTCTAAATATCAGTTATTGAATCAGTTCAGTGAAGTAAATTATTGATCAGAAACAACAACATATACTTCAAGTAGTAATATAATGAAATATAATATAATGAAAAGTAATACTTCACAGTAGTTCAAATCTATATCTCAGTAAACATTCTAGATTTTTCTTATGGCTGAATAATATTCCATTGTATATATATTCCACATTGTCTTTATCCATTCATCTGCCATTTGTGACAACGTGGATGGACTTTGAACATGTTATGCTAAATGAGAAAGACAAGTACAGTATGGTATCACATATACGTGGAATCTAAAAAACCCAAGCTAGTAGAAACAGAATAAAATTGTGGTTACCAGGGGATGGGGAGTCGGGGATAGGACAGATGTTATTTAAGTTTACAAATTTGCAATGAGTAGCAAATAAACCCTAGAGATCTAATGCACAATATAGTGATTATAGACAATAATATTGTATTATAATCATCAAACTTGCTAAGTGCTACATGGCAATCATATTACAGTATATGAATGTATCAGATTAATGTATACCTTAAATTTACACAATGTTGTCTGTCAAATATATTTTAGTAAAAAAGCATAGATTTTTGTATTTGAGAGTTAAAATAATACTGGCCATAAAGAAAATGTAAGGTCTTCAAATTCAGCTAAGCTATGGGTTTAATTTTTGTACAGTTTTCTTTATAATTCTGCCAACTTGGATAAGCTAGTTAACTTACCTGTGTCTATAAAATAGTGATAACTATACTTACTTCATGGAATTATTTTGAGAATTCAATTTAAAAAAATCATAAAATTGGATGTTTTTTCCCATAATGTGTCTTGCCTTTTAGGTATTTGAGACATAATAGTCATTATGATAACCATTATTATGATTTTTAATAATCATTGCTATAAACACAAATAAAAATAGCAATTTAAAGTACTAAATAGAAGTATAGGCTCAGCGCTGCTTTTATGTTCAACCTGTGTTGGTTCCTGATAGAGTAAAAGATGAAGGTTCAAACATTTCTTCGCTTAGGATGCAAGACATTTCACTTTCTGTCCACATTCTACCTTTGAAACTGGCAAGCCTTTGAAAATATTGACCCAATTCAAGTTACCTTACATTCTCAAACAATAGCTGTCTCAAGACATCTGATGTTTTAGGCATAAAATTAGGCATAAAATTCTCTTTTGCCTGTAAATCCTTCTCTTCTTCTCAAAATGTTACTTAATCTCTAAGCACATTTTTGATGACATCCTTCCACTTCTCCCAGTTTGTTTATTATTTCTTTTATTGATACTTCTATAACAGCAAGCAGCTTGATGAATCATCAGCTCTCTATTTATATATCTGCATCAAGACTATGAGTTTCTTGAGGATCATTATCATTTACTAATTATCTTTATATCTCCACTGACTAGCAATAGGTTAAATTAATAACATGCATTCATAGATCACTCTCCTGACTTTTAGGAAATGAAAGATGAAAGTATATTATGAAATAATCATCTAGCTCATCATTGATAATTAAAATTATGCTGTTGTAAAACATCAGTGAGTAGCTTAGTCAGATTATGTATTTAGGGAGTACATTGTGTCCTGCAGGCATTGAGAGGTAGGGTCTGGGTGGTGAAACAGATTATGGAATATTTTTCGAGATTCTTATAGGGAGGTATTTTAATTAATAATAGTCCAAGAAATGTAACCAATTCTTCCTTTGGGCGCTAAGAAGTAGAATAACTTTCAAGAGTACAATTCAGTTATAGAGTGTCTTCAAGATAGTTTCATGCTAATACTATCTAGTTAATAAAAATTCAAAAGGTTCCCGACCAGATTAGTCTCATAAAAATAGGAAGATCATGGTCTTTTCAGTATTTTACAGTGAAGTTTCATATATATTAAATTTCATAAAAATAGAGCCAATCAGGACAAATAACACCTATATTCTCTAATGTGAAAGAAATACATATTTTTTTTTAAAGATTTTATTTATTTGACAGAGAGAGATGCAGCGAGAGAGGGAACACAAGCAGGGGGGAGTGGGAGAGGGAGAAGTAGGCCTCCTGCAGAGCAGAGAGCCCGATGTGGGGCTCGATCCCAGGACCCTGGGACCATGACCTGAGCTGAAGGCAGACGCTTAACGACTGAGCCACCCAGGCGCCCTAGAAATACATATTTTTTAGAATGAATTGTGTTTTTCTACCACTTGATTTCAAAAGAAAACTTATAGTTTGTACTTCAATAAGAAAAGTAAATAATTTAGGGAATAACATAATTTAAATTTTATATATTTGCTATGTCTTTAGACCAAACAGAAATATCTAGATGACCAGAGTCTATTCTCTCATTTTTGTGGTTGGTGTTCATGACACCTTCACAATCTTGTGGAAGCTATCTTGATTTTGTTCAATTCTGCTTTTATTAAAAATGAGTATAAAAAGGTATCATGTTGGTTTATAACTATTTGAGAAACAGTACATGCAGACATATCTCATCTCTACATGTCGTACAAATTCATTAAAGAAAAATTACAGTACCTAAATTATGAAATACACAACATAATGTGACTATGCTGAATATTTTCCTTTGGCTCATCCACATCCATTCTCCACTGTGCCTCTAGAGGCTGGCTTTTGGGGCCTCTGACAAAGGCATTCCTTGCCTATTGACCACTGCCAATGGGAAGCAGTATCATGAGCTCATGATATTTCTATCTCCAGCACTACCAATTTTTTTTTTCTAAATAGATTGATTTATATGACAATTTGCTCATGATTGTCTCGCTCTGTAGTTTTACTCATTGTTTTTATATTAGCTAATTCAAAAGTGTCAAAAGTAATTGGTTTCTCATACATATATGAACAAAATCCATAAACTCATTAAGGCTTTCTCCTCTTAATGCCTTTATCACAAACATATTTTTTATAATCAAATGGTATGTCTTCATCTTAAGACTAGAAAATGTAGATGTGCAAATATTAGGACATAATTTTGTCTTTTTACATATTGCAGTAAAGATGTTTATAAGTAAATTAGCATTTGTCCTATCATGATATATCAAGGATATAAAAAGTTCATTCTGTGCACACTCCATTTAACAACTAAGTATTAGCTTGTGCTTATATCTTTATTTAAATGTGTCATAGACAAAATGAGTATAACCAACTTTTCCCTTCAAATTCATAATTAAACAAATTTTTATATTATTATTATGATTATTTTAAAAATTTATTTATTTATTCCAGAGAGAGAGAGAGCAAGCAGGGGGAGGGGCAAAGGGAGAAGGGGAGAGAAAATCCTTAAGCAGACTCCACACTGAGCACGGATCAAGCTCATTGTGGGGCTTGAGATCATGACCTGAGCTGAAATCAAGAGTCAGCCACCTAACTGACTGAGCCACCCAGGTCCCCTTTAAATTTTTATATTATTGTATTATTCTTTAAAACAATGCCATAAAACTGATCTCTCTCCATTTTTTAACACTCTTCCTTTAAAATTCTGATTCAGTTTGGTGAGTCCAAATGTCACTGTCTGTAACAAAAAAATAGATTACCAAATTTAGTTATTAAAAATCTTCCTACAAAAAAAAAAAATCTTCCTACATATTTGTAATTATCACTGCCTTTTTTTTTACTTTTCTCAATTTGTTTCATCTTCAACTCTATAAAATTACAATTTAAAAAAATATTTTATTTATTTATTTTAGAGGGGAGGGGAGGAACGAGAAGGAGAGAGTCTCAAGGAGACTCTGCACTACGCGCAGAGCCCCATACACGGCTCCCTCTCACGACCTCAAGATCACGACCCTGAGATCACTACCTGGGCTGAAACCAAGGGTCTGACACTTAATTGACTGCAACACTCAGGCACCCCAAAATAAAATTACAATTTTGAACATACATTTCATCACATATAATCCAGAATCATACAACTTTAGTGACTTTCCATTCTTTATCAAGTCCATTTTGCATACAGTTTCCTGATATGCATGGCTCCCAGTTACCTGCCTGGACTCCAAGTTTACTTTTCCCATTTCCTGTCATTCAGTGCCCACTTCTCTCTTTTATGAGAATACCATATTGATCATTACTTCCATTCCCTTGTTTGTTGTTCCCTACTTCCAGAATTAAATCTTATTTCCCTACCGAATTTTAAGTCCCACCACATATCTTCCTGTCCTCTGAATTATTGCGGCAACATCAATTAAATGATAAGGCAATCAATATTCCATATATATATATATATATATATATATATATATGTATTTTAAGTTTTACTTAAATTCCAGTTAGTTAACATACAGTGTATTATTAATTTCAGGTATATAATATAGTGATTCAAAATTTCCACATATTTTCAAAGAGAGTTTGAGACAACAGCAATAATAATACACACCACATTCGTATAGGATAAATGCAATAATTCTACAAGAAATGTTAAAATGTCCATAAGGAAAAAGAGAGAGCATTTTGTCAGCACCTGGAATAGATAGAGGTGATTATAATGAGCACTACATTTAAATGTAATTATATAATGATATTTAATGTCTGTTAATGTACAATGTAAGATGATTTAGTCTTTGATTACATTGTTAGCTCATAGAGGGCAGGGAATTTTAGCACTTACTATTTTTCTTACTGATATGATGCAGACTGTATAATATATGCTCATTTCTTATTAACTAATTGATAGGGACATTAAATCTGCTTCGTGGTGTGTGGTTACAGCTTTCATTACTGCTAGTTTTATTATTGCAACTGTTGATCTTTTTGACCGTTAATTTTCCCTTTGATCAAAATCAGTCAGTCCATGTAGTGGCATGCCACACCCAAGATGATCTTTAAATTGATAAATTTGCTCTATGTAACATTTTAAGTTGTGTGAATCAATAGTTTACTGTTGTACCCAAAACAAAGCTGTATCTCACATGGTGATTAAATGATTCTAAACATACACATACAAAGGCTATGAGCCAATGGAAATTCAAACACAGAGTAAGAAAAAAAAAGATTAAAGAAGAAAGTTTCCCTTGCATTTCATTGGGCAAGAGGCTGTTTTCAATGTGATTTTTGTTTTATTTTTCCTATTTCTGTAACATTGGGATACATTCGTCACAACAGACACCTCTATCTTTGTCCATTTTTATGTTAGTGGAAAAGAAGAGTAATATGTGCCAATGCACTATAAAATTCACATTCTGAAAATTAAAATTTAGAGTTACACTGTGATTTGTATTCCATGTATGGCTCCTAAATTGTTCTTGCCTTTTGCAGGATGGCCTTTGGGGTTCCAGGTGGTATAAAACTCAGACACTTTAGCAGACCGGCAAGCTTTATCCAGTTTTGAATTCCAATGTTTTTTTTTCGTCTATTAAGTAAATATTTTTCTTGGTTATATCAGTACGAATGCTCAAGAAAAGATATTTTGAAATGCAGAAAAAATAAAGCAAATTCTGGCAAAATCTAACGTTAATTAGGATCTTAAAATAAAAGTGTAGATTACATTTTGAATGAAATGTAAAAGAAATGAAAGTAAACATTTTATATAAAAATTCCTAATGAGAAAGTTTAGGTCCAAATAGTTTCCAGTAAATTTGAATTGGACAGATTAAAATACAATTTCAGAGGAAGGGATAACTATTTTTTGAGTTATATGATATTATAGGAATATGTTTATGTTTCCAGAAATTTATATTACTCTATCATAAAAATAAGATAACACTTTTTTTTCATATGTCTGTTGGCTATCTGTATGTCTTCTTGGGAAAATTTCTTTAGGTTCTCTACTCATTTTTTTTTTTTTAATTTGGATTATTTGGGAGGGTTTTTTTTGGTGTTGAGTTGTATATGTTCCTTATGTATTTTGGAAATTAACCCCTTATCAGATATATTATTTACAAATATCTTCTCCCACTAGGTAGGTTGCCTTTTTGTTTTGTTGATGGTTTCATTCAATGTGAAGACACTTTTTATTTTGGTGGAGTCCCAATAGTTTAATTTTGCTTTTGTTACCCTTGCCTGAAGAGACATATCTCGAAAAATGTTTCTATACCTAACGTCAAAGAAATTAGCTCCTGTATTTTCTTCTAGGAATTTAGTCTGCCTATGTCTTCTTTCATGTTTTCAGGTCTCACATGAAAAGTTGCTCAGCATCACTAACATCAGGAAAATGCAAATTAAAAACACAATGAGATGTCACTTTGCACCTGTCAGAATGGCTAAAAAAAAATACAAGAAATAATAAATGTTGACAAAGATGTGGAGAAATATGGTTATATACATATATAAATATTACCATATGAACAAGTAATTCCACTACTGTGTATTTACCCAAAGAAAACAAAAATGCTAATTCAACAAGATATATGCACCTATGTTTACTATGGCCTTATTTACAATAGGCAAGATATGAAAGCAACTCAAGTGCTCACCCAGAGATGAATGGATAAAGAAGATGCAGTATATAAATACACAATAGAATATTAGCCATAAAAAGGAATTAAATCTTGCTATTTGCAACAACATAGATAGACCTACAGAATATAATGCTGAGTGAAATAAGTCTGTCAGAGAAAGACAAACCCTATATGGTTTCACTCAAATGTGGAATTTAAGAAACAAAACAAATGAATAAACAAAGAAAAAAGATAAAAAACAGACACTTAAATACAGAGAACAAACTGGTGGTTATTAAAGGGGAGGTGACAGGATGCGTCACATAAATAAAGGTGATTAAGAGTACATTTATCTTAATGAGCACTGAGAAATGTATAAAATTGTTGAATGATTATATTATATACCTGAAACTAGTAAAACACTGTATGCTAATTATGCTTCAGTAATAATAATAATAATAATAATAATAATAATAATAATAATAAATGCCAACCCACAGAGACTAAGGGAAAAAAAAAACACCATTATCTTTTAATTAAGAAAAAGCAATAAATTCCAGTGAATAAAAATGAAGAAAGAGTCTCTAAAAATTAATATATTTAAATATTGATCACTTGGCATAGTTTCCTACAAAAACAGCAAACCATGCTCTAGAAAATTACAGATGATAAGGTGAATGCTACTGGAAAATTATGATAACTTTTTACCAACTACAGACCCAAGAATATTACTCATGATTTCAGAACATCAGTTATTCTTCTCTTCTTTCCTAAATTACCTAGCCTAATCTGTAGGTATGTTGTAGATATTTTTTTTTTTTCAGAAAGCATATTTCTTGTAGTCATCTCATTATGGATCATGACATCAAAATTTAATTTGTATTTCATGAGATATCCATAGAGACAGACTTTCATATAGAGTCATATATACTTTTGTGTTCTCTTTTTTAGTCATATATTCATGTGCTATAATTTCAAGAAAGAAATTTTTCACAACAGCTTCTAATTTCCAGTTTTGTTTTTACCACCACCCTGCCCAGTTCCACATTTGTTGTTGCTGTTGTTTTGTTGATGATGATAACAATGATGTTGTTGATTCCTATGTCTTACTTTCATGCTTTTGTTCTTACGTTTACTGGAGAAAATATTTGAGTAATTGAATTCAGAAAGAATGATGTGTTTTAAGTACTGTGCATGCATATGCCTAGAAAATGTTTCATTGCTCTTAAACATGAGTGCTAGAATAACTGGATATAGAAATCTAAAACAGTCTACTTTTCATTAAGAACACTGTAAATCATTCTTTCTTTTAGACTAAAGGTCATGTGCCTTTTTATTCTTAGTTACCTGCTTAACTGTAATTGAGTTCCTACTTTCTTTCTTCCAAATCTCATATGTCGATCTTCAGATTTATATCAATCTCTTGGTCAAAACAATTTTTTCCAACATTAATTCTTTCATTTCTTTCTGTCCAATAGGTTTGTTTTGTTTTTTGAGACATTCTTTAAGATAGATATTGAATTTCCTGGGTATTTATTATCTCTCATCTTCCAAAGTGAGATTAATTCAATTTCCACTACTTCCTAGTCTGTGGGAACATAGAAAGGACACAAAGACTAAGGATCAGATAGAGAAGAGAGACATATCACTTCTGTTCATATCTTTAGCAGACAGAAAAAGAATCTAAGAATGTACTCTTTAGGTGGCAGTCATACATCCTGCTAAAACTCAATTACCATAAAGAATAGAAGAACAGATAGCTTTGATAACCAGCAATCTTCAATATCTCGTAAATCTTGAAAGTTCATTTTTACTGATATTTTTTAATTCAGATATCAGCTAAAACTTTCCTCTACTTTAGGGGATAATTTAGTGCAATGGATTTAGGATCTAGATTATCTGTGTTTTAATCCTACCTCTAGCCATGAATAGCTGTCTTATGGGCAGCTTATTTTCTCTTTCTCTTTGTTTTATTATCTGTAAAAAAGGATATTATATCATAGATATTATAATAGATCTAGTAGATTGGTAATAGATTTATTACGATAGATAAATGGTTAATATACATAAAATCTTAAAACCCTTCCCGGAATCAATGTTGCCTTTTATATATAGCATATGTATGTCTGTGTATGTGTATGTATATATACACACACACATGAATGGATTGAAACTTATTACCACTCCTGAGAATGTGAGTTTTCAGAGACATTTTCCCAGTGTTGTTCATCATTAAAGATCTTAGAAATTTTAGAGCAGTGCTTTTTAATCTGCATTAAAATTGACAAAATATGTGATTTTCAGAGCGTTATCCTTTACTTCCCTCATCTTTTAATTTAACAAATATTTTCACACTTGGTGATAGCTACTGTTGACACAATGACTTAACAAGACAGAGAAGGTCCTTGCCTTCATGGTTTACATTATAGTTGATAAAAAAATAAATAGCAAATGAACAAATAAATTATCTAATTGTGGATTGTGATAAGTGCTTTAAACAAAAGTAATAAGGTGTTATACTATGTACCAAGGTAGACAATTAGATAGTGATTCTCCGAAGAAGTGAACTTAAACTGATATTTCAATTTTGAGAAGGACTCAGCCAGGAGAAAAGTCTGGTGAAAAATTGTTCCAAATAGAACTACCTCAAAACTCAAAAATTGCTTTTTACTACTATTTTTTAAAATGACTCTCACCATATGCTTCTCTTTGGGAATCAAACTTTAGTGGCAATTTCTTAAAGACAGAGGGTGGTACAGAAAACCTGAGCAAATTAAAATTTAATATACCATTCTCCTTTTAAAGTCTTCTTTTTTTCCTCCACCACAATTTTGATAACTTTCTTCTTTTCCTTCTAATCTCTCTTTTCTCTTCTCCCTGTAATTTCTGATTCCTGATTGTACAACCTAAAATTTACAGAGTTTTGCCTTTGCATTAAGGGTGACTTTCTCATCTCACATTACTTATATTGGTTCAGGCCATCCATTTTAAATGAGTTCTGAATTTAACAGTTAAAATTTTCAATAGAAAATTTATTCTCTGCAAGTCATCTTTTCCAACATACAGCCTTTGATGTTACAATAAAAACACTACTTAGAAAACTATATTTTCTCAACTTCATGAGTGTTTCTCAATAAAAACATCTTATGAAAAAATACAAATAAATAAAAACATCTCATGTTAACTCTAAAGGTGGGATGATAATAAAATTCAGAGGTCTTTAGAGGTTTCTTTCATAGCTACAGTATCTCAAACACTAAAGTTGTTCGTTTATTTTCATGGCAGAGTGGAGTTCCAAATTGTCTCTCTGGTCCTGATTTTAATGCAGCATGTTTGTGAAGAATCAACAGAGGCTATCTTATTTTCCTAAAAAAAAATAAGATTTCAAATGAGCAAAATGAACAAAAATTCATGTATGTAAACAAAATAAACATCATAAACATGTAAGTTTCAAACAATAGTGTCTATAAATCTGGATTCATTTTCAAATAAATCCAAATTCAATCTCAATTCTAGAATAATCTCATCAGATACATGTTATCATTAAGTGTCAATGTATTAAGGAAAGAAAGACAAATGAAGACAGGTTTTTGAGCTGCCGCTTTATGTGAGGCACCATGATAGGTATTTGAGTGGAATGTATTCCTCTGAAGAAATCTCTGCGTTAACTACTACTCAAGCATCATAAATAAGAAAACTGAAGCTCAGAAGCATAGAATTTATTCATTTATTTAAAAACATTTAACAAGAACCTTTCATGTGCCAGGCATTTTGGTAGGCACTTGACATTAAATGGTAAATCAGGGCAGACAAGACCTCTGCTCCCATGGAGCTTACTGTATGGAGGGAGTAATAAGACATTAAGAATCAATGATACTCTAATTATAAACAGTACTATGTAGTATAAAATAAGTGTGAACCGTGCTATATGGGCCTGACATTGTGCAGGGGTTAAGAAAGTTCTTTTAAGGAATAGAAAATATAATTGAAAGGGCGCCTGGGTGGCTCAGTTGGTTAAGCGACTGCCTTCGGCTCAGGTCATGATCCTGGAGTCCTGGGGTCGAGTCCCGCATCGGGCTCCCTGCTCGGCAGGGAGTCTGCTTCTCCCTCTGACCCTCCTCCCTCTCATGCTCTCTGTCTCTCATTCTCTCTCTCTCAAATAAATAAATAAAATCTTAAAAAAAAAAAAAGAAAATATAATTGAGAGATAAAGATTTATAGAAACTAATGATGTAAAGAAGGATGGTTGGGTATATTCTGGTCACATGTGGAAAGTGGCTGTTATGGAATACAAACATGGTTTATTTAAAGATCTGAAAGAAATGTTGTATTAGAGTCCAGAGAATGAGTGGAGAAAAGTTTAAAACTGCATAGGTAAAACATGTAGGCTCCCTAGGCAATCTTTTTTTTTTCTTTTTAAAGATTTTTATTTGTCAGAGAGAGAGAGCACAAGCAGGGGGAGCAGCAGAGGGAGAGGGAGAAGCAGGCTCCTCACTGAGCCAGGAGCCTGATGTGGGACTCGATCCCAGGACCCTGGGATCATGACCTGAGCCAAAGGCAGACGCTTAATGACTGAGCCACCCAGGCATCCCTCCCTAGGCAATCTTTAATAACATTTTTAATCTTTTCCCTAGAGATGGGAAATCAATCAGGGACTTTAAGCATGAAAAAGATTAACATGGAAAATATTGTGTCTGCAATTTGGAGAATGGTTTGGAGGAGAATAAAATTAGAATACCGATTTTTAAGGCAATCTAGAAAAAGTTGATAGTATCTTGGACTATGAAAGCAGCAAGGAAATAAATACATATAAGACAAATCCATGAAAAAAAATAGTTTGGGAATGAGAAGATGAAAAATCGGAGAAGCCATTTAACAGATATGACATTCACGGGTCATGCAAGTTGGATTATGGCATATTTGGCATCGAAGTCTTCAATGAATGAGGTGCTTAGGCATTGGTAGAATGTAACAATGAACAAATAGAGACAGAAGCACAGTTGAATAATGTAAATTTCAAATGATTAGAGAGTTTAAAAGGACAAGGGTTTTTAATGGTTTAACAGGCCACAGTAGGAAGCAAAAAGAACATCAGTGTGACTTAAATTTTTATAGCCCATATAGCATGGTTCACACTTACTTTATACTACATAGTACTGTTTATAATTAGAATATCATTGATTACAATGTGGTGGAGGCCTCTCCTTCTCCACTCCACAGCTCAGGCCAGCTTCTGACTTATTCTAAGTGATTGGCATTTATTTCTCAATGAGCCACAGACTGTATGTTCATTTGTTTGCCCATGTAATAAATATACACTAGTAAGCATACTATGTACCGAGAATGATGTGAATCACTGTAATACAAGAATACAAACAAAGGGTGCATCCTCCTTACATACAAAGAGTTTATAATTAATTTTAGTAATTCTGAAAATTAAATGTGCCTAAGAATTTCCTGGGTAACTTATTTAAAATGCAGAATTCTGAGTCCTTTGTTCACTGATTAAATGTTGCCAGGCATTGGGGAAAAAATCTGCATTGCAACAAGTACTTGAGTTGATTTCAAAGTCAGTGGCGCACAGAAAATCCTGAATTAATGCGTGATTCTCTCTAATGTAAAAAAACATTTTTTAAAGCACGAAATGTATTTTCCTCCTTCTATTTTGACCATTATCTATGCATGTATTTTCTTCTCTTTCTGGAAATCGTAAGTACAAGATGTTTAAAGTGCATCAGATTTTGTTAATTGTCTCTGTATCACCAACTCACAGGGCACAGCAACTCCCAAATTTTGTAGCAGCCTTGTGAAAGCAACAGTCATTTCTCATACAGAGTTGCTGGAAATGACCTAAAATAATCAGTGGGCTTGGTTCAGTGGTGAGAAAGTGATCCAAGTCAGACCAATAAGAGAGAATTAAGAACTTTTTTTTTTTTTGGATGTTTAAGTAAAGGAGATTTTTCCCCTGGATGGAGTGGTGTGCATTTCTGAGTCCTGGGATCTGTGGACATTTGGCACCCATGGATAAATATGTAATGTGTTTAGGGAGAAATGCAAAACCAAGGGAATTTTACTTGATGCCCTTAACCCTGCCTTCAGTTGTGTGATCCTATAAATACCCTACTTTTTTTTTTTTTTTTTAGGCAACTGGTGACTGGAATTGACGGGAGACACCTGTAACTTAGGGTTTTGGACTGTCTGTGTTGGATTTTTATTATCTTGTGATTCTTCCTAAAATAAGAATGAGAAATGCTTACTCATAGAATACACCAAAGAACGGTTTAAATTGTTTTTACCTTTTTCTTATCCTTCCTTTCATTCTTAACTAAGTCCTCTTTTACAATTATAACCTACATTAGAATGCTAATAAAAATTCGCTAGTCTTTTTGATCAAGCAACAATATACCCTTTAATAGAGCATTGCGATTTTTAAAATAATGAGTATAAGTCTATTGCCTTATAGAAATAATTTTTATTATGAGTATAAAACATAAATAATTAATCTGTCAGTGAAATAGACATCCTGAAATTAGATTTTATTTCTCCATAAATAGCTGCCTCATATTTTCACTGTTTGAATTAAAAGTTATTTTCAAATGCAGCATGACTCTTTCCCAAAACCTAATTTTCAATAAATGTTAAGAGTTTTTTCATGTATTCATTGTATTAATGTTTCTGGCTTATAAAAATGTCATTATTATTAAATATGAGAAGACAAAATCTTTTGATAAAAGAGCACTTTCAGAAAGCATAAATGATTGAATTTTTTAATAATAGTAGATATGAATATTGTTATTACAACATTTACAAAAAATGTTTTTATCAATTTTGGTATTAATCCCACTGAGAAGACAATTATAACAGTTTTAAAATAAGAAAAAAATATATATTTCTAAACATCCCTGAGACCATAAACTGTTTAATTTTTAAACTTCCATTCTTTATGTCCACATTTGTAGAATTTAATATGATTTTATATTTAATAAGAGATAGAAAATCATCAATAATTGGGTACCTTTGTTATTCTGGTATCATATTTCCTTAAGCTATAAACATCAGCAATATCCAAGTTGTGAGTAGTTCAAAAAATAACTCACCACTCTGTCTCTTCTCTCTTGGTTTTATGTACACTGTCTTTTCTGCCACCCCTGAACTCATCCCCAAAACATAACCTTTGCCTAATTAAAGCATACACATGAATTAAACTCAAATTCAGTTACCAATTCTTTCAGAAGGTATTGTTTAACTGTCTCTCAATTAAAAAAAAAAAAATGACTTAGACATTCTGTCTCTAAAATTCTGCAGGGAAAAACCATAGTATTCCAACTCCTATTAAACATTGATAGTCACATCAAATTATATCTCTATTAAGTAAGTTAAAAGTATAATAGAGTTGTTACAGGAACCTAGGGTCAATTTTCTGTCTTTGTGGTAGACAGCAGATATTCATAGATTAAGGAAGAAGAGGATGTGGCTTGAAATTCAGGTTGGGTTCACAGAAGCTTGCATACCCATTCTCTCTCTACCTTACACAATATCCACTGTAAATTGATCTTAGTTCAAGGAGAGACCTACCATCATGGCCAAGAAGACAGTTGAGAATCTCTCGTTATATAAGCTTACCATGCTCAACTTAAAAAACTGTAAAGCTATCACTCTCAAATCTTTACTCTGCATTTCTGTGGCATTTACTACACTGTTAAACTGATTCTGGACAGAGAATTGGTATATTACAGAATTTGGGGTAAAGGTGTTGGGAGGAAACTAAATGCAAAATTGCTTTGTTTTCCATGAACAAAAAGATGTAGTAAGAAAACAAAAACAACAGAATCAAACTTTTAAAAGTATTAAGCAATACAAGCTTTTCACGTATTTGTATTCTTTTAGAAAAGAAGAAATTCATTAATTTATAGGGATTAAATTAGCTAAGAATTGCTTTCATAGACTTAGGCAAGAAATGAGACAAGAAAAATGCAGAAGGTGAACAAAGTCAATGATTGTAGAAACAGAGGATGGACCATAGTTTTAGGAGATCATCTAATGATTAAACTGTATGCTCCTAGACTAAACAGAGATTTCCCAGATTGGTTGAAGGGAAGCATTGATTTCTTATGCAATTTTGCCCTAGGTTCTGAGACTATCTGCTGATTAGCATGTTATATAATCTTTTCTAAATACTTCCAAATGCATTATCTATTATTCTCAGTTTGGGTTCTTTTAATGTAGAGCAGAAATTTAAAGAAACTTCCTATATCAACCTAAAGATAGAATTATTTAAGTGTTACCATTTTTCTTGTCTTTTTTAGTTATCTGGAACCTTGATAGTCAAAGTAGGATTCATGGACCAACAGCATCACCATCACCTGGGAGCTTAGAAAAACAGAATCTCAGATACTTCCCCAAACCTTCTGAGTCAGAATCTGCATATTAACATAACCCCCTGGGTGATTTGTATGCACATTAAATTTTAAGAAGCACTATGCTAAGGGTCTTTTCCAACTTTTATTCCTTAGATCCTTTAATTCAAAGATTTGAAGCATTTTGGGGGAGGAAAATTTTAAATCTCCTTTGAAGCATTTATTTCTCTATGAAAACTGCATAACATATAAGCATTTTTATTGTTATAACATATATATATATTCTTAGTAACCCAAAACAGTTAGTGTCTTCATGGAGCTTAATAGCCTACAAGATAATGAGATAAACAGAAGTTGCACTTCTCAATTTTCACCTCCCTCCAAAAACAGGTTTTCATATTTCTTTTTTTTTTTTAAGATTTTATTTATTTATTTGAGAGAGAGAGAATGAAAGAGAACATGAGAGGGAGGAGGGTCAGAGGGAGAAGCAGACTCCCCACTGAGCAGGGAGCCCGATGTGGGACTCGATCCCAGGACTCCAGGATCGTGACCTGAGCCGAAGGCAGTCACTTAACCGACTGAGCCACCCAGGCGCCCCTGGGTTTTTATATTTCTAATTAACAAGTTGAAGAAAACCAGTAAAGCCTTGAAGGAGATCACCAATGTTGGAAGCTGAGCTTCTGGCTGCCTCCTGATAGACAGGTTCTGCCTTATGATAGATGAGATGAACTGAGTCAGAGTACTATTCAGAAGCAGAACCCTACAGGTGTTAATGCTTTGGTTTCAATTTACTTGTCAGCCGCTGTTTTATTTTTTGTTTTGTTTTTTAAAATTTTTTTAAACAAACTCAGTACCTGTCTTACATAATATGTTCCCAAATTATTAACAGCACCATTACTAATTAAAATTTGCTACTTTGATCTGCACAAATTATATATCATTAGTTTTGACAGGCAGGTTTGAACATTGGTCCCATGTGGGTTTACTCTGAGAAATTTCTAATTGTATAATTATTTACATGGATAAAACACCCTGAGAATACCAAATCACCCCAAGGGCTCAAACACAGCCTCATATCCCAACACACACACACACACACACACACACACACGTTAGAATTCAGTTTAAAACCGAATTATATGTGTAACTGATGCACATTTTAAGGCACCAACACACTATGTAAGTATATTCTAAAAAGTGGGGTTAATTTCTGGACACTTCCATATTTAACCAATAAAACATTCCCATTTTAAATGTACAGAGAAAATATAAAAGGAAAAACTGATAGAGAAGTATTTCAGATTTTTAACATATTTTATAAATGAAAACATTAATAAGTTTGCTGACTATTATATCTTTGATTTTGAGCAGAAATTTAAAGGACTTTCTATATTAACCTTTGGATATAATACTTCTATTTTCATGATTTTTTCTAGTCTTTTGCAGTTGTCTACCATCTTGCTACCAAAAATATGACAAAACTTTTACATTCATTACCTAATTTAATGCACACAAGAATGTTAATATGTCATATTATGGCTGTCTTCAAAATATATTCTGTTTTTTTTTTTTTCATTTAAATTCCAATTAGTTAACATACAGTGTAATATTAGTTTCAGGTGCACAATTTAGTGATTCAACATTTCCATACAACACCCAGTGCTCATCACAAGTACACTCCTTAATCCCAATCATCTATTAACCCAACACCCACCCACCTTCCCTCTAATAACCATCATTTTGTTCTCTATAGTTAAGATTCTGTTTCTTGATTTGCTTCTCTCTCTTTTTTTCTTTTTCACTATGCTCTTTTGTTTTGTTTCTTAAATTCCACAAATACATGAAATCAGATATCTGTCTTTCTCTGACTGACTGATTTTGCTTACCATAATATTCTCTAGCTCCATTCACATTGTTGCAAATGGCAAAATATATTCTGAATTCAGTCATTTCTCTACACCTCCTCATGACCCTGGTCCAAGCAGTTATAACCTCTCACCTAGACCACCTTCATAACTCTGTACATGTCTCCTGCTAAAACTAGCCCAACTCTCTTGAGTCCTAATTGCCTTAGTGCTGGAAGCCACTCTCCTTAGATTTTTTTTTTTCCATTTAAATTGAATTAGGCTAAAATTCTGCTCAAAAGATTTTAAAGGTCTCCCAACACACTTAGAAAAAAATTCAAATTATTCACCATGGTTTGGGGTGTATAAAATTTAATAAAGAGTATTCCACAATTTGCACCATTGTCTTGTTTGCTTGGTCCAAATCTACCACCTTTCTATTCTTTAAATGTTCCAAGTTTTGTCTAAACTTTGAGTATTTCCACTTGCTGCTTTTTCTGGCTTAAATATAATTCCAAGACATTCGCCTACATTTTGTTCTAGTTCCTAGTCAAATGCCATTTTTTCAGAAAGGCCTTCTCCAACTACTCTAAAATGCCCCCCATCAATCTTAATCCCTTTGCTTTATTTTTCTTGAGAGCGTCACTGAAATGCGAACTGAAAGTGTATTATATATTTATTTCAATATATTGTAATTTTTCTCTCTTTCTAAAATGTAAGTCCATGAGTGCAAGGATTTGCCTCCTTTGTTCATTGCTATATCTTTCAGTTGCTAAAAGCATTGCTATTTATACATTATGTACAATGCTTTCAATTCATTCATATATATACATATATACCTGTATGTATATACACGCACACACACACACACACACATTTTAACTCTTATTTTAAGAGACCACATGAGAGCAGCTATGAGTTCTGAATCATACAAATTGTATGATTCTGGTTACTGAATGCTCAAAAGGGTCATTTACATGAGCCATTTGACTGAATTTGTTTATTTACAAAAGAGAATTAAAATATCCTCTTCTTAAACTCAATTAAGAGAATTAAATGAGAGGGATTATAGTATCCTCCTGATAAACTTGATTATAAGGATTAAATTAGATAAAATAGTTCTTCTCCCATGTCCTAGAAAACAGTTGGGGCTGAATTAATGTCTTTTTCCTCCCTGGTCGACTAGAAAACTCAGTATCAGAGGTCACATTCTTCTTTTCTTTTTCCCTTTTTCTTTTTTTTTTTTCCCCCCACAACACTTATCCCAGGCACTGAATTGATATTTAATGATCTTGAATTACTGGAAAGAGTTTCAAACTTTACTGGGACTAAAACACACAGAGTAAAGAGCATTGCTGCTAATTACAAGTTATAAATTAGCACTTTGAAAGTCTGTTTTCTTATCTCAAGGCACATGTTTTGATGCTTCTTTCCAAGTGACTGCCTCTTAGGTGTTCAATGAAAAAGGACCTGAAATTAGTGCAGATTCCCTTGAAACTGAATCAGCAGGATATATTTATCAAAGAATTCACTTTGCACATAGTTCAGGTTTATTCACATGTATAGCTCAACCATTTGGTTAGCCTGAAACTTTAATGGGATCCTAAAGTAATTATAGCACAAAATCAAGTTCTCAGATAACAAACAAGGTGTCAAGTTTACTCTAGGGCTCTGACTATTTCATTTTCCAATTAAAAAGTCTGTAACAGCTCCTTAATGAACACATTGTGTCTCTGACTCTGCTCTGAAAACTTGCCTTTTAACTTAAAAAGCATATCCTAAGACAATTTTGTATCATGTATGCAAAGAGATTATTATTTACAGATTTGAATGTAATCTCAAAAATAAATTTTATCACTGAAGTTTATATTAATGTTTATCAATATTCTACAGCATATCTTTGTGTAGTGATTAATAATTTTTATACAAATTAATATTCATTATGTAATTTTTACCTTACAACAACCGACTGAGCAGGAAGGGATTATCTTCATTTTGCAATGAGAAACCAAGTCAAAACAAGACTCAAATGTCACATTGAGAACTATAAAGCCAAGACTAGAATGCAGGGACCTACTTCAGTCCCTTTTTTTCATGGTGCAAACTGTATTCTGCTGACTGCATGGCAGAGGTAAGAGTGGTATTTTTGAAGCAAAATAGAGGTAATAAATAGTTTCAGGAATGAATCTGGATTTTTTATGAAAATGATATAAAATAAGAGGAAAATCATAAGGAGATTACCAGAGAGTACCACAGCAAATCTTTGTAGCTGTGAATATTTTATAGGGAGCAGAATGGGACAGATCTTTCTAGAAGCAAGAGGATTGCAGGGGCATACCCTTGATTCCTAGGAGTGGAGGTACAGGTATTGGGGATGGAGTTGTCTTACCTAGGTCTCCCTTTTCTCGTGAAGAAACTAGAGTATGTTTTCCCGCAGTTAAGATAAATCCATAAAGTTCACATTCGATATTTTAAGGAAGATCACTCTTTAACCAACGTAGGGGAAGACATCAGTGTATCTCCTTGCCCACTAGATTGTGAACAATTTGAAGACTTCTATAAATATGCATTTCCCCTGGAGCTAATGCTACATAGCAGGCATTCAACAAATACTAGTTGAATGAGTGAATTCAATGGCAAGTACAAATAAAAGTGGAAGATGGATAGGAAGAAGAGACTGAAGAGAGAGCAGAGAAACCTCTGACTTCCCAACTTCCCCCTCTAGAAGATTAAAGGAAAATCATTACTTGTTAAAACCTGCAATCACTCCATTTTCTTCTGCAAGATGTATTTACAAAATAAAGAGATTCTCTGAGTCACACACATAAACATAATGGATTAATTAATCTATAGTCCCACAGAGTAGAATTCTCTTATATTTTTTTTTAATTTTAATTTTTTATTGTTACGTTAATCCCCATACATTACATCACTAGTTTTAGATGTAGTGTTCTATGATTCATTGTTTGTGTATAACACCCAGTGCTCCATGCAGAACGTGCCCTCTTTAATACCCATCACCAGGCTAACCCATCCTGCCCCCCCCAGAACCCTCAGTTTGTTTTTCAGAGTCCATTGTCTCTCATGGTTCGTCTACCCCTCCGATTCCCCCCCCCCTTCATTCTTCCTCTCCTGCTATCTTCTTCTTTTTTTTTTAACATATATTGCATTATTTGTTTCATAGGTACAGATCTGAGATTCAACAGTCTTGCACAATTCACAGCGCTTGCCAGAGCACATACCCTCCCCAGTGTCTATCCCCCAGTTAGCCCATCCCTCCCACCCCACCCCCCACTCCAGCATCCCTCAGTTTGTTTCCTGAGATTAAGAATTCCTCATATCAGTGAGGTCATATGATACGTGTCTTTCTCTGATTGACTTATTTCGCTCAGCATAATACCCTCCAGTTCCCTCCACATCGTTGCAAATGGCAAGATCTCATTCCTTTTGAAGGCTGCATAATATTCCATTGTGTATATATACCACATCTTCTTTATCCATTCATCTGTCGATGGACATCTTGGCTCTTTCCACAGTTTGGCTATTGTGGACATTGTTGCTATAAACATCGGGGAGCACGTACCCTTTCTGATCCCTACTTTTGTATATTTGGGGTAAATACCCAGTAGTGCAATTGCTGGATCATATGGTAGCTCTATTCTCAACTTTTTGAGGAACCTCCATACTGTTTTCCAGAGTGGCTGCATCAGCTAGCATTCCTACCAACAGTGTAGGAGGGTTCCCCTTTCTCCACATCCCCGCCAACATCTGTCATTTCCTGACTTGTTAATTTTAGCCATTCTGACTGGTGTGAGGTGGTATCTCACTGAGGTTTTGATTTGGATTTCCCTGATGCCAAGCGATGTTGAGCATGTGTCTGTTGGCCATTTGGCCACACTTTTTCATGTGTCTATTGGCCATTTGGATGTCTTCTTTGGAAAAATGTCTGTTCATGTCTTCTGACCATTTCTTGATTGGATTCTTTGTTCTTTGGGTGTTGAGTTTGATAAGTTCTTCATAGATTTTGGATACTAGCCTTTTATCTGATATGTCATTTGCAAATATCTTCTCCCATTCTGTCGGTTGTCTTTTGGTTTTGTTGACTGTTTCTTTTGCTGTGCAAAAGCTTTTTATCTTGATAAAGTCCCAATAGTTCATTTTTGCCCTTGCTTCCCTTGCCTTTGGCGATGTTTCTAGGAAGAAGTTGTTGCGGCTGAGGTTGAAGAGGTTGCTGCCTGTGTTCTCCTTTAGGATTTTGATGGACTCCTGTCTCACATTGAGGTCTTTCAACCATTTGGAGTCTATTTTTGTGTGTGGTGTAAGGAAATGGTCCAGTTTCATTCTTCTGCATGTGGCTATCCAGTTTTCCCACTCTTACATTTTTCATATTTCTGAAACGTGACTTCCTTTCAAGGTTGTGAAGAAGAAATTATCATATCCTACTAGTTCCTCACAGCATGGAGTATTGTTTGACAGACTCACAATAAGGCTTTACAGAGGGACAAATACACTTTTAAAAATGTGTGAGAACCAAACAATTCAACAGTGTTACTCTAATTAAGCCTTTATTTTAATGAAGCTCTCTGTAACAGGAAAAGTTCCAATTAAATTTCATTTATGATCAAGTCAATTCATTTAAACCAAAAGTAGTTTCTTTGTCCTTATTTTGAGAGTTCAGCAAAATATATTCCCAATATTCATTCTAAAATGGCAACTCTAGAATGAAAAAAATGTTTTAACCAATTGTTTCTACTGTAACATGTTATTATATTTCACATTCTCTTCTCTTCACACACGACCCAAATGGTATAATTAAGTGCTAATAAAATAAAAAATAGAAATCACCAACATAGAGAAATATTGAAAGTGTACTTTGAATGAAAATTTAGCAAAGCTTTATACCATTTATGCACAATTTAGACGTTTTTCACATATTCTTTATGGTCACTTGTGTAATTAGTAAAATTATATATACTTGGGTGGAGGAGATGCTCAAACACATTAGGATATTAGTCACTTCTTCAAAGTGAGGGAAGAGACTAGAATTGTTGTATTTGGAGAGAGCTGTAGATCTTCAATACAATCTATAGTGCTTTATTTTTCCAAAAAATTAATCGTAGTCATGTATGCAAAAGATTTACATTTACTAGGTGTAGCACAAGTGAGTTTCCCAGAGCTTGTTAAATACTCTCTATTTTCTGCTCTTTGATATTGCTCATAATTATTAAAATAACTCAATCAACTAATACAAAAAGATTTTGACAAGGTGGCATTATAAATTTAGACACCTCCCTGCCCTGTTATATTAGTCAGCGTTCTCCAAAGAGGAAGAACCAATGGAATACATGTAACTATTTGGAAGAGATTAATTATGAGGGATTGGGTCATGCTGAGAAGTCCCATAATCTTCCATCTGCAATCTGGAGAACCAGGGAAACCCAAAGGCCTGAGAACGAGCAGCACTGATATCTGAGGGCAGGAGAAGATGGATGTCCCAACTCCAAAGGAAAGCAAGTGTATCCTTCCTCCACTGTTTTGTTCTATCCTTGCTTCAGTGGATAGGATGATTCTCTCCTGCACCGGGGAAGGCGATTTTTTTTACTCAGTCTATGGATTCAAATGCTAATCTCTTCCAGAAACACCCTCACAGACACAGAAAATGAACTATCACACCTATTGACTAATGTTCTTGTGGATAGGTAACAAAATATACAAATAATAATCAAACCCTGTTTTAGCAATGTAAGCAAGATATATATCCTACTCCTACAATACATTAGATATCTGGAAGAAGTTCTGCTAAATAAATGACAAAAAGAGCATTTTAGTAAAAAGTGATAAAGCGTTCAGAGTGTTGGTGGGCTTCTGGAGAAGATTTAAGGAAATGCTGGGAATGGCCAGCAGTCCCTGTACTGACGGATGAAAGATGACTCCAAACTTTGCTGTGAAAGAGAGGAGAAGGCAAGGGGGTCAATGCTCAGAGAGGAAGACCCTTTGCTCTTCTTTGCTCCTGCTTTTATTGGTCCTTCAGGATAATCACAAATCCTGATCACTGTTTCTCAAGCACATGATGTGTGACAAGTGGTCTTACTGAAACTAGGAGGATCCGTTTCTGGAAAAGATACGATATGCTAATTTGCGAGTTCTACGAGTTCTGCTAAACATAGCCTAAGGGACAATGCATACATCTCTTAGATCACAGGGCGGCTGTTTGGGCTAAGAGAGCTTGGGGGAAGGTAACTCCCCACGACGTTCCTACGGCAGAGTGGTCACGCGGCCCCCGGCATTCCAAAGACCCACCTCCTTCTCCAAAACCTTCCCTGCCCGCAGCGGCCTCTGTGTTACATTTTAGCAAGCCAGGTATTATGGCTGACTTCATACTCTACACTAACCCCAACAGGGAAAAAAAACTTAATATTAAAAATTAGAAGAGCACTAATTTTCAATGTTCAAGCAGCTAGCTACCTCAGAAATAAATTTCCTTCTAAAAACATTAAAGTGAAGTATAGGTGACTTTATTTGTTTTCTCAGTAATATTTAAAAGAGCATTTCATTAATGAAAATATAGGAGGCCGTCTAAAAAAGATAAAATTTCAAGACAAAGATCTCACATAAATGAAAAACATGTTCATAGAATTTAAAATCACAGTGGATGAGCTTTAGGCTTTAAAGAATTAGTATTTCATTTATGTAAATGGTGTTATTTCAAGTGAATTTTTAAATATTATTTCTGGCTACTGTATTTCCATGACATTCTGTAATAAAAAGTATTTCTACAATCAGACAAAATACTTTTTTCTCTTAAAAGCAAATCCTTCTCTTGAATAATTTTTCTGAATATTAAGTGAGATCAGGTTCAGAAAAACTACTTGATAAGAAATACCTATTAAAAACAACAGCGAATAGCAGTAAAAATGCTTACAGAGACTTGAATGTAAATCCAAACCCTGCATCTTCCTAAATGTATTACCTTGGGGTAGTGACTTAATCTCTCTTGACTGCATTGGAAAATGAGTACAACAACAGAATCCATCTGATATGGTTTGGTGAAGATTAAATAAACTCATTTTCTTAGGCTAGCACTAGACCCAGCTGAAATGCTTAATACACAGTAACATTAGTTTGTTTCAAATGATATAAAGAGCTACAAAAACAAAACAAAACAAAACAAAACAAAACAAAACAAAAAACCTTCACAAACTACCTAGTTCACCTCAAAAGAAACAAAAGTCATTGTCAATTATTCTGTAACATGAAAGGTACCATCAGTCACATGAAATCACTAAACCCTATGATAGATGAAATGGGGATATTTTAAGCCCACTTCAATTTAAGTTTCTATTAACTTTAGATCATTTCCAGTGTAATGTTCCTTTCACTTCTAGTCATTAGATGTGTTTGTTTACATAAGCAATATTTCTCTTAAAGATCTCATGAGTGAACACAAACCTTTTGAAGGTAAAGGCTTGTAGCATTTGATAATTTTGTAGTCATGTAACAGGAAATTCCCTGAGTGGAAATTTTACATTTTATATACAGCAAACTGCTATTTGCCTTACATAAAAGACTGGGAATCTACTTGTATTAAGAAATAGAACATTCTTTCATATAGATATTTTCCACATGTATGCACACATGCACACATTTATAAGTAAGAAATGTCTAGCAGTGTATATTGGATCTGTCGCTAATGAACTGCAAGCCACATTTTGTAATGAGGAAACTAGCTGGGGAACTAGCATCTTCATGAAGCAGGGTTGCACTTTTTGTTGTAATTTCTGTTGTTTGACTTTTTTCGCCTGCAACGTCATGACCCAAGAAAGCCATTAACTATAAATAACTGAAACGAATTTATAAGAAATAATCCAACATGAAATAAATGCATTCCATTATTTACTTACTTTTTACATAAAAATATAAAAATATTTATATAAAATATCCTATTTTTCAAATATATATATATATATTTATACATATAAATACATTAAAAATCCTACTTTTCAAAAAAGTAGTTTGCAACCCACAAATTGATATTATAAACCAATCATCTATCATGTCATATACTAATAATCCTGAGGTCCAGATATGTCATTGTGTTTAACAGGCTCGCAACTAAGAGGTGTGCATTTTCCCTAGAATCCCTCTTGGAATCAGTGGGCAATTCACTTATTTGTTCATTCAGTAGACATTTACTGAACACTACTAGCTCCTTAGGTCTAGAAGTCATGGATATAGCAGTAAATAAAATGTTGTATTTTCTTTTTTTTCTTTTTTCTTTTTTTTTTTAAGATTCTATTTATTTGACAGAGCACAAGCAGAGGGAGAGAGAGGGAGAAGCAGGTTCCCTGCTGAGCAAGGAGCCCAATATGGGACTCGATCCCAGGACCCTGAGATCATGACCTGGGCCGAAGGCAGCCGCTTAACCGACTGAGCCACCCAGGCGTCCCAAAATGTTGTATTTTCTTTAAAGAGGTTTCCCTTATGTAGCAATAATATCCCTCATTTCTTCATCAAAGCCCCAATATTCCAGCTAATATATGCCAATTATATCCTAGCAAATCTGGGGGGGGAGGGGAAGGAGAAAAGGAAAAAAAAAAAAAAGGGAAGTAAAAGCAAAAACAAAAATTAAAACAACAACAACAACAAAACACTCAATAGGGGGGTTTTCCCAAGCCTTAGCGGGAGAATAATGAAAAGAATAAAACTATTGATAATATATTCCACTGTGGAGAAATAAAAATGGAAGCTTGGATTTTTTTCTTCTGGAAAAACAACAACACAAAATGGTCCAAAATAAAATATGGTCCATTCTGGGAAAGAAGGAATTGTTAGGCACCTAATTTTTCTCATGTCATGAAATCAGAATTTTTTAAAAAGATTTACTTATTTTAGAGAATGAGAGAGAGAGAAAGTGTGTGAGTGAGGGGAGGAGAAGGAGAGAATCTCAAGCAGACTCTTCGCTCAGCATGAAGCCTGATTTGGGGCTCGATCTTATGACCCTAAGATGATGACCTGAGCCAAAACCAACAGTCAGAAGCTTAATTGACTGAGTCACCCAGATTCTCCAAAAACTTTGTGTTTTGTTTTTTCCTTTTTTTAAGTAGGTTCTATGCCTAGCATGGAGCCCCATGTGGGGCTTGAAGTCACCACCCTGAGATCAAGGCCTGAGCTGAAATCAAGAGTCAGATGCTCAATGGACTGAGTTACCCAGGAGCCCCAGAATTAGAATTTTAATAGCGACTCCAGGAAGAAGAAGGGTCCACTGCGTGATCTCTTTTGCTTCCTTAGCTGAACCCTGAGATGTGTGGCTTAATGTTGATCAGTTCATATACCTGAAATTGTTAATTTGCTTAATTAGCACTTAGCACAATAGCATACAGTAAGAATATCAGGTAGCATTAGAATTATATTTGATTATAAACTGTGACTCTGAAAACTGTTCTTAATCTAATATTCACACCATGTAATCATTATTTTTTCACAACTTTAGCAATTTGGAGGTAACAACGCTAAGCACCATAGTGTATGTTCTAATGTGTAATCTCATTAGTTATCATAAAGCTTTTTATAGAAATAATGATGGCAAGTACCCAAAGTACTCCTATTATTACCACTTCTATTACCACTGCCACTATTACTTCTACAATTCACAGAGTTCTCACTATATGCAAGCAATTGAAATGCACAATTTGCATAAAGTATAATCTCATTTTTAGACAAAATCATAAAGATTAGCAAGTAAGTTGTAGAACAACTAATATATAGGTGAAATGACAATAATGGAGAAAATTTTTCAAAGCTACAAAATATTATATTTAAGAATGAGTTTAGTTTGTTAAAAAAATTCGCCAGATAATACAGATTGCATCATTTTAATTTATATAATTTCATTAGTTTAATGCAAATTACAAAGATTCATATTTGATTATCAGTGTAGCTGAAACACTGTAGAAGCCAAAAAATCCTAACATTAGACAGTGAATGTTCTTCACTAACAATATAAAAAATTTTATAGTTCATTTATTTTCCTTTGGTATGGACAAATAAACCTGTCATTAATTTAATATTCTACTGTAAAATAGGGGAAATAGCCTAGTTCCCTTAGTAAAGATATCAGAAAAGCATTGTATAATTTTTCAGTATTACTCAGTTTTACTTTGTTCATGTTTAATACTGTTTTTATTCAAATTTTATCTATTGTAGGAATGGAGTTGCTTTACATATTGCATAGTCTGAGATAAAATTAGAGGTGATGTCTTTATTTTTTCCTCACCTCAAAAAATTCACATGGCCATCTTTTAATAAGAAACAATTTAGTAAATTATGTTCCTGGCTAGCTACTGATTATATTCTAAAAAGAAAATAGGAAAGGGGGTAATGTAAAAATTCAGTTTTGTTGTTATTTCTCCCACCATTTCAATTGCTCAATTACCAAGGGAAATGAATCCACACAAGTTTATATAAGAATGACATATGGTTTCCTCCCACAGTCACAATGGATTAATAAAAAAAGTATTAAAATACAGGAAAATATAGATTGGCCTAAATATGTTTTTACTAGTTGTTATAAATTTATACTGTCTATCGTTCTAAATTAAGATGGAATATTTACCCATTGTTATACATTGCTATTTCTTCTAAACACATGTATCTTTACATTCCCCATTGCTTCAGTATTCAATTTCTTTTTTCCTTCTGTATCCTCAGAGAACAGAGATATCACTCTCATTATTTTTGTTAGAGTTCTTTAGCACAAGAGTGAACTTGCCACAGAGGCAAAGCAAGAGGGCATAGATAATTGTAACAATTCATAAATTCTTCAATGTTGATACAAGTACCAGAATCATTAGCATAATAAGCATGATGACATATTTTATTTTTATATCCTTCTAAAGTAAACTCAACATGTTTTTTTTTCTAAAAAATATGTACATCTTATAAAACTAGAGTATTTCTCTAAATGACTGAATACACGCTTTGGAATAAGTAATGTATTGAATGAAGGCTTGAAAGAAATATCACCATATGTTTCTTAATGCTGTTGTAACAAATTACCACAAACCGAGTGGCTTTTAAAACAACAAAAATTGGGCGCCTGGGTGGCTCAGTTGGTTAAGCGACTGCCTTCGGCTCAGGTCATGATCCTGGAGTCCCAGGATCGAGTCCCACATCGGGCTCCCTGCTCAGCGGGGAGTCTGCTTCTCCCTCTGACCCTCCTCCCTCTCATGCTCTCTGTCTCTCATTCTCTCTCTCTCAAATAAATAAAATCTTAAAAAAAAAAAAAAAAATTAAAAAAAAAACCAACAAAAATTTATTGTCTTACATTTCTGAAGGTCTGAAATGAATCATATTGGGCTAAAATCAAGATGTCTGTATATTGACTTTCTTTCAGGAGTTTCTGTGGAAGAATCTATTTCCTTGTCTTTTCCAGCATTCAGAGGCTGCTTGTATTCCTTGCTTCATGGTACCATCCCTCCATCTTCAATTGTGGCAATGCCAGTCTTTTTCATATAGCTATTTCTTTGGTTCTCTTTTCCAATTCCTACTTCCACTTGTAAGGGCCCTTGTGATTACAATAGCTCCCCCTGGGTTAATCCAGAATAATTTCTTTTTTTAAAAGTCACTGGATAAAATTGTCATTTTATTTTAAAGTCACTAGCCTTAATTCCACCTACATCTTTAATTCCCTCATTTGCCATGCAACCTAACATTCACAAATTCTTGGAATTAGGGCATAGAACTCTTTGGGGGAGTTATTATTCTGCCTACCATACCATGATACCATGTAATTAACTTAAAATGGCAGAGACTCTGTAAGGAAGGGTTTTGTAGATTATGAGAAGAATTTTAGACTGTATCTTAAATGGGAACCAATTAAATAATTTAAACAGGAGAAGCATCAATTATTCAACTTATCTTTTTAAAAGATCATTTCTGTGCATGTACAGAATTAATAGAAGGAATTAAGAGTGGATAACCTGATGAATTGGATGAAAGGTGTGAGAAAAAGAAAAATTAAAAAAGCATAGATCCTAAATTATTTAAATCAAATTTTGGGTTCCCACTTAATTAGCTGTATGACCTTGTAAATTTCTGTCTCAGTTTCTCATGGGTAAATTGAGGATAATATGGTACCAAACTCTTAGTTTTTGTTTTTGTTTTTGTTTTTGTTTTATTTTCTAATAAAACTAAGGCAATGCATGCAAAAAACCTAAAGTGTTAGCACATGAATCCTTCAAAAATGTTAAACTAATAATTATATTGGAGGTAGAACATACTGAATGACTGAATGTGGGTTTAAGGCAAATATTAATAATGATTTCCAAGTTTCTGAAAATTGAGGCTTTTATTAATAACAAAGAATAAAGTTGGAGCATATATAGCTAAAATACCCACAAGCTTTTGCTTTTTTATATGGTGAATACAAGATACTTGAGAGAAATCCAAGCATGAAAGTTGAGAAAAAGGTGCATGTAACTTCTATTGCTCAAATGCAGGTCTGGAATTGAGAGGAAAATCAATGTGTTTCAATGCCAATCGTGTCTTTTTTCATATAGAAGATGCTATAGAATGTCATATATGTCACTATTTTTTGTACTACTCAGAAAGAAAAAATAAAAATTGCCAATAGAAAATGACATGGAATCAACTTACAGATGAATTACTTTTTTGATGTTAAAATATTAAAGAAATATACAGAGTCAATAGAATAAAGTTTATTATTTTTGACAACTTGTGAGGAGATGAAATCATCTAGGTAAGTAGTGTAGAGTGAAGAGTGAAGGCTTTGGGAAGATATGGCATATAATAGTAGTGATTGAGAAATAGGAGATGAAGAAATAGAAATTATGGGTATAGTGAATACCTATCTGAAGTCACAGTCAGTGGGAGGGAACTGGAAGAAGGCATGATGTCTAACAATCCTCTTCTGCTTTCTTTTTTTGAAGATGGGAAAAATCAGCACATGTTTGAATACTAAAGATTGATTACAAGGACCAGGAGGGAGGAAGAAGCTAATTATGTAAAAGAATGAGAAATGAGAAATTGAACAATATCCCACAGAAAGCAAGTTGTATATAAAGAAGTGGCTGGGTTCCAAGATACATGTGGTGTAAATTTTCTCTGGCAGAGAGAGAACTGTGGCACTGTAACAGGAGGGAAGGAGAGTGTACCTACAGATCTGTTGGAAAAAGATGGTGGCAGGATGATGAAAGAGTTGCACTGGAGGGCTTTAAGTCACTCAGTGAAAGATGAGGCAAGGTCATCCACTGAGTGTAATGGGACAGAGATTAGATTTAGGAATTCTGAGAGACAAAAAGGTATGAAAATCATTGTAGCAAAGAGTAAATAAATGAATTCAATAGAGAAATATACCAACATGAACAGGTGAAATTGAAAATTCCATTGAACGTGGTGATAAAAGAAATTTACCTCAGGGATATTGTGCAGATTAACTGTTTGGTCTGGCATAAAGTAAATGAAGTTATTATCATGTAACAAATTCCAGATTATATTATTCAGTAGCATTAAGCTATTTTAATGCAAAAGAATAATTGAGTTGATTATAGGAAAAATGTCAATAGTTTTAGGGAATTTGCCTAAGAGTGAAGACGACTCTGGATCATAGAATTCGAACTGGGCAAAGAGAAGAGTAAAAGCAAGAGTGTGTGTATCACTTTGTCCATGATGACGGACATGAATATCCTTAGGTTAATATCAGGAATCTGATTAAAGAGATAAAGTATAAGCCATATGCTAAAATCATAATAAACCATGAACTATCCACAGGACTATAGGTGGCAATTCTGAATTTGCATGTTTAGTTAAATAGCAAGAGCTTCAAAACAGTAGATCCAGTAGATCGTTTAATAAGAAGTTGTAAGAGTAATAGCCACTGGGCAGAAGCATGGGTACTGTGACAGTTTGCAACATTTAATATTTCATTTAGATTTCAGTACTCAGGAGAAAGAGGGAAAGGGATTCAATGTGGCACTACGTTTAACCATGTATAGCTTCATATCTTGTGTTTATTCCTTCAGGCAATAGACGTATTTAAGCAATATGCTGGTCAATGAGCTAGTCCTAGAAATGTTGAAGACAGAAATGGCAAGTTTCTATCCTCAGTCATCTGCCATGCTAGTAAGAAGAACAGGCTGGAAAATGGCCATATCAGCCAAGAAGGAGAAATACAAGATTCTTAGGAGGTTAACATAATGGAGGAGCCTGAGTCTCTTTCAGATTTAAGGGTGAAGTAGATGTCAGCCAAGCATAGACCTCAGGAATAATGTCTTAGGGAGAGGGATCACCATGTGTAATGGCCATGGACATGACAGAATGCTATATGCTTATAAAATTAAAAGACATTTTTATCAGAGTGTGGAGAAGAAGAAAAATGAGTGTTGACAGATGAGGTTGGTGATGTAAGCAGGGGTCAAATTACGTAAAGTATCACAGGTTTGGTAAAAACTTTGGCTTTTAAACTGAAGCCAATAGGATGTGTATTATATTACACATGGGAGGTATATGATGATATTTCCAGTAAAAAATGTATGGCCCATTTGCCACACTGTGGAGAGTAACCTAAGGGAATGTGACATCAGAAATACACTATGGAAGTGTAATCAGAGAGGGACTAGAGATCAAGAGAAAAGGAAGCACACACGCCCAAGTGTATGTGTGTGTGGTATGAATATACATGTAAATACACACGTGGAAAATCACTTGCTCTCTCTCTCTCTCTTTCACACACACACACACACACACTCATACACACATACAGTGTAAGCAACAAGATGATGCTTAATTGACAGTGGGAAAATAGATTATAATTGAAATAAATTAGACATTGCAGACATTACCTGGTAATTTAGCTACAAAAATATTTACCTATGAAAATATTTATCGATAGTAAGTAGAACTAAATTATAATTAATATTCTATTAAAGAATGTGTAAGTACCCTTGAAAATACAAAGGACAGTTCTACACAGCCTGATGTTAAAATCTGAGAAAAATTCCTCTACAAATACATGAGAAATTTAGCACTTCAATGTTAAAGTGCTGAAAATGAAGAAGCTATCTGGTTGACTTTCTAGAGACACTCTCCAATCTTCACTGAAAAAAGTAAACAATGTAACTTAATCAAGAGTAGCCTTTAAAAGAGATGGTTTTGCCAAAGCACAGTTGCTCTTCTGCATCTTTCTTTATTGTTCTGTTTTAATACATTTCTCTATACCGTTTAGCTTACTGAAATATTTATTGATTAAAATGCCCATAGAGATCATTTTTTCCACCTCACTTCAACTCACCCCCATCATGAGGCACTTCACTTCCAAAATGTGTTATGATACCTGTATCATACACCCTCATCCACACATCTCAGGCCTGACACAATCTGTTCTCCATCCCATTGTGACCCTGTATCTTTAAATCTCATCAGGTGTGATTATCAACCAGTTACTTTCAGCCTGATCTCACTCTGCACACCAGATTTTATCCTGAACTCTTTCATCCAAATATATAAAAACAGTTTTCATGAGTTTGGTAGACATATATAATCAAAACTATTTTTAAGGGTATCCAAACCAAATCTTTCATCATTTTTTTTTTTAAAGATTTTATTTATTTATTTGACAGAGAGACACACAGCGAGAGAGGGAACACAGGCAGGGGGAGCGGGAGAGGGAGAAGCAGGCTTCCCGCCGAGCAGGGAGCCTGATGTGGGGCTCAATCCCAGCACCCTGGGATCATGACCTGAGCCGAAGGCAGACGCTTAACGACTGAGCCACCCAGGCACCCCTCTTTCATCATTTTCATCTTCCATTCAGATGACAAACTAATGCTGAGGATCAAAGGTTTATTGGATACAAATATATTCATAAAATATCAACAATATGAACCTCAAGCCTTCAGCTACTTCCATGTTTTTCTATAAATTGTTCAGTCTTAATTCAAGTAAAATAGTTTATTTTAATTAAAGTTTGAGATCGTATTAATCACATTTTATCATTCTCGCATTTCATGCCAACACTTCCAAATATTTCAGGCAGTAGAAAGATTATCTTCATGAACTCTGTATAAGAATAGGCCCCATCTTTTAAAGTACATCACCTTTATGATTCCTGAAAGACAGGAGAGTGGCAGATTACATTGCTATCAATAATGTCAGTTTAGAACTGTTAGAAGCTAAAAAAAAAAAAAAAGAAAGTCAATGACAAATCTTATGTGCTCCCAAGAGGGGGTTTTAAAAGTTTGGAGATGATCTTTGTGATGCTTGTTAATGAGTCTGATCATTCTGACATTACACTAGGGGTTCTTGAAAATAAAATGTACAAGATATATCTATGTATGAAAGACCTAATCCATTTATAGACTGCAATAGTCCATTTACATTTTATCTGAAAGGTATGAGGGGCCAATTGAAACAAGTTACAACTGACAAGAGAATGGATTTCTGTAGTAATTCAGATAGCTGCAGGAACAGGTTTTTATCATAGTTGACCTAGTGTGAACCAATACTTCCCTTTTAGAAGTGCTCTGATTTGAATTCTCATTAAGCCATGTAAAACATCACACTTTCAACATAGTATGTATTCTAGAAATAAAGGCTATTAAGTTTTCAGCAGCCATGGAAAGCCTATAATTTATATCTTAGATGATGAGTCTTCAGATGGCTTTAAAACTGATTGCATTTACATTTTTTGATTTAATCTTTTCTGTTCGCATTACAAAATGATAGCACATTGTTATATGCAAGCAAAGCTAATCTTTCTGATTTACGAAAAAAAAAAAAAACCACACAGTACCAGAAAGTTTCCTGGGTTTATGCTCCCTTCTGTGTTACTGCAAATACCACATAGTTTATACTCTTTTTTTTTTGAAACTAGCATAAAGTATTTAGTCTTAAATTCAGTGCAATGACCATGAACTTTAGAGCTTGGCGCTACTCTCATTATAAAATGATACTTTGATCTAGTAATCAAAACTCCATGGAACTGAAGCCTGAAAAAGTAATTTATCATTTTGCGAGTATGATAACTCAATATAACGGGTTCTGATGACAAGATGTTGATTGTGTAGCACCAAAATAACATAAATATGCACTAAATTGATATTAAAAGTATAGCTAGTATACATATTTTATCTATTTCCTAGAAAAGATAATTCTACATATAAAATTTTCATTGTGTTTTGCTGCTTGAGATGAGGGCACATAGGATGATTTTCAAATTGAGAATGCATAACCAAGACAGCGCAAACAAGAGCTATGGTGATTTTTTTTAAATGTGCATAGTAGTGATAAATGTTTCATTCATACCCAGAAAATTGGCATGGTTATGTTAATAGAATAATTACGCCCATTTATGTATAACATAAAACTGTGGGTGAGTCAGTACAGTAACATGAATTTTCACTCAAATAATGACTATTTGAATATTAAAAGAAGTATGATCCACCCTCACCCTCTTTTGAGGTGAGATGAGATGCACTTTTTTTTTTATGTGTTATCACCAACATACTTGATCATTGCTTTCTCAGAATCATTTCATTATGCTGGACCCTTTGTAGCTAATTCACAAGAGGTGAAAGGGACCAAATTTTATGTAAACTAGGTTACTAATTTTTGTTTAAAATACTGTTAAGGCTTCCTAACATAATTAGAAAAATAAAAGGCTGATATTCTTTACCATCACCTTTAAGACACAGGAGCTGACCCCAAGTAGATGAAAATTGCTTACCATAACCACACAGCTAATAAATGGTGTAGTGCAGTTTCCATTCTTTTATTAGCTAAGTCCAACACATTTCATATTCATAACTCTGCCTCTCCATGTCAACTGGAGATTAACATTTATCTGATTATAGGCATATACAATCTTTTACAATGAATTATAGATTAACCTATCATCGAGTATAAATATATCCATTCCAAACTGAATGTACTCCAGTTGAAGAGATGCAGAGTAGGCAGGAGATCACAGGTAATGCCTCCTGTCTCTGCTTAAGAGCACATTTGGACTAGAAATAAAATGCTTCCTAAACCAAACTAACTGTATCATGGATATCACCTGGGCAATTTTTCTAATAAACATAGTATTTCATGTTTATAAACATTTTAAAATTTATTATAAACCAAAATAGCTCAAGAAAAATGTTAGTCTCTGCAGAATCTATTTTTTAAAGTAATCAGAAACTTTTTTTTGTTATTCTCCTTTTGCTAATTTGTAAGCATAATAGGAGTAGTAACCTCATTTTGTAAAAAAAAAAAAAAAAGCAAGAACTATAATTTTATACTCTCTGCTAAGCATAAATATAGTAAACCGAGTGCCATATGGCTCATCATTATAAAAGTATTTCCACTTGCTTTGTAAATCTCTTCAATTTTATGGAGCATAGAAAGGAAACTAATTACTAAATGAGGTCATAGCATTCTCTCTCTGAAGCACTAAACATTCATAAGCTTAGAATAAATTTTTTTCAGTAGAAAAGTAAATTATATTTGTAAATGGAAGCTATTATGATGTGATTACTATTTATTTCCCCAGCTTTTTATGAAATGTATGTTTACTGGGCAACTATCAAGCAAATTTCATTACTGTCCTTTTTAGCAAAATAAGATGGATTTATTAAAAATATAATAATGAAAAAAAATAAAAAATAAAAATAAAAAAATAAAAAAATAAAAAAAATATAATAATGAGTCTTTTAGTAATCCACTGTAAATTAGTTTTCACATAAATAAAGACTTTCACAAGACCAGAATTAAACTCTTTAAAAAAACTGATATAAAATGATTTAGTCATGGGGCGCCTGGGTGGCTCAGTTGTTAAGCGTCTGCCTTCGGCTCAGGTCATGACCCCAGGGTCCTGGGATCGAGCCCTGCATCAGGCTCCCTGCTCAGCGGAAAGCCTGCTTCTCCCTCTCCCACTCCCCCTGCTTGTGTTCCCTCTCTCGCTGTGTCTCTCTCTCTGTCAAATAAATAAAATCTTTAAAAAAAAAAAAAGATTTAGTTATACAAACATTATATTTTTTAACTTTTTCTTAAATCAGCAATTAATTTTAATCTTACAAATACATTTCTTTTGTAAGATTATTTTTCTATTTGCCAATTTTATCGGTATACACAGATGCACTGCATAATGAAGGAAATAACATCACATACAGTCTCTGATGTAAAGCAGTAGAAACTGTTTCCACTGCTTACAATCATTAATGTGATTCTGCCTTTGAGTGTGGGCATAACAAACATTAAATCAAAATTTTAGGAAAGTTGCAGTATAACTTTTAAATATGAAGCAAATAGACAATTCGACTTCAGACTTTGGTGGTGGTAGTTGTCTGTGTGTGGTGAACAAAGTTGGCAATATACTTTTACTTCATCTGTAATTTAATGAGTGATTGTCTTTCAAGGATGTAGAGGTATTGATTGTGTGTTTTTTAACAATGTCATTTAGAAAATGCGACGTGTCTCTTATCATGTAAAACAGAAAGTTATCGACCTGTCATCATTTTTATTTTCTTATGTATCTTAAAAGGTTTTAATTGTCTTCGTATACATCACTAACACACATTATCAAAATAAAAGGCAGTAAAAACCATACATACAGTAATATTAAGTTAATACTAGATTTTAGACTAATTGGTAGTATACCTGGAAAAATCAAATTTTCCTGTGCAAGTTTTTTCTACATATGATGCTCAGATATAGTAATGCTCGTCTGTTTTTCAAAAAGTTCATAAAAGATTATTTTGTTTTGTTTTTAACTGTATTATTTATATAAAATATAAAACATATATGTAAAGACATATAAAAATTACATGAAAATAAAACTATACAACAAATAAAATATATCCTCGCAATTTAGAAGGTTTTGTCATTAACAAGATAATTCCAAAAAAAAGATTTCCAGGGATTAGTAGGTACTCGTTAAAATCAAAACAATTCCCAAATAGAGTGACTTAGGCAAGGCCCTATGTCAGCAAACTGAGACTTAATTATGGTTTCGACTCTCCCTGAAATGACATCTTAAACCAGTCAATTAGGAATTGCCTAATCAGCACTAGTTGGTGATCTGTCTGATAGACCTTTGTCGTCTCCTACAGGAAAGTAACTTTTCAATAACCAACCCGCTTTTTTGCCAGTATAACTTCCTTGTTTCTGTTCCCTTCTGCCCATAAAGGTCTTTCATTTTGTTCAGCTCCATGGAGCTCCTTTCTATCTGCTAGATTGGATTTTTTAAAAAAAATAAATTCATTGGGAGCATTTCTTCCTTGAAGAAAATACAGAAAATAAAGAAAAACACACTGCATCCTTTCTTGTTCCTAGGATTGAACCAAATACATATAGTTTTTGACAATAAATATCTTCTTCAAAGTTTCCTCATAATATGAAATTTCACATTCCAATTTCTCTTTTCCCATAAATTTCATTTGAGAATGAAACTTGGTGGAAGAACAATATAGAAAGAATTCATGTACTAAAACAAGTACAGCAATGCAGCTCTTTAACAGTGTTATATTTAAATATATATATTATATACATATATATTATGTATATATTATGTATAATGTATACATAATGCATATATATTATGTATATATTAACTATAATGTGTATATAATGTATATATTATGAATAATGTATTAATGTATATAATGTATATTTCTTATATATATATATATATACATAAAATATATATATAATTCACCCATTCAAGCATGCATTCAATAGCCATTTACTGAGTGTTTGCTATGTGCCAGAAAATTTACTAAGGCTCAGGATACAAATTGTGGACAGAAGGGCAGAAGAGTCTACAGTCTGCCTACATGAAGATTGCAATTTAGTGCACTAATCAAATAATCACTAAAAAATGAATTAATTCAATTAATTCAATTGGAATAAATTTTAATAGGAAAGATAAACAGCACTGAGAAGCTAATATGAAAATTTGTAACTAGAACTCTGCACATTTTAACAAGCCTGCCTCAGACACTCAAAATTGTATCTTCCCACTGCTTTGAATAGTCTATGCCATGTTACTTGCCTTCATGATCTTAGCAGGAACTAATTTTCTAATCTGACACATAAATTTGGATTAAAACTCCCTATTTTAAAAGGGAGTTATATATGCATTGTCCCAAAAGTATTTCTCCAATTGTTATAATTCCTGCATCATCACTACAGAGCAATGAAAATGTGTGGGTAAAAGGAATATAGATGTATTTGTTTATATCATTTATAACCAATCACATTGTGTCCCTTTAAACTCATACCTTGAACTCTAAAAGGCACCCAAAAAATTATTTTGTACTTTTAAAAATTATGTTCTTGTTCAATTCTTCAATCTAATATAACCAAATTAGAATAAGATGTATGGAGACCAAAAAAATAAATTATTTGCACTCTAGAACTATGCTCCATAGAACCCTGAAACCACCCTGAGGTGATTCATAGGATTCTGAAACAATGCATTTCTGCCAAATTTTTAAAACTTAAACTAGGTTCATCACTTTTACCTACATTATATGTTTGAGTACTTCTCTCTGAAAAGTTTATCCCTTGATTATAAAAAATTTAAAAATCACTCTAATATATGGTAAATTATGATTTACTGTGTTTTTGTGATAAAAAGCTAGAATTGAATAAATGCTTTATCATTTAATAATCATGTGGGATATTTTGACTTTCTTTTTTTTTTTTTAAGATTTTATTTATTTATTTGACAGAGAGAGGCAGTGAGAGAGGGAACACAAGCAGGGGGAGTGGGAGAGAGAGAAGCAGGCTTTCCGCGGAGCAGGGAGCCCGATGTGGGACTTGATCCCAGGACCCTGAGATCATGACCTGAGCCGATGGCAGACGCTTAACGACTGACCCACCCAGGTGTCCCTTGACTTTCTTTTAAAACATGGATCGGATACTTAATAAAATAGAATATTATAGTGGTGCCTGGGTGGCTTAGCTCGTTGAGCTCAGGTCATGATCTCAGGGTCTTAAGATCAAGTTCCTAGTTGGGTTCCGTGCTCAGTGGGGAGTGTCCTTGAGTTTCTTTCCCTCTGCCCCTCCCCCAGCTTGCATGCACTCTCTCTCTCTCTCTCTCATAAATAAGAAAAACAAAAATAAAGTAGAATATTATAGTGAGGATATAACAATGCATACCAGGAAAAAAAAAAATTAAGATTTTTATTTATTATTTAAGAGAGAGAGAGAGCATACACAAGCAAGGGGAGCTGCAAAGGGGGAGGGAGAAGCAGGCTCCCTGTGAGTCCAACATGGGACTCAATCCCAGGACCCTGAGATCATGACCTGAGCTGAAGGTAGACGCTTAACTGAGTTAACCAGCATGCCATACCAGGAAAAATTAAGTGTGATTCTTATTTTCCAAAGACTTGAAAATGTAATGTAATAATTTAATACAAAAAATGACAATATATTTAAGACCTAGAAATTAGAAGAACACTCAAAGATATTAATTCAAATCTTAATATTGTCTTAAATAGTACCTATACATACAGCCAGGATTTGAATCTTTGCTATTTTGTATCCATATATTACATTTAAACTAAGTGTTTTCTAGAAATACACATTTTATTTCAGGTTAAATTTGTTTCTAGTGGAATAAAATATTAAGAGTATTAATAAGTAAAGGAAATTACAGGTTAATTCACTTGTTTTGTGTGAAATTTTTACATTTGATTTCAAGGAAAAATGTAAGAGTTCAGTACAAAGATTATATGGGTACATAAAAAATAAATTTAGTTTTAGTTTATATAATTGATCTCATTACTTAAGATCCATTTTGAAAAAAATCATCCAAATTAATGAAAATACTTAATTATAATCTTTATAAATTTACACAATCTTTCTGGAAAATAGATTGACAACACATATTGAGAACTCTTACATTATTTATAATTCTAATTCAGTAATTATATTTCTATGAATTTATCCTAGGGAAATTTTATCAAATACTTATGTATGAAAACCTTAATCAAAATATTATTTTTACTTTATTGTATGTAAATTTTAAATCTGAAACAATGTCTGAACATGTTTGTGCCACCAAAGCCTTATTGAAGAATTGAGTGAGTTGATATGCAATATGGTATCAATTTTAATTTTCATTTCCCTCAACACATTTTAATATTTGATACCCATAGTATCCATTCTCTGACTTTCGAATATTCTACTAGTATCTCACAGATATTTATTATGCTATATGTTATAATAATTGAAAATAATTGAAAAAAGTGTATTTAATATTTCAATAAAATTTATCAATGTATTTTAAATGATTATAGGCTCTTAATTAGGAAAATATTCTGTTTTGAGTTTTTCCTATACTTGAATTTTAAAGAAAAAATGTACCTGCAAGCACAATTTATAATATAGACATATATTGTTTTGCTTGTCCTATCATTTATAATGTTCTGTAGTAGGATAGCGTATATAATTTAGCATATGAGAAATGTTAAAATTTAAGTATTCCCAGATAACCATAAATCTTAACTTAGTAATGATTTTTTTTTAAAGATTTTATTTATTTATTTGAGAGAATGAGATAGAGAGAGAGAGCATGAGAGGGGGGAGGGTCAGAGAGAGAAGCAGACTCCCCGCTGAGCAGGGAGCCCGATGTGGGACTCGATCCTGGGACTCCAGGATCATGACCTCAGCCGAAGGCAGTTGCTTACCCAACTGAGCCACCTAGGCGCCCAATGACTTGTATTTTAACAATGTCTTTCAATTTAATTTTTGACTACAAGTGTATGGCTTTGTAATACAGCTGGAATCAACACAAATTTTAATGAAATTGAGTCCGTGTCTCTCAAATAATGAAAAAATAAAGAGAATACTTCAAAGTTTAAGAAGTGATTGTATGAAATCTTAAAAAAAAAAAAGTGATTGTATGTTATTTAAACTGAAGTTTGATATTGTTTATTTACAAACAGGATTAAATCATTATCAGAAACTTAAGGAATGTTAATGTTTCATCCATAACCACTTTCATACAGTCAAGAGTTTATCTTGTAACTGAATATTAGCTAAGAATATTTACAATGTGCCTTGAGAACACATTTTTTTAGATTTATTGAGGTATAATTGATATAGAAAAACTTGTACACACTTAATGTATACATCTTGATGAGTATAGACATAGGCAAACACCCATGATACCACCAGAACAATCAAAACCCCATTATCTGCAAAAATTTCCTCGTGTTCTTTTGTGATTTGCTTGTTTGTTTATGGTAAAAACCCTTAACATGAGACCCATCCTCTTAACATTTTTTTTTAAGATTTTATTTGAGAGAAAGAATGAGAGAGAGAGCACGAGCAGGGTGAGGGGCAGAGGGAGAAGCTGACTCCTTGCCGAGCTGGGAACCCTATGTGGTACTTCACGTGGGGCTCGATTCCGGGATCATGACCTGAGCCAAAGGCAGATTCTTGACCAACTGAGCCACCAGGTGTCCCCCTTAATATTTTTTAAAGTGCATAAGACTGTATTGTTATTTATAGACACTATGTGGCACAGCAAATCTCTAGAACTTACTCATCTTGTATAGCAGAAACTATATCCTCTGAGCAACAATTCCCAATTTCCTCCTCCCCTCAGACCCTGGCAATCACCATTCTACTCTCTGCTTCTATAAGTCTATTTTAGATACCTTCTGTAAGTGGACTCGTGCAGTCTTTGTTCTTCTGTGACTGGCTTATTTGACTTAGCATAATGTCCTGTGGGTTCATCCATGTTATCACAAATGCCAGATTTCCTTCTTTTTAAAGGCTGATTAATATTCTATTGTATGTATATAACACATTTTCTATATCTATTCCTCTGTTGATAAACATTTGGGTTGTTTCCATATTTTGGCTATTGGGAATAATGCCACAGTGAACATGAGGGTGCACTTACCTCTTCGAAATCCTGACTGAAAAAAACAAAACATGAGCAACTGATAACCTTTCAGAAAATAACTGATTTTTTTAAAAAATTTAATTTAATTTTATTATGTTTTGTTAGTCACCATACATTACATCATTAGTTTTTGATGTAGTGTTCCATGATTCATTGTTTGCGTATAATACCCAGTGCTCCATGCAGTACGTGCCCTCTTTAATACCCATCACCAGGCTAACCCATCCCCCCACCCCCTCCCCTCTAAAACCCTCAATTTGTTTCTCAGAGTCCATAGTGTCTCATGGTTTTTCTCTCCCTCCGATTTCCTCCCCTTCATTTTTCCCTTCCTACTATCTTCTTCTTTTGTTTTTTTAATATATGTTAAAAGGATTTTTGAAGCTATCTTTATTTAAAGAAGCATTTATTGTCACCAAATGGTTTTTCTCTCCCTCCGATTTCCTCCCCTTCATTTTTCCCTTCCTACTATCTTCTTTTTTTTTTAATATATGTTAAAAGGATTTTTGAAGCTATCTGTATTTAAAGAAGCATTTATTGTCACCATTTTTAGGAAAAACATGTGTTTATATGTTTCATTAATGTAGATTAATTTTTCCCTCATGTTTAGAATTTTTGGAATAATTCCACTATGTTAACACAAAAACTATTTTTTCTGATTTCCCAAAGTTACAAATAGTGATAATTTTATATTCTTATTTCAAATAATGAATGTGTGATAATGTAAAGCAAAACACTTTTATTTTATGAAACTTCTGGGTTCCATAATGAATATTCAGAGAAGTTTTGGTTATACAAGATAATAATTACACAATAATAGTTATTGTCATAAACATATCATTTTAGTGACATTACATATTCCATATTTTTTCAACTCTTGGAAAAATAGTAGAATAAAAAATAGTAGAAAAAAGCCTTGGAAAACATATGTCTAGTGTCTAGTACATTATACATCTTTTCTTCTGCAAACACCCTATTTCTAAATGAAGTCACTTCACGGGTACCAGGACTTAGGACACAAACATATCTTTTGGGGGTACAAAATTCCACTTACTACACTGACTAAAATCTAGAATCGTAAAATAAAGCAAGTTTTCCTCAAGGTAGAGTCAGAATTTCTTTGTGTCATGATGTCAGAGGCTCAGAGCTGCATAATTGAAAAAAAAAAATCTGCATTCATTCAGAAGCCAATTCTAAGAAAGAAAGGAAGTTGATCTTTTCTCCTTTTTTTAAATCAGAACTTCTAAATATCCAAAGGAAGTTTCAACTCCCCAAAACCCAACTCAACCCAGTTAATAGCAAAAGTGAGCTTTTTGTGAAATGGGCGGGCATATTTCAGACTGGATTAGAAATAAACCAGTCGGTTATGGCAAAGGCAGAAGGACAGCTCAGACAAATGCCTTCAAGGAATGTAATATTTAAAGAACCATTTTTAGTAAGATATTTATATGCTAGATTTTAATTAATCAGAAAAATAAAATACCTCATATTCAGGAGAGTAGATAGCTGGAAGAAAATATCCTACCACACTTAAGCAGAATAATCCTTGATGAATACCTGAGTTACACTAGAAATGTCATTATTTTTCTAAGGGTTAAATGCTATCTATCCCCTCCAGCTTTAGTACTGATAGCACTGTCATAGAAGAAATAAATTAATAAATGTTGTGAAAGCGCACACACTCTAATAGTTGACAAACACTAATATTGAAGATCTGTGTCTTCTTCCAAAATAAGTATTTCATTTAAAATATTTGGATACATTGTATAAAATATGTCCAGTGAAAGAAGATCATTGCTCTAAAAATGCAGGAAAAAAGGATTTGCACAATGCAAAATTAGCAAATGAGCAGCTAGTGCATAATAATATGAGTTTTAGAATCAGAAAAACCTCCAGTTATATCTTGGCTTTAGCAGGTGTATAACTTTGGACGAGAAATGAGTTTATCGTTATAAACCATACTTCTGTCATGTATACAATTTGGATAATAATACAAATGTCATGGTGATAAGAAAATAGCAGTTAATGTGTGTATGTGTATGTGTGTGTGTGTGTGTGTGTCTACATCAAATAGCCTAAAGCTTAGCAAAATGAAGGGTCAGCAATTGCTCTTTTTGCCTTAATATTATCATATCTATGAGAAATATTTTCTGAAGGATAGAGGAAGATTTTAATTTTGTCTCGTGTTATGTAGAAATGTAGGACATGCAAGCTGTGATGAAAAGGAAGTATATATATAGGGAAGGAGTGTAGACAAAATAAAAATTCAAACCTCACATTAAATGTACAACACAGTTGGAGCACAATTGTCAGTGCCAAAAGAAAAAGTCATTATATGAAGAGCAAAAAATAAATAATGCAGAGGAAGAGGTAACAGAAATTTTTAAAAAATGGTAGGCAAGAAGATAGCTATAAAAATCATAATTTGCACCCCCATTTCACAAACAAGTAAATGAAATTCAGAAATATTGTGGCTTTCCCAAGGTCATCAACAATTTGTAGTTGAAGAAGCGAAGTTTCGCAATGAAACAAAATTTCACTATACGATGTCAAACTATACCTCGTTGAATAATTTGACATTTCTGACCATTAACCATAAACCATGAACATCTGATTATACATTAAACTGGGATTAAATTAACATATTAAACAACATTGACTTCAAAATATTGATGTAATATTTCTATTCTTTTTTTATGGTATCACCTGGGATACCAGAGATTATCAAAACATGTTCATTTTATAATTAGACTGTTAATCACTATTTAATGAAAACCTGTATATTCAAAAATGCCTATATTCTATACTTTTTCCCATTTAGGAGATATAAATATACTTGGAAAATGATCTAAAACTAATTTAAGTTACTAAGTTTCTATGCATACAATCCTCTCTTGACAGCTAAGATTACTATGGGAAAAATTGCATGGTGTTAATCTGAAAACAGTTATGACTGATTAAGTATTGGTCACTTATTGAAGAGTAATTGAAAATATAAATGTGAAGTGTCAAATGAATGTTATATATAAAGTATTTTTAAAGTAAAATTGATCTCTCAGCTCTAAGCAAAGAAGATTTCAGAGATCACTTTTCTATGTAAAAAAATGTTTACACAAATGTCTTGAGACTTGAGTCTTTTTTGCATGGTGACCCACTAAAGCAAGTGATTTAGCAGAAATTTAGCCACTTTGTTCCCAAAAAGAAAAGAAAAAGTCATTAATTTCTTATCATTCAACATTTATCATTCAACAAATATACTGAATTTTTATGCATTTGCCAAGCACTATTCCAGGCACTAAGTAGAATTACAGCACACAAGGTCTCTCTACACTGTTATAAAAAGACAGAAACTGAATAATAAACCAGTGACTAGATAGTATAATTTAAGTTACTGGTAAGTGTTGCAAGAAAATAATTTCTCATAAAGAGAGTACATATCTGAGGCCTTAGATTCTCTAGGTTGGTCTGAGAAGACTTTTTTTTTTTTTTTTTTTTCTTGGCAGTCTATGATCTAAGGCATAAATAATGAGGAAAACCAGTTGTATGAACATCTGGAGCCACAGGAGAGGGAAAGAACTTGAAGAAGGCAGGAGTCTGGTGAATTGGTATGGACAGAGCCATAAGCAAGCAGAGAGCTAGGGAACCTTGACTGAACAAAATTACTGTCTATTTAACATTATGCGTTGTGATATCTGTAATCTAAATCACAATTTGAATTACAATTCAATTCCTTTTTAATTCCTGATAATTGGTTTTGATTTTAAAACAGAAAAATAATCAAATATAGTGTTATTTTTTTTAAGATTTTATTTATTTATTTGAGAGAGAGAGCACAAACAGGGAGGAAGGGCAGAGGGAGAGGGAGAATCAGATTCCCTGCTGAGCAGGGAGCCTGACACAGGGCTCAATCCCAGGACCCTGGGATCATGACCTGAGCCTAAGGCAGACGCTTAACTGACTGAGCCACCCAGGCTCTGCTAGTGTTCTATTTTGATAGAATTCACAAATGGCCACAAATTCTTATGTTTCATATATTATTTCTCTTGCAATGAGATTTACAGTGCCTCTCATCATAATGAGGAGACTTTTCCACCCCTTGAATGTGGGAAGGCCTTGTCATTTACTTTGGCCGATAGGAAAGTAGCCACTTTGACACAAGCAAAAATTTTTAATATTTGAGGACTTTGAGGCTTACCCTCTTCCTGCTGTGTGAACAAGTCCAGGCTAGCCTACTGGATGATGACGACAGCCATAGATTCTATTATCCCCAGCCAAAATCTGGCAAATACAAAACATGTGAATGAGGCCATTCTGTACAAGTCAATCTCTAGCTAACCTGCCAACTGTAAAAAGCCCATGAGTGAACCCTGACCAAGAAAAGAAACTAACTGAGCCTGACCAAGAAAAGAAAAATTACACAGATCATTCATAAACTAAATTAACATTCAAACTAATACATTTGGGGATCTTTTGTCATGAAGCAAAACTTACCTGGCACTGTCAGGCTGTCAGATATTTTAATAGAAATATGCCAATTAACAGTTTATAGGTAATTTTAAAAAATATGTAAGAGTTTGTTGCTGCCTTGTTATGGAATAGCATGGAAGCGTTCTAGCTTGTTTAATGCATCTTTACCTGTCTTACAGATAAAGAAATACAGAGTATACAGAATCAACATACATGCATTCTCAAAATAATCTTGTTTGATGGTGCAAAAAAAAATTTAATCTGATAGAGAATTACCTTTTATATTATTTGCAAGGTTTTCGTTATTTTTTTTTAAGATTTTATTTATTTATTTGAGAGAGAGAGAATGAGAGAGAGCACATGAGGGGGGGAGGGTCAGAGGGAGAAGCAGACTCCCCGCTGAGCAGGGAGCCCGATGCAGGACTCGATCCCGGGACTCCAGGATCATGACCTGAGCCGAAGGCAGTCGCTTAACCAACTGAGCCACCCAGGCGCCCAGGTTTTTGTTATTAAATAGAGATTAAAGTTACCCTCTTCTATCAGTTTTGGAAATGAAAGAGGAAAATAGAGTTCTACATGAAGTACACTATAGTTATAATACACTGCAAGTAAAGGGAAGAATGGGAAGGGAGGTAGGAAGGAGTTGTTTAGGTCACACAAAAAAGAAATGATGCTTTATATATAGCTATATGTATTTCAAAGCCTCATCAATTTAATATTAATTAACCTAGTTCTTTTATTTTACCTTTGATTATCAAACATCCTCTGCTATATGTGAAATACAGAGAAATTAAAACATTGGTGACCAGTTGAAAAGAGACATATAATCAGCAAGAAATTATTTAGTTTTTGCAAGATTGCATTTTCAAGTATATTCTAATGTGTTTGAGACCTAGAGTAGACAAGACAGATTGAAGTTAGCTTGTGCTTTAAATTATTGTAAGGTTATCTAGGACATTCTTTGAAGGCAACCTAATAGGACACCGAGTGTTTTGTTAGATCTGCAATAAGGAGTTTTATTTTACATCAAACAGAGGTAAGTTTAATAGTTTGACCTAATTTCTTATGAACAGAGCTAACACTTGAGAAGATTTTGTTCTAGTATACTCAAGGACATTAAGAAAATAGCTCTCTGTTATGGTTTTGCTTGCAGGTTCAGGAGTTGAACTAGCCTAACTGACCTGTTCTTCATAAAATGCCCTTTTAATTTGCTGATTTTGCTCCCAAGACATACAAGTCTGCTCATATACTGATCACCAAGTTCTGTTGGGATAATTATATCAGAATAATTTCCCTGAGTTGCAAGACAGGTCAAAAGGGAAAACAAAACAAAACAAAACAAAACAAAACAAAACTTAACAAAGTTTAATGCCTAAAGGAAGGGCACTGGTAAGTGTTTTCAAATTAATGGTGTAGGCAGAATTTAAAAGGCAAGCTAACCCCAAATAGTTACTACATTAAAATCATTGCTTACTTCTAAATAAATACTTTATTCTGAGCCCCTGAAGGGAATGATCTCAAAAGAATTTAAGATAAAATATTTTATAAACCAACTTATGTGTAAAAATTGGTGGCAGAGAAATGTTTTTCATCAACATGGCAAGTCAGAGATTGAAACGGACATGTTCAGTCTTAACATATTTTATTTTATTGATGTCTTCCCTTCCCAGTCAAATGGAATGTATTTAAAGACATGAGTATTTAATTAAAATAGTGAGTGAGATCTACAAGAGGATGGATCTCACCATTCTGTCTACAGTTAGCCTGCAGAAAAATCAAGGAATTTGGTTATTAAAACCCATCATGATCAGAATCTCTATATGTCTCACATATAAGAAAAGAGACTGAAGTAACTATCTGATGTACCCCATTTTAATGGAATGTTCAAGCTTTAAATTGTTTCTGAAAAGAAATGATTACACCCTTGCACACATTTGTCACATGATGTTATGCAAATAATCTAGCACTTTTCCATCTTACTGAATTGAAATTAAAAGAATGAGTCTGAACTACCTTATTCCTCTCTATGATACCAAGAAGGTAAGAATGTAGCCCAGATTCATAGAGCTTAAATAAATACTAGAGTAAATACAAAGAACCCATATCCAATGAATGCTAGTTTTCAGGTACCTCTCTAGCCTTCCAAAAGGTCACATATGCTAATAATCTTATTCAGATTAAATTATTTATTTAATGATTGGAAGTATTTTTAAAAGTCCATGTAAATATGATCACTCAAACTGTTCATATAAATAGGGATTGGCAATTTACTGTTTCTGTGAATGGCCAAATGGTTAATATGTTGTTTTGTGAGGCATATGGTTTCCATGTTAACTCTGCTGGAGGACAAAACAGCCACAGAGAATACACTAAAACAAAACAAAACAAACAAAGGAACAAAACTGTGTATAGCTGTGTTCCAATAAAACTTTATTTACAAAAATAACCCTGGCCCAGTTTTGCCAATCCCTGCCAATGAACGTGAGTATCTTGAGAGATGTTAGTTGGTTAGTGAAATGCATATGTTTTTCAAATATATCTGGATAATTAGCAAACTACAGCCCTTCTTTGAGTTCTGTCACATACTAGCATATCAAAAGTTCTGAGATTAGTTCTGTTTTGTTTTGTTTTGTTTGGTTGGTTGGTTGTTTTTTAATATATTTTATTTATTTTTGAGGGAGAAAAAGCACAAGTTGGGGGGCAGAGGCAGAGGGAGGAGGAGAAGCAGACTCCCCGCTGAGCAGGGAGCCTGATGCAGGACTAGATCCCAGGACCTCAAGCTCTGAGCCGAAGGCAAACGCTAACCGACTGAGCCACCCAGGTACCCCAAAAGTACTGAGATTAGTTTTAACAAATCTCTTGAAATTTCTTCAACACAGAATTTATTCAAATTGTCAATTATTTTACCCTTCTAAAAAGAGAATTTTCAGCTATTACTGAAATATACAAATGCTGTCAATTATTCATGTTATCAAATTAGCAATTACCAATTATACAATTTTAATAGTAATTAATATATATATGTAGAATTACTATAGAAACCCATCTCAGAATACCTTAAGCAAAGGAAAGGAGAAATTTCTTGAATTATATAATTAAAAAGTCTTCTCCCTGAATGTGTTTGTAGCAAAGCGAACAAAGAGTTCTGATTTGTAGAACCTGAGTCATACACCTTAGGTGTGGACCAAAGAAAGTGACATCACAGGGACTACAAGGATTGGGTTTCCCTACTGGAAAGATATATTTCACCAAGAGTAGGGAGGTTGACTAAAATTACAGTTACTTCTTTCCATTTCTAAACTCATTTTATATCCAGGAAATTTTCAATAATAATTGATACTCATCATGAGCTTTGATAACTAATGTTGTACTATTCTTTCCAAGTGAGCTACATGAAAATTAAAATATTTTTATGGATTTTTTTAACTCCTAGAAATCATTGAGTTATTCAGCCCTTTCCAAATATATCTGACTGAATTCTCCCACAGGTCTGTGTTAACAGACCCAAGTTTGTGTTAAGAGAACAAATTATACAGTAAAATATCATAGTCATACCACATATGCATACCCTATAATCTAAGATTTTAAGGAGACCAAGGGAAATGGCGTGGAAGTTCCCTAGAAAGAATTTGATTTCGGGGCGCCTGGGTGGCTCAGTTGGTTAAGCGCCTGCCTTCGGCTCAGGTCATGATCCTGACCCGGGATCGAGTCCCGCATCGGGCTCCCTGCTCAGAGGGGAGTCTGCTTCTCCCTCTGACCCTCCTCCCTCTCATGCTCTCTGTCTCCCATTCTCTCTCTCAGATAAATAAATAAAATCTTTAAAAAAAAAAAAAGAATTTGATTTCTTGAAGTCCAGGATGTAATGGTATTTAATTAGTTTCCATTCATGACTGTCAGCCACAAATTTTGATTGAGTGTATTCTATCATGACTTGCAGACACCGTTTATATGTAGGCTCATACTGAAGCTCTACATAAACAGATCAGGACCAACTTTTGTGAAAAATCTGAATAAAACTTCTCCTCATTTCCCTTTTACCTTTTCTCTTTTTACTATGGTGTCAAAATGGGAAAGTGAAGGGCAAAATTGCATGGCACTGGCTTATGATAGCTGGAAAAGGAGCTGTTGCTTCAGTAGGGCACATTCCAGTTATTTTCTCTGAGTTCCAGAATCACCAGCCGATACTCTGAACAAATCTTAAATATATGATTGCTTCATCATTCTTTAAGGAAGCTATTACCAGGCTTAAAAACTCCCACCCATTAAAAAATTAATTGAACATTTTATGTTTCTTATAAAATATAAACCAGTAACATATATTACTTCTTATAATTAACAAAGCACACTCATTTGTAGAAATCTTTTTTTTTTTTTTTTCCTGATTCACAATAGGAAAAATTTTATGTTTTACCTTGAACAGGTAATAGGCTTTCTCTTCCTTGGTCAGAAAGTGGCTCTTAGTATATCATAACATTCCTTCTTCTTGCTGTGTCATGTCAGGAAATTTGGAGCATTGAACTGGCTGAATCAATCCATTTTTTATTTCTTAAACATTTACTAACATATTTCAATAAGCTAAATTTTGACTTTTTTGTGGTGACATTGTACACATTATGCTACTGCTTTTCTCAAGATACATCATAAATTAGTTGAATTTAAAATCCCCAAAATAGTTGTTCTTTTCTCCTTATTTCTTGCTCCAGTTTGAAACTATAGCAAGACTATAAAAATTATCAACATTTAATCTCTTTCCTCTATACACTATTGAAGACTCTGAACCTTTATAATGATGTTTTCTCCACTAAGAGGCAAAAGTTAATTACTAAACTCAGCTTTTGCCAAAGCTGTCAAATATATATGGGAGATAGTAGATTAAATATATGTCCTTTCAATCAATATTACATAACCTGAATATCCAAAAACATTTCCTTTACATAAATAGCTAAAATTCTACCTTTGACAAACTAGAAATCTTCCTTTTTATGTATATGTTTTAGAAAAAAAAAAATTCTGGTTCTTCATAATCGCTTTCTAAAAAGTTTGTCAAGCTTTTAGCTATTACAGAATTACTTTCCCCCTTTCAACAGGGAGAAAACTACACAAAATATATGAAACAATGGTTTTATCATCATACAATAGACAGTGTAGGACTATGGCCCATGAGAGAGGGAAACAAATGAGATAATCCCTGTGATATTCCATTCCTTCTGCCAGGAGGCACATCATGGATTTCTGAGCAGAGATGAAAATCAAACAAAGCAGAGCAGTTTCCCTGGGTGCAAGAGACTGAAACGGATTTCAATTGGATAGACTAAAAATCTGAGAAATATAGAAGTTTCAAGGCAGAATCTCAGAGAGGACAGAACTATGCAATGAATAAAAGAATGAATGAATGAAGATAGTAATAACTCCAGAAACATGCTTAAGGCTGCTTTTGAGTCTTTGTAGAGTATAATGATGTGTACACATATAGAAAAAAATTAATAAGGCTGAGCAAAACGTAGGTGGGGAGTCATGAGCTTACCAAGCTCAAAAGTTCACAAATTGTTGATAATTTTGCAAGCTACCATAAACTAGATTGTGTATCAGAGCATTCATTAGAGAAAAAATAAGTATAAAATCTTAGTACAGGGGCTCAACTATTTAGAGTAAAAACTATTCTAGACCTTCCCTAATAAAGCTTTTTAAGATAAGACTTAAATCTAGCAAACTTAACTATAACTTAATTTTATTGCTTATCAGATAAAATCCAGATAAAGACAACAAAATCAAGATACTTAACAGTGTCAAATACACAATGCCCATCGTCAAGTAAAAAGGTAATAAATATATAAAGAAGCAAGAAAATGTGGTCTGTAATAAGAATAAAAATGAGGCAGTAGAACCAGACCTAATGGAGACTGGCTGACTCAGTTGGTAGAGCATGTGACTCTTGATCTCATGGTTGTAAAATTAAGCCCCACGGTGGGTGTAGAGATTACTTAAACATAATAAAATCTTTAAAAAAAAAATAGAACCAGACCTAGAAATTATATAGATGATGGAATTAGAAGACACAAAAATTGTGTGCCTGGGTGGCTTAGTCAGCTAAGCGTCTGCCTTCAGCTCAGGTCATGATCCCAGGGTCCCGGGATTGAGTCCCACATTAGGCTCCTTGCTCAGCGGAGAATCTGTTTCTCCCTCTCCCTCTCCCCTTCCTCCCTGCTTGTGCTCTCTCTCTCTCTCAAAACAAAACAAATAAAATCTTTAAAAATAAAGACAGAAAAATTAAACTTGTCATTATCACTGTGAACAATTATTTAAGGGAAGACATGAACAAAGTGATTAGAGAAATGAAAGATATAGAACCAAAAGGAATATCTGGTAATGCAAACTATAATACCTCAAATTAAAACAATAGCAACAACCCTGTAGATTAGACATTGTAAAGTAAAAGATTAGTAATATGGCCCTAGATACTACAGAAAATTATGAACAAGAAGAAAAAAGATACATAGAAAGAAAACAGCTTCAGTGATCCATTGGACAAAAATAAGTAATCTTTTTGTAGCATTAATTTAAAATCAATTGTAATTTCAAATCATGTTATGTTATCAGACACTTTGTTCCTTCTTTTAATAGGAAACCTATAACTTTTCATCTTAAGAGTAAAATAAATATACTGTATAGATTGAGTTATAACAATAGCATGTGAACTAATGGCTAGAAAATAAATATTTAAAAGGGGAGTTGAGAATTAATTTTAGCAAATGACTTTCAGATATTATTACATGATTTGGTTTATTGTATATTGATAATTGAAAACATTCCTAATAATTTCATTATTGTCTCCCTAAAACAGTTAATCTGGTTTTGGTGAATTATCTTTTAAATTAAAATTTTAAGAATGCATCAATGAGAGTGTTGCCTGTGTGGCTCAGTCAGCTACGCATCTGACCCTGGATTTCTGCCCAGGTCACGATCTCAGGGTTGTGGGGTAGATCGCCAAGTCTGGCTCTGCTCTCAGGAGGGAGTCTGCTTGAGATTCTCTCTGTCCCTCTCCCCCTGCTCCTCCCCTACCCCCACATGCACACACACTCTCTCTCTCTCAAATACATAAATAAATTAAAAAAAAAAAAAAGAATGTGTCTGTGGGATATTTCCAAGTGAATTTTAGAGGAGATGGACCCAGGAAAATACCTCCCAACAACTGGCACATATAGTAAAATGAAAAGATGAAGTGGGAGTTAGCAAATAATCACGAAATTACTAATAAACGATTGGTAATACTGTAAGATGAATCTGAAAACCCAGAAAATACTACTTTTAAACTAATTCTGATGTACTTACTTTTAAAATTTGATCATGCAATCCCGTCCTTATTTTTATGGCTTCTTCCAGTATTTTTAGAATGATAGCTAAGCCCAAACAACTTTCAATTTACTGTTAGTTTTTAATAGACCCCAAGTTAAAGGTACTTGTTATGCAGAGAAATATTTAAAAACTACAATTTATTTAAATGGACTAAAAGAGACTTCTTCACAGAGCAAAATGATGCTATACATAATTATGTAAACTAAATTAAATAACATGTAACCCCTGAATTTGTAGAAGACTCAAATGAAACTATGAATTTCAAATTATGCTATCTTTCAAAATCTCCTAGGTAAAGTTACAGGCTAAATAAGTAGCTAATGTGATTAAATATACCAGAATGTTTGGTAATGAGGCCAAAGATCAAAACTAATCATATGAATTATGAACAGGAAAATGGAGAGCAATGATGATATTGGATATATAAAGAATTAAAAGTGAAATTGCATGAACTGTGATTTCAGGCATCAAAAAAAAAATAAGACGAGAAGAAGAAAAATATATGTAGTCTATCCCCAGCCATTGACATACTTAATTCTTTCTTTTTTTAAAGATTTATTTATTTATTTGAGAGAGCAAGAATGAGAGAGAGTACATGAGATGGGGGAGGGTCAGAGGGAAAAGCAGGCTCCTCGCTGAGCAGGGAGCCCGATGCGGGACTCGATCCTGGGACTACAGGATCATGACCTGAGCCGAAGGCAGTTGCCCAACCAACTGAGCCACCCAGGTGCCCTCTTTCTTAATTAATTTGTATTCAATCAGCTAACACTTATGTGATTGTATACTTACTGTATGTACTTAAAATAATCAGAACACTTACTGAGCTTGATTCTATAGATAGAAGCTTGAATGTGAACTTCAAGAAATTCCATTGAACTATTTTGTAACTAAGCTCAAATTTTTAAGTTTTATTATTATTATTATTATTCACTGAGATAGAGTGTGAGAGCATGAGTAGGGGAGAGGGTCATAGGGAGAGGGAGAAGCATACTCTTTGCTGAGCAGGGAGCCTGAGGCAGGGCTCAATCCCAGGACCCCAGGATCATGACCTGAGCCCAAGGCAGATGGTTAACCAACTGAGCCACCCAGGTACCCCTCAGCTCATTTTTTTTTTTTTCCTAAGAACAACTGTGTAAACATGTGTTAGGTTTCTCACTATATCTTCCCCAAGCTAAGGCTTCTATGAACTCCTCCAAGGCTGTCTCAAGTCTTCAAGCACCTTGTAAACAAATGTCACATTTTCCCTCGGTAATCAGGAAAGTTTTCCTATGTTTGCTTCTACTTTTTCATCTTACCTGAGTTTCCTGGTATCTTTTATATCAATAGCTTGCAACTAAATTATTTTATATTAATGACTCATATAAATTGCATCATTATTGAGGAAGTAATGGTATTTGCCTGAACTTCATGAATGTTGTATGCAGTATGATCATATTTTATAAACAACTAGGCTGTCCATAATTTTCATCTGAGGGCATCACTGGAAAGAGGAGCTTACTGAATAGACCATGTTTGTCAACCCAAAACATTTGATTTAATATGGAATGTCTTCTCCAAATAATATTAGTGGAAGAAGTCTGCCACTGGCAGGAACTGTAATATTAATATTTACTAAGAAAATATACTGTTCTATTTTCCACACACACAATTACATTTAATGTGTCAAATAACTGAGCAAATTGATATTATGTTAATTTTTCACATGTGAAATGTGAGGCTAAGAAAGTTTGAGAAACTTATAAAAAGTTGAAGAGATAACCCTTGCAGGCCAGTTCATACATTTAACTATTACAAACTAAAGCAACATAAAAATATTGGTGACAAATCTGACTCTCCTTTTTGCCATATATTTACCTTCTAATTATGTACATTATATGAAGTGATATCACAGATTTCTTCTGATGGTTGTTTTTGTCCTCAGATGCACTGAATTATATTAATCCTACTTTTCTATATATGGTCCTCTGTTATTTTAAAGGGTGAATGACTCAATTAAAATTTTTGTAATACGATTCATATTTATGAACCTACTTCTCAAACAACTATGAAATTACCAGTTTCTTATATTTGCCCATGTTCTCTTTCTTATTCCCTGAACCTTCCACTTCCCTGAAATGTTTTCTGTTAGTTGGTGTCATAATCCTTCTCCTATTTAAGTATTTTTAAGTTTCATTATGTTGGTCCAAATAATACATGATTTAATTTTGGTTGAACATTATATGATACCATATTATGTTCTTTTTCCTCTACTTCTTTTTTGGGAACTCAACATAAAATTACTAGAAATCATCCCATATTATTGCATAATTACTCCTATTAGAAGATATGCCACTATGTGACTAGACCATAAATTATGTATACATTTTTCCTCTCAATGGGCATATGAATTGTCTCCAGGTTATTTCTTTTAACTCTCACTAATAGAACAATGGTACGAATATCCTTTTCTTTGACTTGATTCAGATATGATAAAATTTATCTTGGTTTTACCAAGAAGTGCAATTGTTGAGTAATAGGGAATGTGACTGCTCAACTTAAAAGTATAGCACTAGTTCATTTTCTAAGCATTCTATACTTCCCACTCCTCCAAAATAGATAAATAATCCTACTGATCCATATCTTTCCCAACATTTGGTATTGTCTACTTCTAATTGCAGATAGCATATAAAATGTTATTTCAAAAGAAACTTTGATGCGCATGTCTCTTATTACAAATGCGGTTTAGCCTTTCTTCAAATCTTCTTTTGGCAACTGGTGCTTCTTCTGTTAACTAACTGTTCATGACTATTTTCCATTTAAGTTATTTCTTTTTTGTGTTATTGGTTTTTAGGATTTTGTAATTCTTGGTATCAATTACTGGCATATCCAACAGCTTAAATATATAAAATACAAATATCAAATAAGAAATAAAGTATATGAAAGGAATATGTAATTTGTGTGCATATACATATGTGTTTGTATGCATGTGATACTGGAGAGGCTAAACAGGCCATTCCATTTGCATCACTGTGCATAGTCTTTCTATGCTACCATTAGTATTGATCCTAAATATCTAAAATTCCTTAGATAAATGTAAATGTTCTTATACTTACAATTAATCTTAATTTTGAATTTTCCCTCAGTCTAAAATTCTTTGCTGCTAGTAGTAAAATATTTGCTAAGCACTGTTGTGATTGACATAATGCTTCAGAATTAGAGGGACCTTAATATAATATTACAGGAGACCACTACTTTCCTATGTTTTTATCAACTTCCATTTGCAAACATTTCTGTTAGAGATCAAATAGGTTTGCTGGGTAATGTCCTAGCATACATGGCACACATCAAATTTGCACGGGTTAGCAAAGAGTATTTTCCTGAACTTCAGATAAAGTAGCTAAACCATATTCATATTTTGTTCTTATCTGGCGAATATAATGTCAATCGTTCACCTTTCAAAATGTTTTATGAGTCTATAAGCCTTTGACTTTCTTATTACATTTTTATTATTACACCATCTCGCACTATTGTATTTCCATTGTCCTCTTGTCGATGATATTTCTTGCTCTGGTCATAAATCTTGCTCTGTTGAATTTTTCCTGTTACTGCTAACCTAGCACTGAAACTGAACCACAGATATTCCTTTTCTTCTGAACACTTATCAATACTTTTTAGATACTGAGTCTTTTAGTGAATTAAGATTTCCTTAGAATTCTATTTCTCTGATATCAAAATGATCAATTTTCTGGTTCATTTTTCCCCTTCAATTTCTGAACTTGAAGATTTTAATATTTTCCTTTCTGTTATTTTAATCAAAAATTGAAATGATTTCTTTTTAGAGTGATCCATATTGGATATTGAAAAAGTATAATGTCCAATTTTCTATGAAGAAAGATTATTTTTACATTTGAACAATTCCCTCTCTTGCTTTACCCCACACACTTAATACCTTGCCTTGCTGTAATTGTTAATCACTTTTTCTTCCCTCGATATATGTTGCCTACAGAGATGCTGGAATTCTGTTTGGTTTTGTTTTTCCTTTCTTAGTTCCTTAGTTTTGTTATAATTCTAATTGTTTCATTGGTGAAAAACATTCTGGAATGTTCAATTCAGACTTTAAAAGTTATATTTACTTTTATGGAAACAGTTTATATACCATCCAGAGGAAAAAAGAAACATTATTTTCTCTAGACACTATAACCTATAATTTCCAGTGGAAATCTTACTCCTTCAGGGTTTAATGATTCTAGTTAAAATTGGTGTAAAACTATTTAATAGCTCCATATTTCAGAATCCTTGACAGGCTGGGCTCAATTCACCTTTCCAACATTACCACTCTGAACATTTCCTACACACTAGCATCTTCTCCACGAATCAACTCGTATCATTCTCTCAGCCTGAAATTGAACCCCCTCCAAGTTTTAGCCTAAGAAATTCTGCTAACAAATTCTATTTTTATATACATTTACCAAAGGAAATAGTTGCTTAACACCCTGCAAGTATTGATCTTGTGCTCTGAGATTCCATCATGGTGGTTGTTTTATCTTGCAATAGAGTCTGTAATACGATCAATAGATTTTACTATAACTGACATTTTACCGACTGTCTGCCCAAGAGATTTTAAGTTATTTGCAAATGTAGACTCTGTTAATTGTTCTGTTTTTCGTAGGATACCTTATTGATAGAAGTTAATAGAGAGGTTGGGCAAGCAGGAAATTTTTGATAACCTCTTAAATAGCTTAGTTCATGATCAACCACTTTAATTTGGAAATGATACCAACCTACCTGTACTATTTGATCTACAATGTTTTACTTGTCAGATTTATTTCTGCATCCGTAGATTTACCTGAGCTATTTTTATGAACAATAGGTATTTGTCATGCAGTTAAATGGGTATACTTTTATTATTAACTTAGTGTGTCTGCTGAATTTTTTCTTCCTACTTGACGATCTTGCCAGTTATCCCATATAGTCCTGCACTTTTTTCTATTCTCTGATGGTGTAGTTACAGTCAGAAGTGTGAAATGCAAATATGTACCATGCACTAATCTTAATCTCTTTCTTTACTTGATTAAAAGGAAGGAAACCTTCTCATTCTACAAGGCAAGCAGCAAACATTTTTATCTCCACTGTCCTTTTCTTAATATTTTTAGGACTACGTGAGTTGGCAGTTACGTGGCAATATTTTTAGGACTACGTGAGTTGGCTGACTAATTATTAAATATAGACTGTAAACCTATTATTCGGTTCCTCTAGCTGTATTTCCCCATGACATACAAGACAATTGAGAAATATATTTGACTTAGAAGGGCATTTCCAAAGAAGTATGAGGAAGATTTAGCAAGGTAAAATTTGGTGAAGGTCAAATTCTACACAATGTTCTGCAAATGTATCCCAATTTGTTTTGATGGATTACACTTGACAATTAATTAGGACCTTATGAATAAACATTGAAAGGTAGATTTCATTAAAGAAAACATGGTTCAGCCCTAAAAGCTCTATGCCTTTAGAATAATAACACAGATTGCAACAGTTTCCAGACACTCAAAAGTATTTCACATTCTATTTAAACTTCCCTATGATAACTTTTAGGTCAAGTTTTAACTGAAGGATCTATCCCTTCAATCCAGTTTCTCAATTTTGATTTACCTATCTCCTATAGTATTTTCCTTTATTCTCCCTCCACACTCTACTCCCATAATTTTCTTAAAATCACTATCACCAATAATTATACTAACTCTATAGTTTTAACTTTAATCACTGCACCATCTTACACACTTGTACTCTAGGATTCCTCATTCCAATATTTTTAAAATCTTTTCAAGACTTCCAATTCATTAACCTTACTACTTTTATAAAAACAAACAACAACAACAACAAAACCCATGATGACTTCTCTCATTTAAAATCTGTAAGTATACAAATTACAAATGAGCGCTGAGGAGCAAGGAGGTAAGACAGTTGGCCTGTGATTGTTTTGCTTCCTTGGAAAGGGAGGGAAATTCCTTTGAGGCAAGGAAAGAAAAGAGAGAATGGATCTAGGCTAGTGTTCTTGTCAACTGCACTCTCAGGTAAATAAACTAATGATATTTATTGGAAGGAAGACCGTAATTATAGGATGCTTGCTGCCTAGAGGGTATCTTTTACTAAATAAAACTCTAGGGAGTTGTCTTCAACATCCCAGATCTCTCTCTAATTTTTCTGACCCTTTTAAATACCTTGAAATTAGTAGCAAATCCTGATTTCTGTTTCATGTAATTCTGGTTATGTGAATCCTTTGACATACTTATTAAAGTGAATGAAGATTTCCGAAAAACATTGAGTGTATGAGCCCAATCATACTTTCTTACTTTCCAATACAACATTTTTGCACCTTTTCTTCCATCTTTAAACTTCTGACCCAAGAAAGAAAGCTAAAGACTTTACTTTACACTTGTTTAAGAACAGGGATATAATCAGGTGGGAGTTCCATAATCCTCCATGTTCAAATTTACCAACCCAAATGCAGTTGGACTTACACTCTCTCCTATTCCTCCTCTTAAAATGAATAATGCATTTCTGAACTTGTCTAAGGCTAACTCTTTTATGTGCTCCATATTCAATATATTCTAATCACTTAAGAATTTTGATCCAACAATTATTCTCTCTCAAATACATTATCAAATTAACTATCTCACATGGTCATTTTCATCAGCTAACAACACGATATCTCTTTTTTTTTTCCCAATGTGCTTTTAAATTTACTATATGACTTTTCTTTATTTACTTCTAAACCACGTCTCAGCTCCTGTTCCAGAATATCCATTGAAAGAGTTGCCCAACCAACTTCCTCTACTCCCACATCGCCACGTCTCCCCTTAATCCAGAGCAGTCACAGCTCTTACTACACCACTCCACATTAATCACTGAAATCCACATTGCATACTATCTTATCCTCTGTGCTCATCATGCCTGACCATTTAATAGCTTCTCATAAACATGATTTTTCAACTTCTCTTTGAAAAACTTGTTTCTTTTTGCTTCTGTGACAATACAATCTGTCTTCTGCTGTCCCTTGTCTGTTTCTTTTACTGAATAATTTTCCAGCCTACTCTTAAAATTTAGAGTACCCCATAGCTTGTGCCTGTGCCCTCTTCTACACTTCTTTCTCCAGATCCTTTCATTCGGTGCAGTGAATAAAATTAACATCACACACGTGAAGATGATTTTACTCCTAAGCTCTACACTTACATTTCAATGACCAATTCATTTCCACCTGAATATCTATGAAGGTCTTACACACTTAACTTGTCCAAAGCAAATTATTGTGGTTGACTTCCAATGGATTCCTCTTCCTTCCCATTAATCCTTACCAGTATTTACTTAATTGCTCACGCTGACATCTTGAATCCCTCACTTTCTCTCCCCAAGGTCTTTACTCTTCAGTTCTTTCTGCTTTGAAGGCTGACCGCACCTGAAACCCTGCCTTAGATTGGCTAATGATGCTGGCCCATTGTTGTTTTCTCATTTCATGTGTTAACTTTGTTGAGTGCTTTTTACTGATTACCTCTATCTACCATAAGCCTCCTTTCTTGAGTTACGATTTCTTAAATTACCTCATTTTACTTTCTCAAGAGAATTATCATTGTTGAAATTACCTTGTATTTACTAACATGTTTGTTTCTTTCTCCTTACAAGAACTTGAGAAGCATCAGAGAAGGTGCCTTGTCCGTTTTGTTCGGGGATATTGTCTAGCACATACCCAGCATGTAAAAATCACTTTGAAATGAATTGATATCTTGCTAGAAAATCTAAGTCTGATTCACAGCTTTACCAGTCAGTAGGTTTGTGACTTTCTAAATGTTACTGAACCACTGTGAGCTTGCTTCCTCATCTGTCGAAATAAGATATTCATAAACTTTGCAGTATACTTACAGAATGCACAATATAATGCAAGCACAATGTCTTACATCTACAAAAAATGCACATATTTTCATTTCGTTCCCATTCCCTTTAGGCAAAATGTGCATAATATAAAATACCAAGTTAAAATATGGATATAGATAATCTAGACTATTAGCTTACCGTTAGAGATCTTACAATATGCAAGACATTGTTATAAGTGTTTCCCACACATTAACACATATATACATCATAGTAATGCTATGATAGACATCCTACTATTATCCTCATTTTACAGATTAGAGGAAATTGTGAGGTTTGGCTATTATTGAAGTTAACTGCGCTATTAAGTGATGAGAGTAGGTTTCCATTTGAGCAGTCTGGCTCTATAGAAAGTACTCTTACCTATCGTGATATATTACTTCTATCTAGAAAACAGAAATAAAAGATGTTCATGCATCTCCAAGCTCTGGTGGTGTGTGTGTTTGAATGTATATGTGTATGTTTGTAAGAAGAAAGAAAAAGAAGAAAAAGTGAAGTGAAATTGGAGAGAAATGAGAGATACAATGAGTAAGACTGAAAATTGCCAAGTATGTAACACATGGTTTTGTTTTCTCTTTTTCTCCTCCAAGTTTTCTTTTTTTTAAATTTTTTTATTATGTTATGTTAGTCACCATACAGTACATCATTTGTTTTTGATGTAGTGTTCCGTGATTCATTGTTTGCGTATAAGACCCAGTGCTCCATGTAATACGTGCTCTCCTTAATACCCATCACCTGGCTAACCCATCCCCCACCCCCATCTCCTCTAAAACCCTCAGTTTGCTTCTCGGAGTCCACAGTCTCTCATGGTTCATCTCCCCTTCTTACCCCCCCTTCATTTTTCCCTTCCTTCTCCTAATGTCCTCCATGCTAGTCCTTATGTTCCACAAATAAGTGAAGCCATATGATAATTGATTTTCTCTGCTTGACTTATTTCACTTAGCATAATCTCCTCCAGTCCCATCCATGTTGATGCAAAAGTTGAATATTCATCCTTTCTGATGGTTGAGAGCATGGTACTTGCACAAAAACAGACACATAGACCAATGGAAGAGAATAGAGAGCCCAGATATTGACCCTCAACTCTAAGGTCAAATAATCTTCAACAAAGCAGGAAAAAATATGTAATGGATAAAAGACAGTCTCTTCAATAAATGGTGTTGGGAAAATTGGACAGCTATATACAGAAGAATGAAACTTGACCATTCTCTTACACCACACACAAAGATAAACTCAAAATGGATGAAAGACCTCAATGTGAGACAGGAATCCATCAAAATCCTAGAGGATAACACAGGCAGTAATCTCTTTGACATCAGCCACAGCAAAGGCAAGGGAAACAAAAGCGACAATGAACTTTTGGGACTTCATCAAGATAAGAAGCTTCTGCACAGCAAAGGAAACAGTCAACAAAACAAAGAGGCAATCCACAGAATGGGAGAAGGTATTTGCAAATGACACTACAGATAAAGGGCTGGTATCCAAAATCTATAAAGAACTTCTCAAACTCAACACCCAAAAAACAAATAATCAAGTCAAAAAGTGGGCAGAAGATATGAAAATACACTTCTCTGAAGAAGACATACAAATGACTAACAGACACATGAAAAAATGTTCATCATCATTAGCCATCAGGGAAACCCAAATCAAAACCACACTGAGATACCACCTTATACCAGTTAGAATGGCAAAAATTGACAAGGCAAGAAACAACAAATGTTAGAGAGGATGTGGAGAAAGGGCAACCCTTTTAAACTGTTGGTGGGAATGGAAGTTGGTACAGCCACTTTGGAAACAATGTGGAGGTTCCTTAAAAAGTTTAAAAATAGAGCTACCCTATGACCCAACAATTGCACTACTGGGTATTTACCCCAAAGACACAGATGTAGTGAAAAGAAGGGCCATATGCACCCCAGTGTTCATAGCAGCAATGTCCACAATAGCCAAACTGTGGAAAGAGCTGAGATGTCTTTCAACACACGAATAGATAAAGAAGACGTGGTCCATAAATACAATGGAATATTCCCCTAAGTTTTCTAAAGAAATGGTTATTGTTTTAGGGTCACATTTTTTTTTCTTTTTAAATTTATTTATTTATTTTAGAGACAGAGAGAGTGTGAGTGGGGGGAGGGGCAAGGAGAAAGGGAGTGAGAGAGAATCTCAAGCAGACTGTGCTGAGTGTGGAGCCCAATGTGGGGCTCAAACGCACAGCCTGAGATCACGACCTGAGCCAAAACCAAGAGTTAGATGCTTAACAATGTGAGCTATCCAAACACCCGTTTTAGGGTCACTCTTATTTACAAAGGAAAGAAGACAGGTAGTAAAAATAATAAAATTTCCAGTACTGTGGTCAGGAGTCTCCTGACCAGGTCTTCATGTTAGACATTGTATTCTTATTTAAATGTTCATGTCATTGAACTATACTTCTTCATGGTACCAAAACTTAGTCACAACATCTAATTATGTGAAGCATTCCTTTTTTAAAAGTTTTGTTAAACTGCTTTTGACTGTGCTTTTTGGTGCCAACTAAAAGCTTTTTAAAACACCAAATTATTTTTTTCTTATTGAAACAAAATAATACCTAAATTGTCTAAGCAGTTTTATAGACATAACTAAATGTGCAAAGGCCTTCCTGGGGTTGTAACTGTGGGATTCCCATTACAGTCAGTGGGGATCATTGACTTTAACAGGAATCATGTGGCGAGAGCCTCATGCAACACTTCACAAAATGTGAACTAGGGCTTTTTGATTAAAAATAAGAAGAGTCATATTGTACTTTCAAAAATATACTGGAATTCTTTGTACTTTCTATGCATTAATTTCATGGATTTTTACCAATTTTTTAGACAGTTTTTAGATGAAGGAAAATATAAAACAATTGATTTTGTCCTTTTTTTCCATTCAGTGTATGTCTTTATATACAGTTAGGACAACAGTATAGTAAAATCAATTCCTATTGAAATCTATTAGATATCTTTTCAAAACCAAACCAAAACAAAACACAATAACACCTTCCTCTGCAAAAGTTACCCAATACAATAAAATAAACAAAAATGTAATGTAGCTTTTTAATGAAACTGAGATGCATGTAAAATATACAAATGATGAGATGATGCTAAATCAGAACATAGATGTGTGTGTGTGTGTATATACACACACACACACCTCACAAGCCTTGCAAAATATTCCAGAACTAATTGATTTATCACCAAATGATCCAACTTACATTGTAGCAAACATTTATCTAATGCACACACCCAGCTCTGTGTAAATTGTCTTAATTCCCATAGCAACTTTGTGAGAAGGGTGTTCTTATCCCCGATGCAGTGGAAGAAACTGAAGTTACATAACTAGTTTACAGTTATACGGTGTCTTTAGTTGTGTTCCCCAGAAACAGACTCAGATGAAGACTCTTGTGCCAGGGTGTTTTTTGTTTGTTTGTTTGTTTTTTTAAGATTTTATTTATTTGACAGAGAAAGAGAGAGCACAAGCAGGGGAATAGCAGAGGGAGAGGGAGAAGCAGGCTCCCCACTGATCAGGGAGCCCAATGCGGGGCTCGATCCCAGGACCTTGAGATCAGGGCCTGAAGCAAAGGCAGATGCTTAAAGACTGAGCCACCCAGGCACCCCTCTGCCAGGGTTTAATAAGGAAATAGTCACAGGGAGAAACTGAATCTGTGCAGAAGAAACAGGACAGGGGAGGGAGAATGTTTAGTAAGAGTGAGATCTCAGGCAAAGTCCCACAAAGGAAAGATTCAACCTGTTCCTCCCTTCCTTCTAGTCATTCTTTTGGGGAATGTGGTGCTATGAATACCCAGGATTGTCAAGGTCTTCCTGTAAATGAGCAGGGCAGGCTCAAGTTGCTTAAGAGCTGCAATCTGCTTGTTAGAACCAGAAAGCTACTGAAGTGTGTGCATGGGGGCAGGGGAGTGGGGAGAGACAATGGTAATAAGGTAGCTAGGAAGATATGATCAGAATAATAACACTGTCGGGTGCCTGGGTGGCTCAGTCGTTAAGCGTCTGCCTTTGGCTCAGGTCATAATCCCAGGGTCCTGGGATAGAGTCCCACATTGGTCTCCCTGCTCTGGGCGGTGGGGCAGGGGTGGGGGGGAGTTTGCTTCTCCCTTTCCCACTCTCCCTGCTTGTGTTCCCTCTCTCACTGTCTCTCTCTCTCTCTGTTAAAAAATAAATAAAATCTTAAAAAAAAAAAAAAGAAGAAGAAGAAGAACACTGTCAGCTAGGCATAGTCAATAAGGAACAAAACCAAGTTCTTAACTCAGGCATTCCATTCCTGGGGCCCAAATTCTAACAAAATAAAAAAAGAAAGAAAGAAATAAGAAAAAATTTAAAACTGTTTAACCATCCTTACTTTAATTTTTTTTTTAAGACTTCATTTATTTATTTGAGAGAAAGAGAGAGATAGTGAAAGAAAGCACAAGGGGGGGAATCTTAATGATGTTTCCTTTGATTAGTCATGTGCTAATGACACACTTTTAAAATTACTAATATCTTACAATAATTCTTTACAACCTTAGAGCTACTTATTCCCATTTGTTCTCAAAAATATTTAGAGTCCATTCTGTTCCAATTCTATATACATTCACATAAAAATATCCATGAGATTTTTATTGGAATAACCTTGTTTCTAGGAATGTTTGAAAATAATTAACATAATAATTATATTTAATGTCCCAAATGGAAACATATCATATTGCTACATTTATTTAGTTCATCCTCTACATTTGTCCTATTCCTTAATCATCCTCTATATTTTCCTCTGGACTATATTCCTAATAATTAATTGTTTTTGTATCTGTATCTCATCTGCTATTATAGTCATCCTTTGATATCTTATTTAATTATTATATTTTTCAGAATTAGAATTCTACTTGATTTTCTTTTATAGTATAGCAATCCATTTCTCTGCAAATTTTTTCTATCTTGACTTTTAACTCTTTGAGCACAGCAAAGTTATATTATTAAAGCTCATTAGAAGAATACCAATAACTGGACCCCAGTTTTTCTGTTTTTGTGGTTTGTTTGTTCTCTTGTGTTTTATTCATGCCATTTTATCTTTCTATATGCCTGAAATTTTTTATGATATGCCAGATGAGATTGCACAATTCTTTGTAATAAATAATTTCATGTCTTTCTTCTGCCAGTAAGAATTTTATATCTTGTGTTTATGGATTTCCCTTACCCCTAAGGTGAGGCACTTCAGAGTCCCAACCCAGAGTGATAGGTTTCACCAAGTTCCGCCAGCAAATGCTTACCTTTCTGGGCCTTTGCCTGTCCCTGGAATCTTGGCCAGTAATTGTTCAATACTCTTATTTCTTACATGCATTCAAGTGAAACATTAGTATTTATCCATTTTATGTAGTAATATTTAATAGAAAAATTTGAATAGAATTGAACCAGAAAATGTGGTATTTCAAATCCTTGAGAAAAATAATGGTGTTAGATCAACTAGCTATCTATTGACAAAGAAAAAAAATTAATTAAAAAGATATTATCTCACTCTTGTCTTCAACATATATTTCAAGTTGAGCATAGATTTAAATTCAATTAAACAAATTAAACCTAAAATGTTTTAGAAAAATATGAGTGATACGAAGTTGTAATAAAAAGTCAAGTACTTATAAATTTCACTAGATAAAAATTAAAATTTTTCATATGATTAAAATATAAGTTAAAAATGACTGGAAAAAATATTTGCAAGACATACCAAGAAAAGGATGCCTGGGTGGCTCAGTCGTTAAGCATCTGCCTTCTGCTCAGGTCATGATCCCAGGGTCCTGGGATCGAGTCCCACATCGGGCTCCTTGCTCAGCAGGGAGCCTGCTTCTCCCTCTCTCTCCCTCCGCTTGTGCAGTCTCTGTCAAATAAATAAAATCTTAAAAAAAAAAGACATACTAAGAAATACAATATTACCAGCACCCAAGAAGGACCCATTTTGCTCTACTCAATCACTACACATTCCTTTGTCTCCTAAAGAAACTGTGATTCTAACTTCTAATACCATAAATTAGTTTTGCCTGTTTTTTGATATTCACACACATAGACTCACACAACATATATATTTTTTTCATCTAGCTTCTTTGGTTCAACATGTAAAATTAATTCAGGTTGTACATAGCTGCTGTTTGTTTATTATCATTTCTACCTGGAGGGATATTTGGTTGAATCTGCTAATAAAACCTATGGTGTTTAACTGATGAATATAAACTGATATCATAATGAAGTCAACCATTATAAAAATCCCTGAGTTTAGAGTTTTCAGAGTAGAAAATAACTGTGAAATGTTTTCTTCCTTGAAAAGTATATTTGGCTGAAGAAATAGAAATTTTAACAAATTAATTTTCAAACATAATATTAAGAATTCTACCTCTCTCTATGATGGAATAAGCTGGAAAATAATTATCATTTCACCTTAAATAACTTACAAAATAGACAAAGGATAAGAAACTACAGTTTTCAGGTTCTGGACAAGAGGTAATACAGGACATTAAATCCTAAGAGAAGGGAAACAAATGAGATGAGCCATATAATTGGCTAAACTAACTGCTTGGAATTTCCAGGTTATAGTGCAGGGAGTAAGAACACTAAAATAGACCAGTGGTTCTGCTAAGTTGAGAACACAAGATTCAGAACTCATGTAAATCCAGATGTCCAGAGATGGCATGGAGCACCAGAGAGAAGAAAACTGCAGAGAGCGCCCTGGAAATCCACAAGAGTTCCTCAAGTCTTTGACTGAATACTGAACAGCATTGAAACATGAACAGCATGGAAAGAAACAGTGAAGTAAGGGAAAGAACCCCTAAAATGGATCAGGAAGAAAAATCTACAGAGCTCATGGAAGGCTGCAAATACATTAGGTACATAGTAGTCAGAGTGGAAAGACCTCTAACACAAGACGCAAGGTAAGCCCTCAGAAGGGTATTGCCTCAGAAGTAGCCACAGATTTTATCTGATCAGCAAACAAAGCTTAGAAGCTTCTTAAAGATCAAAGCCTTTTCCAGTAACATAGCTGAATTCCAGAAGAGTCCAATAATATTAAAAAAAAAAAAATACAAAGTATTCAGCATTCAATAATGTAGAATGCATTATATCTGGCTTCTAATTAAAAAAAAAAAATTAGCACACAAGCAAAGTAGTAAGAATATTCAACCCATAATAAGGAAATCAATCAGTCAACAGAAACAGATTTTGGAAAGATAAAGATTTTAAAGGTAGAGGCCAAAGACATTAAAAGAGCTATTAAAAGGACACTACGTATGTTCAGGAAGGTGGAAGAAAACATCAACTTGATAATGAGAGAAATAAAAGATCTAAAAATACACAAATTAATCTTCTGGAGCTAAAAAAATATTTTCTGAAATAAAAAAATACTGCAATAAACTTTTGAAAAGACTCCACATCATGTGTAATCAGGGAAATGCAAATTAAAGCAATGAAAGAATGGCCAAAAGGCAAACTCCTGGAGAAACAAGAATGCTCATTCATAGCTGGTGGGGATACAAAATGATGTAGACACTTCCAAAGACAGTTTAGTAGTTTGTTACAAAACTAAACATACTCAGCAATTGCACTCCTTGGTTTTTACCCAAAGGAGTTGAAAACTTATGTCCACACAAAAACCTGGCCACAGATGTTTATGGCAACTTAATGTATTTTTTCCAAAACTTAGAAGCAACCAAGATGTCCTTCAGCAGGTAAAGGAATAAACTGTGGTACATTCAAACAATGGGATATTATTCAGTGCTAAAAGAAACCAAAGACTTTTATTGCTCTTCTGATATAATTTTGAATTATCTCTCATTACTTATGTGATTATATTTTTTATCCAAATGGGAACTTTATAGAATTATAATTCTTATTTTCAAATAAAGTTGATATAAACACTTTAAAATGCTAATTAGTATTTTTTATGGTTCTGAATAATGTAGTTCATTGTGATCTATCACATTTGAGATTTTTTTCAGTTCCTTTTATTTAACAAATTATGGCTTCCATCAAACTTTCCCACTTTCTCTTTCCTCTTTCCTCTTACATGAGTAACTCTGGCTCCCTCTTTAGATATCAGCTCAATATCAATTGATCAATTATAATCAATTTTTGCTGTGTACAACACAGTGATTCAAGTTTATACACTATGCTATGCTCACCACAAGTGTAATTACCATCTGTCACCATGCAACCCTACTACAATGTCATTGACTATATTCCTTATGCTGTGCCTTTTATCCCTATTCCTTATTCATTCCATAACTGAAAGCCTGTATCTCCCACTCCCATTCACCTATTTTGCCCATCACCCTAAAACCCCTCCCCTCTGACAACCATTTGTGGAATCCCAAAAAAAACAAACACACAAACAAACAAACAAAAACAAATGAATAAACAAACAGGCAAAAAACAGAATCGGATCCATAAATACAGAGAAATATGTGATACTTTTCTATTCCACGCTTGAAGTTCGCCTTCCCCTTTACTTAGGTACCTTAACCACCTTACATTGTTCTTTAAAGGCAAAAACTTAGCAAGACCACTTTGACTACTTCTAGTTCCTGTCCACGAGTTTATGTGTTGAATTAGCACTTTTGCCTTTACAGAATCATTAAGGGTCTTTGACTACCACTCTGATTTCTAGCACTTTGACTGAATAGCCCAGGAACTCACCTTTTCCCTGAGCTCTTCCCTGGTCTCCAGTGAAGGTCTCTTCTAATATCTACTCTAGTGTTTTGGACTTAATTCCTTAACCAGAATGGGAAAACTATATCAACACACATACAAACACATGGATGAGCGAGACATAGACTGTGCATCCAAAGAGATTAAGTCTAAAAGCTTTACAAGCTTACCTTATTTTTTTAAAGATTTTATTTATTTATTTATTTATTTATTTATTTATTTATTTATTTATTTATTTATTTGACAGAGAGAGAGAGCACAAAAAGGGGGAGCAGGCAGAGGGAGAGGGAGAAGAGGCTCCCCCTGAGCAGGGAAACCCGATGTGGGGCTTAATCCCAAGACCCTGGGATCATGACCTGAGCCGAAGGCAGAAGCTTAACTGACTGAGCCACGCAGGTGCCCCTAAATAACAACTTTAAATTGATTTTCTCATTTTGGGAAGATTGAAAGGGAACAAAGCCATTATTGTTTTTTTTTGTTTCCAAAGAAGGCTGAAGTAGAGATAATACTTGGTATTCCTTCACTTTCATGAGTACAATATTCCTTAAACTATTTTCTTTATAAAAAGTCTTACTAAACTTGTAAATTCTAGATACAATTATAAGTGATTCTGATTCAGTTGGTCTTGGGTTCTAGGAATCTGCATATTGGGGAAGCATCCTGGGGATAAAGATGTTTGTGTCAGACATTTGAGAATCACCGCTATGACATAAATGGTCAGTTTACAGTAAGGCTCTGCACTGAATGTTAGAAATGGGTAAGCTAGAGTTGGTACTAGCAGTGGTAAATTAGTCAGAGCTATGTCCCATGGGGCTTGCACTCCTGGAGCAGGAACAGTGATCAGGATCATGGTAATAGTGATAGTAAGAAGAGGGATAAGGATGAGGAAGAAAAGGTTGTCATGTTGGGGAAGTAGTTCCAATATAATGTCAAAAAGATAATTCCTTTACTCTTTCATGAGGCTCACTGTGAACCTCCATCAGGCCCCCTGACCAGAATGACAGGAAATCCAGTGAAAGAATACCAGGAAAGGATATGCCAAATCTCTGTACCGGGAAAAAAAATAAGTAAATAAAAATAAAAAAATTCTGCTTACAGAGAGTTATTGACTTCATTTCTTCTACACAGAAATTGCACAGACCACAGATATCAAGAATACAACCTTATTGGGCGCCTGGGTGGCTCAGTCATTAAGCGTCCGCCTTCGGCTCAGGTCATGATCCTGGGGTCCCGGGATCGAGTCCCACATCGGGCTCCCTGCTCCGCGGGAGGCCTGCTCCTCCCTCTCCCACTCCCCCTGCTTGTGTTCCTGCTCTCGCTGTCTCTCTCTGTCAAATAAATAAAATCTTTAAAAAAAAAAAAAAAAAAAAAAAAACCTTATGAAATATTAAGCTTAAAAAAAATAAATATTAGTTTTGAGCCAAAAACATCTGTAGTAGCAATTTTAAAACATTATCATTTGCTGCTACTTAACTATAAGCCAAGAAAAGGATGTGATAACGTGGTATCCATGAGGACAACAAGAGCTCATATTACGTTAACTGTTGAAGAGTCTTAGAAAACATAGCAGGAATTTGACAATATAGAAGTGCCTTAAGCCATACACTTTGGAAATGCTTTAACAGTTCGGAGAGTCAATCAGAAAAAGTCAATGATTTTACTCAGTATAGGTTGAAATTTATGGTTACCTTTTAGTTTTTGTGTTCTTGGTTGTATTGATTTGTTGGAGAGGAGACCAGATCCTAATACACATCATCTGGATTTATACATTATTTATGAAAATTAAAATATAGAAAACTAATGTCTCATTACAATGTTAGCTGAATTTGAGCTTCAGTACAATAAAGGTTCTGAATTTGAGGCTTAGTATAACAACAATCCACAAACAGACCAGCTGATAATATCCTAACACCAAAGCAAATAAGAGATGGTTAATTTCCCTAATGAAGCTCCATTTAGCTATACAAACAGCTTGAAAGCCAGAATTCTACTCCTGTCTCATATGGCTGCCATGAAGTTTCCTCAGATGCTTGAAAAGCATCGACAATTTATGGTTAAACAAATACCGTGTACTATTTCAAGAAAGGAATTAAATAATTGCTAAAAAATAAAAATGGCCCAGAGTTGGGGAAAAAAGGGAGTCTCCTGTTTCAAATCTGACATTCCTAGAAGCTTTATGAAACTTTCTCAGGAGGCTTCATGGCCTTTAGCAATTCATATCTCCATTGTGCAGCTCTCACTCGTTGAAGAGAATGATTTAGATAGATTCCAATATTAACTTGGGATATTAAACTATCCAGGATTTAGTATGTTTTAAAGAATCAGAGTCTCACAATCTACTGGTCTTATTTGAAGATGAGAAATCTGAATAGGTATGACAATACTTGAGAAATGTTCTTATGAGGCTATGATCAGAGGCTGGGTAAAGACGGGGATATCACAATAGATCCCTACACACATGGTTGGTTAAACGCTTTAAGGCAGGCAATGACAGAAGTTTAATATGGTACAACCAGTCTGTACTATGGAGAAGCAGGCGAACAAAATGGGCAAGTCAGTATCAACAAGAAAAGGACAAAGAAGAGGTTGGCAATAGCATCATAAGGATACATGAAAATTACTTAATCAAAAATAAAAATGTAGGGAACTATCCATGCCACTGTTCCTGTAACAGGAACTGCAGAATCAGGCAGATGGGGTTATTGAGGGTGAAGCTGCAGGAAACAAAGATGATGTGAACGTGTTAAGCTAAGATGATGATTTTGAGGAAGAGAGATCCCCCAAGAGAAAGTGATGACGGTAATAGCAGATGATGTAGAATAAGATGAAAATAAATCAAGGGTCACGCAACAAAGTGGCAAGAAGTACATCAAAGCGTACAAGGAGGAGGAGAGAGCTTTACTGAAAATCAAATCCAAGAAAACTCACCCTGTTTACTGTCTGCTCTCTCCTAAGAAGAAACAAAAATGGGGGTAACTGTAAATCACAGTACAAAGGAACCGATTAAAAGCTACATAAAGTATATATCGAGTATATAAAGAAGAGATAAAAATGGAGTTTTCCTCAGGAAAATCTGGAAATTTTCGATATAGAAAATCACACTTCGTCAGATATAAAGGTAGGCGGACCAGGGGATAGTGGGCTATAAAGGTAGGGGGACCAGGGTGAGAATGAGCACTTTGAAGATAGCTTTGAGAAGGAAGAATTGTAATTCAAAATGTTGCTGGTTGGGATGTGTATAATAATCCAGAGACAATGCAGAACTGATGTGCATGCAGGAAGGTATTAGTTTCTTTAGCAGAAATGTTTACACCAAATAAATTAGGCAGTGGCGGTGTCCTGGTGAAATCTGAAAAAATGTTTATGGCTTGTAAAAGCTTTCCAAGTGTGGTATGGTATATCTGTTTGATCTTTACATGATGAAAAATCTTTTTTTATAAATGTCCAGAAATGTGGCCAGTGTGTTCTCTGATTTAACTTATGGTTCAAAAATAATAATAACTTATGGCTTCAGGAACAGAAGAGGTACATAAAAAGCAATCTACAAATGAGCAACTATTTGCATTCTGCTTTGTTTTAGCAAAAATTAAGATAAGATAAATAGCTCAACTATGTTTTCAGTAACATCTGCTCAAATTTTAATTTCTTCCTAAACTGTTATTTATTTGATATGTATTTTGCAGAATCTTTTTAACAAGAGTATGTATTACAGCTCCTTTTATAGTTTTACATTTTTTTTAACCTATCATGGTCATAAATTGGCAATTTCTCATATTTCACACAATTTGGAGAGCTACATTTTGGAATTTGCCTTTTTTTAATTACCCCAAATTATACAAATCATGAAAGTAACTCTTAATAAAGTCAAAAAGTTTCTATTTCAGCAAGTCAAAACTAGATGTAATTCTTCTGATAAGCCACATGTATAAATGACTATGTAAAAATATTACCTGATGTTGGTGGCTTATAAGTTACTACACTTTTTATTAAATATACACTATAAAAGCTGAAGCACATTATTAGCTTTTAGTGTATGACTCTTTCAGAAAGCCTTTTAAGGAAAAATATAGCATACAAAAGAAGTATTTTTAAGTTTGGTTTTCATTTGAACTGCCATAAAAAAATAGATGTTTGCCTTGGTTTATATATACACTGGAATCTTTTGCTTGAAAAGAAAGAAGATAAATAGAAAAATCAATTATACTATTTTCCCAATTGAAACATTTATTACCTGTATTAAAGAAAGGTTCTCCAGAGAAACAGAACCAATAGGATGTGTGTGTGTGTATATATATATATATATAAAGAAATTTGTTATAGGAGCTGGCATCTGTGACTACGGAGGCTATTAAGTCCCAGTATCTGCAGGGTGAAATGGTAAGCTGCAGATCCAAGAAAAACCCCTGGCTTAGTTCCTTTTCTGGTCCAAAGGCCTGAAAACCAGAAAAGCTGATATTGCTGTTTCAGTTCAAGGGCCAGCAGGCTTGAGCCGCAGAAAGAGCTGATGTTTCAGTTCAAGTTCAAAGGCAAGATAAAAAAATTAATTAAAAAGAAGAGAAAAAAACTAATGTCTCAGTTCAAAGTCCTCAGGGCAAGAATTCTGCTCCTTGGAGAAGGGTCAGTCTTTTTGTTCTACTCAGACCTTCAACTGACTGGGTAAGGTGCACCCACATTATGAAGGGCAATCTACTTATTAGTCTACAAATTTAAATGTTAATTTCAAAAGCCCTCACAGAAATGCCCAGACTAATGATGTGGGACCCCATGGTTCAGCCAAGTTGATACATAAAGTTAACCATTGCAAACACTGTAACATACTGGTGTTTCCATACAGAAAACACAGGAGCAGGACAGATTATAACAGGGCAGTCTGTAAGCATAGTTGTTATAGAAAATGTTTACTCAAATTTGTCACCAAAGTAAGATTAATGTATTTATTAGTTAATCTTGAGGGGTCACAAATCCACAATAGTTTAGAATTGATTGGGACATGATGATCCATAGCAACATTATTATTTTGTCTTAAAACCACTTAGGCCAAAGTACTATAGTAGAATACAAATTTGTGACCTTGTTTATTTAAAAATTGGGCATTTTACATTCAAATTTACCACTGAATTTTGTTACCAAAGTAACTGAAAATATAATTTAAAAATAGAAAAAAAAAGTGGAGGGAGTTTTGTGAAAGCTGTTTAAAATTAGGAGAAAAGAATATAATGAATAGCAGTTTGAAAAAAAAAAAAAACTGAAAAAATACCCCAAATCACATAATCCTGATAATAATATAAGACATTTTATTAATTAACTCCCCAACACACACACATATATATACATAAGTATATATATATATATATGCAAATTTTATATTTTGACTGTACATTCTCACTGTCTCTTTGCATAATTAATAAATATTTGGTAATGTTTTGTATAGAGGTAATAGAAAGATAGCTTATATTTTTCTTTAGTATGGTTGATCAACTCTGTTCTTTTATTTGTTCTAATTATGTGGTAGACTATTGTCATATATATTTCCAGTACTGTCATGTTTAGGAGGCTTTCCATAACTTTCTTTCAAAATGCTGGGTTTCAAATTTGAGAAAAAAATAATAAGGACAATTTGCATGAAACTTTCTTTTATCTTTAGCAACATTTCTTAGAAATGTCTTCTCTAAACCTCCAGGCCAGACTAGATCTCACTGCTTTAAATTTCATATCATCATACAGCACTGGGATAGCACTTGTTGCAATTGTTTATGCATCTTTATATTATTATTTCTCAATTGTCTATTTCTTCTTCTAAACTATAAAGTAGAGGAAAACAGGCATTGTGTCTATTTTCCTTATCACTTCATTCCCAGAGCCCGGCACAGAGCCTGACACATAGTAAGCATTCAAAAATGCATGTATTAATTTAATGAAAAAAATTGATGAGGAAGTTTTTTGAAAAATATGAATATTTAATATGAGATATCTGTACACTTTTACTACTGCTGCATTTGACAGAAGTTATGATCTTACTAGGCAATGATCACATGACCCTCTAATTTAATGCTCTTGAATTCAGTATTATTATCCACACGACATGTGTGAAGAAGCTTGAATTTTAAGAAACTTTCTGAAGCATAGTCAAGTAAGCCAAAGAGAGATGGTGTTTAAATCCTGACTCTCTTATTATTTCCATCTATTATCTATTGCCACAATGCATAATAAACAACCAAAAAACTCATGGATATACACCAATAAGCATTTATTTAGTTCTTGTTACCGTGGATTGGCTGAAAGTTAGCTGATCTAGGTTGGGGTAGCTGTGGATTCTACTGATTACAGCGGAAGTCATTTACACTCTAGTGGAGGCTAGGTGTGGGCTAATCTAGATGGATAGTTCAAGGCAGCTGCTAAGGCCTCTGTTCCACCTATTACCCTTCTTTTGAAAATATTTGACTAGTCTAGGTTTATCTGTTTATAACAGTGGCAGAGTCATATAAGAGCTAAAGGGTAATAGAATATGCCACCCTAAAATATGCATCTTTGACATAAAGTTTATTTTGAGAAACTGCACAGGAGAAATTCTGAAAACAAAGTAAAAGTTACCCTTTTGTAAAAGACATTTGCATTTATAAGGGAAATCTCCATTTGTGTCTCCATCTCTGTACCAGATAGAGGAGGGTGATCAAATCATAAGAAATATACCTTTGTTTAGTGTGTTTTTCCTGGTAACTTCCAATAACTGGCCTCCTACCACCCGTATCACCCCCAACACCTTTCTTTTATCTTTAACCCTAGGTGGTCTTAAGGTGGTGACTTGGGCCATTTCTGGGAGTTACTGTTTCCCTCGGTATCTCTCATACATATAAGAAGTATATATGTTATTTAACTTCTGTTTGTTTCTCCCATTTATCTGTCTTTTATTGCCAGGGTGTCTCAGCCAAGACCTAGAAAAGTAGAGGGAAAATTCTTTCTTCCTTTATAATTGTTTTCCAAAGATATTTGAATTTATCCATTTTGTCTTTTAAAATAAACAAATTTTCAATAGTACATATAAAATATAGTTTAATTAATGATATTAAAATTATAAATAGCTTGATTTAAGCAAAAAGCACTATATTTTCATGTAGCAATTTTCATGAACGGTATCATTAGGCATATTTATTTCTCCTACATTTTGAAAAATATTTAACTTTACATATTACAATTTCATCAGATGTACTTATTTCTACTTTATTTTAAAAGTTGTAAGACTTTAAAATAAATTTAAATAATGTTATTTCTGGTGCTTTTCTTCCTTTCTGCCAATTCAAATAACATCTGGCATCATTTCAACAATTTTACCTTAATTTCTTGTACATAGGTCTGCTAGCAAACTCTCTCTCACTGTTGGTTTGTCTAGAAATGTGTTTATTTCCCCTTCATTTTAAAAGAATAGTTTCACTGGATAAAGAACTTTTGGTTGACAGATTTTGTCCTACAAGATTTGAATATGTCATTTCATTGTTTTCTGGCTTCTATTATTTCTGATAAAAACTCACCCATTTTTTGATTCATTGTTTTATGAATGTGATGTGTCTTTTTTCTCTTGCTGCATTCAATATTTTCTCTTTACTTTCAGCTTTATGCAATATCATTATTATGTATATCCATGGGGTTTTCTTTGATTTTATTTTATTTGGAGTCCAGTGGACTTCTTGGATGTGTAAGCTAATGTTCTTTTCCCCAAATCTGGGAAATTTATAGACTTCATTTATGCAGATATTTTTGACATAAATCTTTATGCTTACTGTTCTCATTTTGATACGTTTAACATCCCTTCTGATACTTATAATCTATTCAAATTGTGAAATCAGCTACATTTGCTTTTACAACAAACATTTGAACTATTAAAAAAAAAAACAAAACCTTAAGTGATTTTCCTTCAATGGAGAAACTAATTTCAAGAGTACTTTCACTATTATGATAAACTTTTTTCTTCACTTTATAAGGAAAATAAAATTTAGGCAAAACCTTACATTACGAAGAGAGAGAGAGACATTGGATTCCAAGACATAGTTCATATTTACCCCAGGATTCAAATGGTTAGGCTGACAATTGCTTTCCATCCTTTCTGTTCTCAATATAAAAAAGAGACATATTCTGCCTTGGGCAAAAATGAAAGTGAGACTTTTGGTGTAGAATGACAATTATTGCCAGTAATGGTCTAGCATGTGTCATGCAGTTTATACAGCAAATTCATCCTTTTGGCTCTGGGCATAAATAAACAAGATAATCACATACTGTTAAAAAGCAGTCATTTTTTTTTTTCCCTTGTATTCAAGTTGAAGGGAAGTTTATTGGTAAGTCAATGAAAAGATAAATTAAAATTATATTGCAGAAAAAAATCCATAATTTATAAAATAAAGGCACCATTTTAATTATAATGATTGAGTTAGGTTAATAAATGTGGCTCAAATTTAAATTGAATATTGTGTTTATATTTGCTAAGGGAACTGACATTGTAAGGGCATATATAACATCATCTCATTGGATTGCTACTTCTCTGAGCAATTTACTAAGAAGCTGGTTAGTTCTCTGTACAGTTCATTTTCAGATAAGTAAACAAATGAATCGTGAAAATTCCAGTCTTAAGAAGAGAACACATTTACAGACAACGTCTCTTAGTGTTGTAAGCATTTTACATATTTATTTACTTAATTTCCATAAAAAGCTACTTTATAGGTATTATTCTCTCTTCATGATACAAAAACGGAGTCATGGAAACATTAAGTGACATAAAGAAAAAATATCAAGTTAGAATTTAAACTGAGTTTGTTTCTAGACTGCATACGCTCAGGCATCATACCACACTCTTTTGGTGTACAAGAATTTTGAACATTAACTCCTGATAATGCTAATAGTATGTGTGATTTTCTCATTCTTTGCATCAATAACTTATATGCCAGGAGAGGGAGGTGGTGGGATGAATTAAATAAGGGATGGGGATTAAGGAGTGCACTTGTCATGATGAGCGTAGGGTGATGAATGGAACTGTTAAATCACTACATTGTACACCTGAAACTAATATAACACTATGTGAACTAACTGGAATTAAAATAAAAACTAAAAAAATATATAACTTATTCACCTTTATATCGAATTATTTGACATAGTTGATAATGCTCTATGTTTTAAAATTGTGAAATAAGAAGGGGAAATTCAGGAATCACAAATTCAAGCTCACTCTTCACTATAAAATTATTTAAATGTATTCATCTGCAAATGTATTGATTGAACTAGTCACTGGAGACATAGCAGTAATAAGGATTAAAAAATTCTGTCTTCATGGGATTTAAATTCTGATGGCAATAAGAAAGAATAAGAAAACAAAAAAATAGAAAACTACAGTTTGTGATCAATTATTTGCAGGATGGTTAAAGGGTGATGAGATAGAATACACATGGTAAGGAGGCTAATTTCCACAGGGTGATCTACCTGTGAAAGGTAAGCATGCAAGCAGAGACCCTGTCCAGATTAAATTCTGCAAAAAGTATAGAGACACATTCCAGCTAGAGGAAACAGCAAATGATCTCTATAGTTAAGAGTCTCTTATCATTTGCCTCCCTCTCAGTATTTATCTTATATTATTTTTCCTTCCCTCCCCTATGTTCATCAGTCTTGTTTCTTAAATTCCACATGAGTGAAATCATATGGTATTTGTCTTTCTCTGACTTATTTGCTTAGCATCATACACTCTAGTACTACCCACATTGTTGTAAATGGCAAGATTTCATTCTTTTTGATGGCTGAGTAATATTCTATTGTATATATATGCCACCTCTTCTTTATCCATCATCAGTCGATAGACATTTAGGCTCTTTCCATAATTTGGCTATTGTGGACATTGCTGCTATAAACATTGGGGTGCATGTGCTCTTTAGAATCAACATTTTTGTAGCCTTTGGATAAATAACTAGTAGTGCAATTGCTGAGTGGTAGGGTATTTTTATTTTTAACTTTTTGAGGAACCTCCATACTGTTTTTCAGAGTGGCTGCACCAATTTGCATTCCCACCAACAGTGTAAGAGGGTTCCCCTTTCTCTGCATCCTTGCCAACATTTGATGTTTCCTGTGTTGTTAATTTCAGTTATTCTGACAGGTGTGAGGTGGTATCTAATTGTGGTTTTGATTGGTATTTCCCTGATGATGAGTGATGTTGAGCATTTTTTCATGTGTCTGTTGGCCATTTGTATTTCTTCTTTGAAGAAATGTCCGCTCATTTCTTTTGCCCATTTCTTAACTGGATTTTTTATTTTCTGGGTGTTGATTTTGATGAGTTCTTTATAAGCTGTGGATAGTAGCCCTTTATCCAATATGTCATTTGCAAATATATTCTCCCATTCTGTCAGTTGCCTTTTAGTTTTGTCGATTCTTTCCTTCACTCTGTAGAAGCTTTATATCTTGATGAGTTCCCAATATAGTTCATTTTTGTTTTTGTTTCCCTTGCTGCTGCAGACCTGTCTAGTAAGAAGTTGCTGCGGGCAAGGGTTGATGGAGGGAAGTTGAGTAGGAAATGGGTTAAATGGGTGATGAGCATTAAAGAGGGTACTTGTGATGAGCACTGGGTGTTATACATAAGTGATGAATCACTAAATTCTACTCCTGAAACCAATACTACACTATATGTAAACTAACTTGAATTTAAATTAAAAAAAGAAAAAAGAAGAAGAAACAGCAAATGAAAGGTCCAAAGCAGAGCAAATAGTTTACTATGGACAAGAAACTGGGAAACCAGAATGTCTGCAGGATAGTGGGTTACGGAAACAATGATACAAGGTGAGCTTGCAGAGAGAGTCGGAATAGGAGTCACGAATATGTGTTAAAAGGGTGTAACACATATTTGCTGGAAAAGCCTGCCCTATTAACAATAACGGCTTCCTCTCATATCCCTGATTTTGGACTTGGTCTCCTAGTTACAATTGATTGGTTTAGGTTGGACATTCATATTTACCTTCCTGGGAATTTAGAATTAAAAATGTGACACATGATGTCTGGGAATTATAGAGAACTGAGCTATATTATTAGTGACTTGCAGTCCATGAGCATCTTTAGCTGAGAACCCTGGAACAGGTGGAAATATAATTTTGGAATTTTAAGAATTAAAAGGAAGATAGGAAAAATAGCATGATAACTAGTATCCCTCCCAAAGACCTCTAAACTGAAAATATCGAGAGTCTCCAGTTGTTTTTAATGAGACCATAATAAGCCACAAGGCATCTAAGAATGAGTACATTCTCCATCTTAATATTCATTTCTTGTCCCTTCCAGACAGATAAAAGTGATGTCTTCTAGATATGATATATTTATATAAATGAATAAACATTACTTTTATTCATAATTTAACTACATTTTTTAGGGTGTCTGTGATTTGGATATTTAGCTATTTTGCCATACAAATTATATTTATCACAATATTTCATCTATTGTTACCTTATATCTCATTTATGTTATTTCATTCTTGTATTTGAAATATCACATTTAAAAAATTATTTACTATACCCATTAATCATACTTCACAGAGTAGGAAGAAATTTACTTTCTACGTCAAACTGATAACTTTTGTAAAGAAAATTTTGTTTCTAAAGATGAATAGGTAGAACAAAGTTAGGTTGGAGGTAGAACAGTTAAGTCAACAGGCAAATCCTCAGCTTTTATACAATGTTTTATAAATGAAAATTTTAATAAGAGGTAAGATCACTTGATTTGGGATAAATCCATTGCCTTTAGGTTTGTATGCTCAAGATATATATTATATTTGTTAATGACCCCAGTCTTAAAGATTAGCATAAATGAAGAGTCTTGGATAAGGATGATTGATTTTATGTTTGGCATCCTAATTATTGTTTCCTTGCCTAGGCATTCAAACTCAATTAAAATATGCTCTTTAAAAAGATAACTGGAGCCCTGTGCATGCAATTATTTATACCAATCTTAAAATAAGACTATCCAGGGCATCAAATGGGCAGTGACTTTATAGGTGTAGAAAAACTACCATAAAAGTTAATGGTGCCTTGTGAAATAATAATTGTACTTATTAAACTATAAGCAGAGAATTACACACACACACAGTCATTTAAAGCTCTGATTATATCAGCATTTCATTATAGCAGAAAAGAAAATTAAATGATTTTCTTCTTTTTTAAACAAAGAAAGGCAAGTTTTACAACCTTTCATACTGTAAGTACACAAATTATTTGACTACATCAAGAGTACAGAAACTATAGGACATAGTAGCATTTATAGTTCGAACTTCAGTTAAGATATATTTCTTGAACTAGATATTATTCTAGGCATGTGATAATATAAAGAAAAATAAAAAAATAAGTAATCATCCTCTCTTCTCAAGGAGCTCATTATACAATAGAAAAGTATGTATGTGTGGTGTGTATGTATATAAAATATCATATATAAAACATGTATATGATGATACAATTTGTTTGATTTAACTTTGCCTAATTTTAACCAATATTGTTTTCTCAAATAGAAGAAGGTAGGTACTTATGTACCTTTATATACGCAAAAATTGACATGACCATTTATTTTCTGAATGAAATACTTTTTTTTTAAGATTTTATTTATTTATTTGAGACAGAGAGAATGAGAGAGACAGAGAGCACATGAGAGGGGGGAGGGTCAGAGGGAGAAGCAGGCTCCCTGCTGAGCAGGGAGCCTGATGCGGGACTCGATCCCAGGACTCCAGGATCATGACCTGAGCCAAAGGCAGTTGCTTAACCAACTGAGCCACCCAGGCGCCCTGAATGGAATACTTTAAATAAAGTTCTTCATAGAAAAATTATAAAAAGGAAAATTCTCTTTGAGCTGAAAGTAGCGATTGATTCCTTATTTAGTATATCATATAAAATTTCTTCTAAACAGGATGTATACTGATTATAAGATGCAGGGTATGATTATATGATGTTGTTTAGATGGGACACCTACAATGACATATTTCTACCTATTCTAGAGTCCTTGTCATTACCCACAGATATGAAGAGGAAAACAAAAAGTTCATGTTCTTTAAAAAAAGTAAATATCTTATGCTACAGATCTAATTATTTTTTTGAACATATGACATAATCACCCAAGTTCCCAGGCTGATGTAACACTCATCTCTGATTTCTTGGTTACTGGTCTGAGAGTAGGAAAGATGGTCAATTATTATCTGGCTATTAAAGATTCCACCTGGAAATCACATTCATAAATGTGGTTCACAGCAACCCACTTAACCATATCCAATTTAAAGGAGTAAGAGAGTGTAATTCTACATCTGCCCAGGAGGAAACCTTAAATATTTAATGAAAACTCTGATATGTATCATGCATACACAAGAAATAAAAATATAGGAAAGAAGGAATAAAAAATGATCATTATTCATCAATAAAATTATTTGAATTTACTAAGCATAAGGAAATAAAAACCACTGGAAAATTCTGAGATTTCAGTAAGGTGGTCAGGTGTACCAATAAATGTGAAAAAAGAAATATTTCTTGAACTTTAATAGGACCTAGTAAGCATAATTAAAAAAAAAATCCTATCCAAAATGTTTAAACATAAAATCTAGAAACATGAACTTCTTTAGAAATGTGTAGAACTTATGCAAAAGAAATTATAAGTCTATTTTGAGATCCAGGGGAAAAAATGGTCTATGTGGAGGAATCATGTTGTTAACTACAAATTTACAATCTTGTAAAGATGTTCAATGTCTCTAAATTTATCTATATATTTAATGTAATCATAATACAAAACTCTATAACAATACTTCTCAGAAATGAGGAGGGGAAAAGGTATAATGAGTCTTGCCAGGAAATCTTAGCTGGAGAAAAACTGAATAACTATCAAGATTTGGTCATACATGTTAATGCAAAATGTGTGTTTGGGCATTAAAATTTTGAGTAGACACAGGCACTAAACCATAAAATTAGAACAGAGTTATGGATATTCCCTATTATGCTAGGCTATGTCCTCTAATTTTTGGATTACAAGAAAGTCCAGAAGTCCTGAGAAAGGGAAAGGGAGCATATCAGGCCTCAGAGCAGTGACTATTTACCAACCAATGTAGAAGTATTAAATTCAGCATTTTAACAAATGATTTAGATATACAAGATAATAGCTAAATACTATCTCTTAGTGTGGTTTTGATGCCAGATTAAACATATAAGGAGGAATTTACTAAAAAGTATGGAAACCTATTAAATTATTTTAACATCTGGAAAGAATATAAATATAAGGAGGCCAAATAATATGCTACTAACCAATGAATGGGTCAACCAAAAAAATCAAAGAAGAAATTAAAAAAACAAACAAAACATGGAGACAAATGAAAATGAAAACACAATGGTCCAAAATCTTTGGGATGCCACAAAAGCTGTTCTAAGAGGGAAGATTATAGCAATACAGGCTTACCTCAAAAGATAAGAAAAATCTCATATAAACACCTAATTTTATAACTAAGGGAACTAGAAAAAGAACAAAGCCCAAAGCCAACAGGAAAAAAAAAAGGAAATAATAAAGATGAGAGCAGAAATAAATGAGATAGAGACTAAAAAACAATAAAACAGAGAAGTGAAACCAGCAGCTGGTGCTTTGAAAAAATAAACAAAATTGATAAACTTTTAGCCAGACTCATCAAGAAAAAAAAAAAAAAAGACTCAAATAAATAAATTTAGAAATGAAGGAGAAATAACAACTGACACCACAGAAATACAAAGGATTTAACAGAATATTATGAAAAATTATACGTCAAATATGAGACAAGCTAGAAGTGGATAAATTCATAGAAACATATAACGTTCCAAAATTGAATCAGGAAGAAATAGAAGATTTGATTATTCAGAAAAGACTGGTTATTAGCAATGAAATTGAATCGGTAATCAAAAATATCCCAAAAACAAAAGTCCGGGACCAGATGGAATCACAGATGAATCCTACCAAATGTTTAAAGAAGAGTTAATACTTATTCTTCTCAAACTAGTCCAAAAAAATAGAAGAGGGAGGAAAACTTCCAAATTCATTCTATGAGGCAGCATTATCCCAATTCCAAAACCAGATATAAACTACCAAAAAAAAAAAAAAGAAAAGAAAACAACAGGCCAATATCTCTGATGAATATATTTGCAAAAATCCTCAACAAGGGGCACCTGGGTGGCCAGTTGGTTAAGCATCTGATTCTTGGTTTTGGCTTAGGTCATGATCTCACAGTCATGAGCTCAATGTGAAGTACGTTTCAGATTCTCTCTCCCTCTCCCTGTGCCCCCCTCTCTAATATAAATAAATAAATCTTTAAAAAAATCCTCAACAAAGTATTAGCAAACTGAATCCAACAATACATTACAAAAAATTCATTCACCATGATATAGAAGGATTTCTTCCAGGGATACAATAGATGGGCTTTGTGTAGCATGAAAACTTAGCACTAATTCCCTTGCACATGATCTTGCCAAGGTTGGGAATAATAATTTACATAAAACACAAGCATATATGAGACTGGGGCCATTGAAAGATAGGAAGATAACTGTTGACTGCCAGGTGAAATTATAAAAATATATACATCACAACCTGTCAAAGATGAGTCCAGTGATATTCTTGGTCCCCTCCTCTTTTTTCCCCCCTCCCCTTCTCTGCTTTCCTCTTCTCTCTCTTTCTCTCTTTCTCTTTCTTTCTTTCTTTCTTCTTTTTCTTTCTTTCTTTCTTTCTTTCTTTCTTTCTTTCTTTCTTTCTTTCTTTCTTTCTTCTTTCTTTCTTTCTTTCTTTCTTTATCTTTCTTTCTTCTTTCTCATCTTAGACTCAGAGCTTTTGACTCAAGTAAACCAGTTCCCATTCATCTGTCTTCCTACTAGATCTCATCATATATATTGCTATTCTCTCCTTTATTTTGTTCTTGTGGGAAATGCCTTTAAAAATTCCATTATGGTCATTTTAGTGATTTGCAGACATAATAGAACTTATTGCTCAATTCACTGGTATTAATCAGAAGTTTTAATTTTCTTAAGTACTTTCAATTTTCATATTGCACTAAGAAAAATAATTTAAAATTGGTTAAAAAAAATACAACACTTTACGACTACCACCAAATTGATGTATATCTTCATATGACGAAGTACATCATGAAGCCGACTCTCAAATACCTTCTAAGCTTATCAAGTTATAAGAGGTCTGCTACATGGAAGATTAATCATAAAATTACTTCCTTGTGTTTCCTTTCATAGCATATTTTTAGCACAATTTGTGGTAGTATCCGACCAGCATACATGCATAAGGACAATGTACTGAACTAGAAATTAATGGAGGCTCCCTATTTATTTTCCAAAAATATATAGTAGAAATTTTAATTTAAACATTTCACTATATTTTCATTGTTATTCTTCAGAAGCAATCTTCACAAATAGCAAAAGGATACATATTATCTTTCTAGAAGACACATTTTTTTAATAAAGAATTACATAATTTCATGTTCACCATTTATTAGACATAGACACTGTATCCTGACTCTTCAAGAGAGAACTAATTTATTATTTACAGAGCTTTATACAAACATGTTCATGACAGCAGTTTGCCCTCTTTAACTGTACCTCTGGGTACCATGTGAATCATTTATGAGGTGGCTATATGTCTCATAACTGGAAAGATTTCAAATTTACAAAGTACACCATAACACACACACACACACACACACACCTCACACACACGTGTACACACACACATGTTAATGTGAGTTTCTTTTCATGAGAAGCAGTTCCTCATTTGGTAGAATAATAAATATTGAAAACAATAGCTCTATTAATTTAGACAGGCTTTCCCGGAAAAATAGATTTTAAACTAGTAGCTGGGAGATAATTGTATTGAGACATCATAACTGGTTATAGATTATATCAATTGTAAAATACCATAAGAGGGTTAATAAAACAAACATACACACTCAAACTTTAAAAAAAATGTTAACAAAATATCAAGTTATCAGACTGGACTATAATATGTCATGGATATAACAGAAAAAACCTGAAAGCATTAAAACAGACAGGTGAACCATTCTTACCAAATTACAACACTTATCAACATAACACTAAAAATACAACTATATTACCACACCACACAAAATATATTACCCCTGACATAAAAATGCACCCTGTGAAGTAACAGCCACAGGGTAATTGCCATAAAAGTTGACTAAATATTAAGAACATATTTTATTTTAGAATTCTCTTTATTTTTAATTTATATTCATGAATTTCAGACATTATGTATGCAGAGCAAATCATGTAATAGAACAGATCATACTGCTACACATCAGTTACAAAACTCTGCTCAGTCAGGTTATTAACATCATATACTGTTCATTAATGTAATCTTTTGGCAAAATACAATCATGGCAGTAGTAGATAACTAAAATGTAATACCTACACATTTTTGTCTGCTCTAAATGTAAGATATATTTGGAATACAGGAGAAAAAAATAAAAGTTGTTTAGATAATGACTAAATATATAATTATATGTAATATATAAAACATATATAATATACAAATAATTATATATAAATATGTATATATATATTATTAAATCACAATATTAATATCATCTCCCCCACAAACTCTCTTTTTAAAATGTAATTTACTATTTCCAATTAAAATAAATTTTGTTTATCAGATGTTGTCTGTCTTGAAAGAAAATTCCAATACCAATTTTTCCAGGTTTTTCTACAGGAAAATAATTTTAATAGAGACATTATATTAAAATGTTTCATGAAAAGTTAGAGCACATTGAAAAACTTAAACCACTTTAATACTTCTTAAAGTGAGCAAACAATGGCAGAACTATCTTCTAATTGATCCAATAGGAGGAACTCTTTTTATGTCTAAGTATTTTCAGACTACCACAAGATACAACTTATGTTCTTAGTATTCATCAATTGAAAATGTACTTAATTTAATGACAAAAATATAAATTTACTTTGAAAATATGATTAATCACAACTACCTCTACATATGAATATAGCAAAACAAAAATCTGTCGGATTATTCAGAATATAAAGGAAAATTTTAACTATACAGATTAAAAGACATTGTAGTAATTCTTGGTCTTCTAGGTGTCCATTGTCCATAAAAGATGGACAATCTTCTTGGCCAATAAGAATATTCAAATTTTCTGGAGAGATTAATTGGCAACTGAAGTTTATAGGGATTAAAAATACAATGTCAATATCATTAGAGAATTTAATTGAGCCTATAATTAATATTTTTCTATTTATTTGAAATATAATCAATAAAAGAAAAATTCATAGCAAATAAAACTATATTTATTAACATATAGTAACATATTTAAGAGCATTGTAGGAGAATTTTTCCATCAACTTTAGGTAAGAAAGATTTGTGTGATTTCTAAATTTCAGTTTTTTAAATTGACAAATTCTAAATATCTAAAATATGTATTAGGGCTTCATTGTTGAGGCTGATTAAAAAATCTGAACAGGTCCATGATTTAGAAATGGTATTTAAATGTAAGTAATTTAACTGTAATTCCTTAAGTTCTTAGAACATCTGAGCGAACTATAAAAAGAGCCCATCATTGTGTTGTCAAAGTGAGTGACTGTGACTTTTTATTGTCAAGAACAGATGATTACAATTGTTTCAAGTATGACTTTAACATTCTGAATCACATACACATATATAACATTTTTGCAATTTTGTCGACTAGGATGAGTCAGGTTTCTGGTTACTGTGAAATAAAAGAATAAAAAGTTTGAAATTTTATACTTTAAAAATTGTTTTATTCATCCACTTACAGAAATACAAATGCAGTATTTATTTAGATCATAATTAAGTGTAACTACCTACATATAGTGTTTCATTCAAACCTCTGTAAGGAGGTCATTTTGATGGCATAACCTGGAGTACCTGAGAAACAAAAGACAGATTACTCTGATAATCAACAGGAATGTATTTATTCAAAAGACCTGCCAACCTCTTTAGCTGTCATGCTGTTACTTGCATATCTCTCCTCCTCAAACCCTGTCATCTGGCAGAATAAAAATTTCTTTGGTCTTTTCCAAGCAGATATTCAACATTAGTCAGAAAGAATAATTTTCTATGCTTATATAAAGTGGAAAGAAAAAATTCCAAATGACTAAGATTTCTAGTGCTTTTCTAAATACTGTTTTATTTTCAAAGAATAACACTGTGCTTAGGTTAATAAACGTGCACTGCCTAGATGAAAAAAATGAATCAATGCATGAAAAATTCTCAAAGCTAAAATAATTTTCATATTTTTATTTGAGAATAAAATAAGGCTCCTGCCACCTCTTATGGTTCTAGAAATATAAAGCAGAATTTAATTAAATAATGCATTATATATTTTAAGTGCAAACTACAGTTTTGCTTGCTTTATGTCACGTTTGCTGTGGTTAATAAGAATACGTAACTCTATGCCAATTTGGAAATACAAATATTCTCACAAAAACCAAGCCTAAGTGTTTAACTCCAATTTTTTTTTTACAATGTATGCTAAAAACTGAAATGGTTTATACTATTATTTAATGAGAATATATTGTTGCAAAACGGGCCAAAATGCCTGATTGATTTTTCCCCAAGTTTTTTACTTTTTTTAAACATAAAAATCACAGAGATTAATATTATAGACACAAGTTGGGCACAACACTCAAAACTGATATGTATGAATATTTTTCCCTGCTCCATTGCTCAGCAGAAATCCTCCCTCCCAAAAATTGGTGTCTATTATTCCAGTTCATATTTCCATATATTGAATATCATAGCCACAAACTTTATGATGATATTTTAATGAATAAATTTATAATTCACATAAGTTGTGCCCTATTATCCTGTCTCATAGCAATTGAGTGTTTTTATTTAACACAATATTTTGAAAATGCATCCATGTTAATACATGTAGATCAAGGCAAATTATTTATTTATTTATTTATTTGCTCTGGATATGATTGTGAAGAATTCTTCCTTAGATCTTTGGATAGTCTGATTTATTTTTTCATAAATTGTTCATGATTTTATAATGATCAATATTATGCCCATTTTATACCCATTTGTCTTTTGCTTATTTGAACATTTAGAATGTCTTTGTTTTACAAAATATTTATTTTAAATATCATAAAATTTCTCAGTTCTTTAAGATTCTTCCTTTCTGGGTTTTTTAAGATTTATTTATTTATTTGAGAGAGACAGTGCGAACATGCATGCAGGCTGGGGGAGGGACAGAAGGAGAGAATCTTTTTTTTTTTTTTTCTTATGTTCAAATTAGGCAGCATATAGTAGTACATCATTAGTTTTTGGTGTAGTATTCAATGATTCACTAGTTGTGTATAACACCCAGTGCTCATCACCACACATGGAGAGAATCTTCAAACAGAATCTCCACTGGGCATAGAGCCCCACATGGGGCTCCATCTCACGATCCATGAGATCATGACCTGAGCTTAAACCAAGAGTTGGTTGCTTAATCAACTGAGCCACCCAGGTGCCCCCCCTTGTTTTCTGTTTTTTTAAGATATATTTCCATTTATCAAGCTAAAAAGATTTTCTCTAAAACAAAGCTTTCTATCATTCTGTCATTTCTGTCATTCTGTACAAAACTACTAGGTTTTAATTAGTATATTTTTACAATATATCTTGACTTCTAGTAAAAATTGTCATCCTTTATTTTTCTCAAAATAATCTTTGCTTTGAAGACCATTCATCATATTGCTATTGTTTTGTTTCAAATGAAAATCTACTTTCAATCATGTTTTCATTTTTCTTTTAATAATGTTTTGTGTGATTTTTGTTAGATTCATTCTTAAATATTTTAGAATTTGTTGCTATTTTAATGGTATCTCTATATTCTTATTTTATTTTCTGTTTAGTTATTATTGCTTCTTACATATCCTTTCCTGCTTTCCTCCTTCTCCTCCTTATTGCTACCTCTAACCTCTCCCTATTTCTCTCTCTCTCTCCCACTCTGTCTTTCTTATCCAATTGCCTCTGAGATTCAGTAGCAATATTGAAAGTAAGCATTTAACTGTCTTGGTGGAAGTATTCTCAGGACTGGGATCTCTCTTTTTTCCTCCTGCTACGTCTCACTTGATTCCAGACAGAAAATGGACCCCTGGTTTAAGGGCTCATATAAATATATTGAACTCATCTTGGTAATTCATAATCATCTCCGTCTTTTAAGGTATTTTACTTAATCACATCTGCAAGTTTTTTTTTGCTACATAGGATAACATATTCACAGCTTCCAGCAATTAGGGCATTGACAGCTCTGAGAGCAAGTCTGCCCGTTATACACAGTGTAAGAGAAGGAATTATAGCCCTTGACTCACAACAGAAGGTACAAAAGTTTATACTTGAATGTTCCATAAGATAGTGATAAGGATCTGATAAAATAACATTACTACACTTAAATAGCACTTATATGACAAGTAATGTTGTATTTCATAATTAATCTTCACAACAGTTGTATGAAGGAATTATGACTAATGTCTCACTTTACACATGAGGAAACTGAGTCATAGATTAATTAATGTATACCATGTTAAGAAGAAAGAGAGAGAAAAAGAAGAAGGAAAGAAAAGGGAGAGGGGGGAAGACAAAGGAAAGAAGGAACAAAGGAAAAAGAAAAAAAAAAGTTTTGTTTTATTAAAGGAGATGAGAAAACAACATTTTTCCATAAATTGTATGGTCCAGCTCTTTAGTATTTGTCTATCTTCAAGAGACAATATGTCTTAAATTGATATAATTTCTTAAGCAAGATTACATTTATAGTTAATCTCCAACAGTATTCATTTTCATCTATACTGGGTTGCAGACAATTCCCTTTTACCAATGATGGTTATCAATAATACAGGGAGATATGGAAGAAATTGCTGTCTTAAGTTGGAGGAAACTGTCATGAAGGATTATTTTTCATATGCATGAGTCCTCACAAGACTGTGCAAGATCATTCTGAGTGACAGGAGAGTTCCTATCAGTACGAACTATCACAAAAGGCATGATAAAAACTTTATGCTACAGCAGACTACCGCACTTGAATTAGGTACACAAGGTACCAGAAGGGGAAAAATATCACATAGATATTATATAGCCTCTTGCCCAATGAGATCATTTTTAAAAGATAAGTTAATTGTATAAAGTGGGAAATTAATAGAGGAATTTCTAAAGCAACATCATTTGAGAATGTAAAGCTATTCTTGATTTGTATTTTCTGATTAATCTATCAATGATTCATAGCTGAGTTTATTCTTCTTTTGCTTTCCAAAGGAACAAATATTAGATAGGAAAATTCTCACCATATATTGATATATGGTGTCTAATTTTTCCCTTAATACTTTTTGGATCAAAAACAAATAATAACTCTCTGGATGCTCACATGTTACTCAGAAAGCCTTCCCTTCTGTGTCTTCACAGACCTCACGACCGTGAAAATGATCTTATGTTTGCATTCATTATATATCCGCTTTCCCATCAAAACAGTAAGTTCTTTGGTAACAGGAGATGTGTTATCATTTGCAAAATACTGACACACAGGAGACATTTAATACGTGTTTCTGACTGAATAAATCAATGGAAATGTATTTCTTTCTCTATCGTAAAAAGAAACAGACAGAATGAGCAGTTGGTTAGAACAATATTTGGATAAGAAATATGTCCTGAAGGAAGTGGTCAGCATTGCCAGATTCTGCAAAAAATGTTAAGGAGAATAAAGAACAAGAGGATGTAGAGGCTATATTGTAATGAGAAAGGATGTGAAAGCAAGGTGAAGAGCTGCAGTAGGTGTAAAAAATAAATTAATGTATCTTGCAAGAAATAGAAGTAAACAACTGGTTAGAGAGACTCAGTATACAACAAGGGAAAATAAGTTTATTTGAAAGGGAAGAACTTAGTTTTATGCAAAAGAAAGGAAGTAGTACATCATGCAGTAGGAGTGAAAACAGAACCTGTGAGATGTATTTTTATGGCAATTTGCTGAAGCATTCTTGTATTTTTTATTGTATTCTCTACAAAGGGGCATTCTCTTAATTGAGTCAATAATTTTACAAAAGTTGTCATTGCATATGGTTAAACAGCAAGGAAAAATAATTTATAAATTAAATTTAGTGATCATTTCCATTGTTGTTTATTTATATTCTGTCTTATTGCACAAAGCAATTGAGATGGTTGGCCAAAGTTAATATTTGCATATCACATTTCTGTTTAAAAAGTATTTTACATAAATGATTATCTTGACCCAGTGAAATCTTACCAAGATAGAATAAAGAGAAAATACTATTTTGCAAGAGAATACCGAAAGTCAGTTCAAGGCAGAAAATATGTATAGAATATATACTTTTTGGGTGGACACTCTATTTTAGGTAATAAATACACTATAGAGGTGCCTAATAATTCCTGTGGATAAATTTTTGCCACTAAGTTAGATAAAATATATACATATTATATATATATATGTAAAACTTAACAGACCTATGATAATAAATGTTCATTTATATTATGAAAATTACAAGCTTTTTTTTGATTTTATTTATTTGACAGAGAGAGACACAGTGAAGAGAGGGAACACAAGCAAGGGGAGTGGGAGAGGGAGAAGAAGGCTTCCCACGGAGCAGGGAGCCCAATGCGGGGCTCGATCCCAGGACCTGGGATCATGACCTGAGCCGAAGGCAGGCATTAGACTGACTGAGCCACCCAGGCACCCCATGAAAATTACAAGCTTAAGATAACTTCAAGACATACAGGCCTGACTTATAAGTACTAAATAGATGAGATGGAAATGCAGGGTGAGGTCAGAGCTAAACAGAGGCCTTGAGAATCACTAGCATATTAATGGAATTTTTAATCAGAAGAATAAATTAAGTCAACCAAGGAGAGGGTGCTGAAAAAGAAGTACAATGGACTAGTTCGCAACAGATTTGTAGAGCCAGTGTTTAAGAATCATGTATAAAAACCAAGGTCCATACCAGCAAATACAAAGGACTGGGAAAGGAAGACCAGACAAAATAGTATCATGAAAGTTATAAGGAACAGAATTTAAAAACTGACAGCATTAGTAAGTCTCAGTAAAATAAATACTGAGGGATCTATCTTAGGATAACAACTTTAATGGAATGGAAGAAATAGAAACTATGTTAATATATTTGAAATGGAAGATGAAGAGTAAAGCTAATTTTCACAATACTCGGCTGAGAGAGAAGTCAAAAAAGCCAGGAACCCTAAAGGAAAAATGCAGAAAAACTATAAAAAGATCATTTGTAAAATGACTAATTGAATGAGCTGACCTTAATGGTGCACAAATAAGAAACAGATTGTTATTCAATACCTATGTTCAGTTAAACTCTGCCAAATCTCTCACATCTACCCTTCTATAATCTCTGTATATTTCAGAGAGTTCCCTTTAGTTTTTTTTTTAATGTGGTTAGCCTCATTCTGGTGATTGCTATTCAGATATTATAAAATTCTGTCCAGTACTGTATCATACATGAATCTCACAGGAAATACAATTATTTATTTCATTCTTGACTCACACCAGAACCATGGCTTAACATCATTCACAGGGAAAGGTATGGGAGCATGATCTATTCTTCTACTTCTTTGTGCTCTTTTTTTGTCTTTCTTTCTCTACCCCACAGCTCCTGTTTCCCGTAAGTTATAGAATGAATATAGTGAGGAGGAAATGGGCAAAATTTTTCATTATGCGGTATAGGTAATAGTTCCTTTGTGGACATCAATGTTTTTTGTGAACAAGAAACACAATTTCCTGTGCAATACACTTTGAGGGCTAATTCAGATAATCTTTCAGGGTTCAGCAGATAATCAGTGAACAGTCTCCCCTCTTTATGGGCTTGCCAGACTCCACCAAGGAGCTCTCCTGCAGGCCCTTCACAAGGTTTGAGGTGCCACAAGGCTTGAGGTGCACCCTTCACAAGGCTTCAGGAGCCGTGGGAGACAGGATCACAAGATGTCGGCTTTCATGGGAATACATTGCCCACATCAGGGATCTGTCTTTCTATGCCTTCAGTGCCTTTAAGAATGTAAATAAAAGAAGGGGAGCCTAGAAACAGCATTATTTAAATACTTGCCGCAGAATTGTCATTGAAGTTTGAATTCATGGGGTGGCAGTCAAAAGAATTTTATATCTTTACACTAATCACTTATCCTCTCGCCCCAATTATGGAAGAGTTACCAGTGCAGGAACAGATAGAGGCAGTGGGAGAGGACAGATCAAGGAAAGAGCAGCAGCGTTTCTCTTCTCTACTGCAGGTCCTTGAACCCAGGATCAGGTCTCAACTGGATTTGGAGGCTTTGGACTGGATGTGAAATTGATGTCTTTTTTGAATGCTTGAAAATGCACTTAATTATCAAATGAGACTGATTTAACAAAAGAAAGTGACTAATGACCTAAACACAGGATCAGATTGTCCAATCAACTAAAATTAGAGAACTCACTGAATGTCAAGCTTTTCTAAATAATTTAAGCATACAGGTAGCAAGAGGCTCAGTGAAGCAAAAGGAGGCCTGGGAAACTGAGGCAGCTCCCCAGGCCCCCACCTTTCCATGTCAGATATGCATCCCTGGCGCAGGAAATATGAGGTCCCTAAAATGGGTTTGTAGGCAGTGTCCCACAGTGGCAAGCATTTTAATTATGACACATTTCCATTTTATATTGGAGACTGCATTCTCAAGGGTATCATGTTTCAGAGATCCTAGGTTCTATTTAGCATACATTATTCTTAGGAAGGGACACCCTATTGAAGATATTTTAATGATAAGTACTATTCCTCTCAACAGGTATCATTTTGCTGTTTACCTGAGAATGCAGGTGACAAGAAATTAGTCTGGATCGCCTATTTTATGTATTTTCTCCTCTGGAGATACTCCCCCTGTTTAAGAGAGTGGATGGTATTCAGACAAGTGACTTTAACTCTAACTTCTCAACTGGAAAGCTCTGAAATCTTCCTATGATGTCATTAGAATTAAGGAGTTATTCAATAGAGGGAACATGTTTGAAAGTGGTACTAAATGTGACAGAAAGTATCAAGAGATGATAACACCCAGTATTCAAGGAAATACTAAACTGAGATGCCACTCCACATCCAGAATGGCAAAAATAAGAACGTTATATAATACAAAGTATTGGATTGGATGTGGGAAATGAGAAACACTTATGCACTGCTATAAATAAAATATGGCCTAGAAATCCTACTTTGGAATATACATTCCATAGCACACCTTGCACTGATTCATGAGAGGATAACTGGGAGACTGTTGAGTATAACATCATTTGTGGTAGCAGGGAAGAGAAGACAAACTAGATGATTGTCTCTGAACAATCGGGTAAGGAAAATATGGTAAATGTCATTATAGAATTCTATGCAATAGTTAGAAGCAACAAGGTAGACGTAATTAGCAACAAAGCTACTTATTAACACCATGATGTTGAATGAAAAACAAGGTCAGAACAGCAAACTACCATGCATGTATATTTGAACATGTATAATGCACACATAAAACAACAATACATGTTTTAGAAGGACACCATTTTTTCAGATACATATACACATACGTACATACATATGTGTTTGCATAAGTATCAGTGGGGGGGAGTGGAGTATGGACATGAAAGAAATACAATTAATATTAAGAGTGGCTCATTCTACCGATGATGATAATTTGCTTTACACTAATGAAAATAATCAGTCTCAATGACTTAACTCAATATATTTCAACTGTGATCTAAAAGTAAATGAAGGAAGAAAGAGAGGAAGGAAAAGAACAAGAGGGTAGGTTTTTTGTTTTTCTTTTAAGATTTTATTATTTATTTTAAAGAGAAATGGAGTGAGCATGCACAAGTGGTAGGAGGGGCAGAGAGAGAGAGAAAGAATCTCAAGGATTTCCCCATAAGCATGAAGCCAGAAGTGGGGTTCAATCTCAAAATCCTGGGATCATGACCTTGTCAAAATCAAGAGTAGGATGCTTAATGAGCTGAGTTACCCAGGCAGCCCAATAAGAGTATAAACTACCAATGTAGATGGGGAAACTGATAAATATTTTATTTTTTTGACCTGTAGATATAATTTTGCTGTTTTATTTTGCTTTCCTAAAGATGGGACATATAATTACATGTTCAGAATGAAGGAAATGGACTTTAGGAGAAGCATTCACAACATAAAAAAGAATTTCTCAGAGAGTTAAAGTAACTTTTTTCTAAAGTAACTGAGTGGACAGGCCAAGATGGGAAACCCAAAATTCTGACACTGATTCCAGCATTTCTCTAGCATTTAAAAAAATTATATACACATAAATGTAAAATCATTCAATATTTTAGTTACATAGAATCATCTCAATTCTAATGTTTATAAAGTATCAATTTCTATATTTATTTTGAGTTGTACAAATTGAAAGGTTTACTCACGTATGCTCTAACATCTACATCAGACTACTGTTAGGACTACCCTATGAAAATTCTGGAAAATAATACTAAAAACAATTTTGAAAATTATATCAGATTTAAAGCTAGAAATCTCTGTAGAAATTTACATTTGAGTCACAATGTTTCAAATTATTTTTTGTGATATATACTGATTTTTACTTAATTGTTACATAAGTATTGTTCATTTTTATAGTCAAGGAATAGTTTAACAGAATTTTAGAAACAGTACTACTTACTGTATGTGCTTTAATTTTGTTTACATTACTTGGTCACTTATAAGTAGTCTGTCTTCTTAATTCAGTAAAGGCTTATTCTTAGTAGCATTTACTCTTTCTAAGTAAAGTGCATAGTTTCATATTCTATATAGCAAGTCAGGCTATCAACTCTAAGATATGAGATCTTGCTTTTTTAAATGAAGACAATCAAATGTTCATAATTTTTCCCAAACTACACTATGTTAATCCCTAAAATTTCACATTCAACCTGTAGTAATTCATCATAAATATACAATAGCAATAGAAAATTTAGCTATAATATCAAATATCTATATTGACATAAATATAAATTCTAAGTCAAATCCTTTCTCATAATAAAAATTGAGTGATTAACCTTCATGCAGTCATGGTCCAAACCTGTTTATGAATATATAGATAAGACTATTATTATTTCTAGAAAAACTGACAAGTGATTTTGTGGGTAACATCCTAACATGTTTTAAGAAATTTTCCTTTTTCATATGACAAACATGGAATGAAATTAATGAGTTCACTACAATGCAACTTTCCTTAATTTTTTGCCTTCTTTCCTGGTTTTAGTTTTTATTTTTTTTCTCCATCATTAAAACTGCTTAAAGAATGATCAGAAGCAATGACATAGGAAATGAAAGAAAGTAATATTGGTCAGAGAAGATAATTATTTAAAGAAAAATAGCATCATGTAAAGTTACTTTATCACTGACTGGGTAAGGAAGTTGACTTGTACTGAAAAAAATAAGTGGGGGAAGCAGAAGGGGTTTGATAAATGGATGCAATCAGCTATAGATAAATGACCACAATGATCTGACTTGTTCACTTATGAGCTTCTGAGAAACATTTAATCTCACTGAAGTCTGCTGAGTTTTTCTTTGCTTTTGGTCAAGCCTTCGTATAATCTTTTATTCCCCAAACACAACTAGTAAAAGTGAACAAGAGTACAAATTAATTATTTAATAGAGTTTTGAGAAACACACACACACATGCACACACACACATAAACACATGCACACAAACATAAACACTTCCCTTCCCCTCACATTAGTATAGGTATATCATCATTGTATTGTTTTCCATATGTTTTTGTATTCCTCTTATTTTGACAATCAGCATATGGAACAGCCAAAAGCTGTTAAATGAAAGGAATTGAGTTTTATTTATCTTAGTTATTATTATATTAAGTAAATCTCTTCCTCTATGAAATGTAATCTTCTTAAATGGAAGATTAAAGACAGTATTTGTGAAATCAGTTTAGAAACAAAAGTCTATGGTGTTAAGAGTCTGAGAGACCTAGTTTAAATCTTTCTACATGAATGGTGCCAAAGGCAAGTCATCTTTTGTTTTGGAGCCTGAATCTTCTTGTGTATAGTGATTATAATGCTTAACACTATTTGCGGGGCAAAATAAATGTTTTATGCTTAGAACAGTACCTGACATAAAATATGGTCAATAAATATGACTTTCTTTTCACCAACTCATTAAAATGAAACATACATTTGTCATCACAATTTACAAATTTTGATTCTCTATATGAAAATACTACTGAGTTTAATGGTTACATGTAAACATTCTTATGCATTTGTTGTTAAGTTTCAGCATTAAGCCATAAGATTTAAAGGAATATGTAAACACAAAGATTTAAAAAATCCAGTCATGAGCTTTATATCTTACTATATTTCCTTTAATTTTTTAAGTTATCTTAACTATATTAAGAGAAAAATGTATTTCATGTAAAATATTTTTCACTGAATTACATGTTCAATTAACATTTATTGAGAACTTTTTATATTCTAGCCTTTGTCCAAGGTCAATGGATTACAAAGAAAAATAAGAGGAGCTCCAACACTATAATGACTGAGGGGCTATTTGGGGACACAATATAGAATGTTATATAGAGAGAAAGTACTGCATACATTTTTGTTTGAATTTAAAAATTTTAACTTTATTCAAGGGTCTCCTTTTACTTTTTAAAAAAGATTTATTTATTTATTTTAGAGAAAGAGAGAGAGAGCAAGTGTGCTCACATGTGGTGGGGGAGGGGCATGGGAAGAGGGAGAGACAATCTTAAGCAGACTCCATACTGAGTGGAGAGCCTGACATGGGACTCAATCTCAGGACCCTGAGATCACGACCTGAGCCAAAATCAAGAGTTGGACTCTTAACTGACTGAGCCACCCAGCCTCCCTTATTTATAGCAACTTTATTAAAATCGCCAAAATTTGGAAACAACTAAGATGTCCTTTAATAGATAAATGGATAAACAAACTGTGGTACATTCGTAGATGGAATATTATTCAGCAATAAAAAGAAATGAACTATCCAATCCACCAAAAGACATGGAATGACTTTAAATGGCTATTGCTAAGTGAAAAAAGTCCATCTGATGGGGCTCAGACAGTTAAGCATCTGCCTTCGGCTCATGGAATCCAGACCCACATCCATCCTGCTCCCTGCTCTGCGGGGAGCCTGCTTCTCCCTCTCCCTCTGCCTGATGCTCCTCCTGCTTGTGCTCTCTCTCTCTCTGTCAAATAAATAAATAAAGTCTTAAAAAAAAGAAAAAAGCCCATCTGAAAAAGCTACATGCTATATGATTGCAACTATATGACATTCTGGAAAAAGACAAAACTATAGTGACAGAAGAAATATCAGTCATTCCTGGAGGTATGTAAAGAAAGAGGAGGGATGAAGAAGTGAAGTATAGATTTTTAGGGCAGTCAGACCAGTCTATATGACACTAGAATGGTGGATACATGACATTAGGCATTTGTCAAAAACCATTGAACTGTACATCACAAAAAGAACTCTCATGTGAAGTATGGACTTTAGTTAATAATAATAATGTTCCCAAAGAGGCGCTTGGGTGGCTCAGTCGTTAAGCGTCTGCCTTCGGCTCAGGTCATGATCTCAGGGTCCTGGGATTGAGCCCCACATTGGGCTCCCTGCTCTGCGGGAAGCCTGCTTCTCCCTCTCCCACTCACCCTGCTTGTGTTCCCTCTCTCGCTGTGTCTCTCTCTGTCAAATAAATAAATAAAATCTTTAAAAAAATAAAAAGTAATGTTCCCATGTTGGTTCGTCTATTATAACAAATATAACCACCCATATAAGACATTAATAATAAGAGAAATTGGGAGTTGGGAGGAAGGTATACAAGAACTCTGTTCTTTCTGCCCAGTTTTTTTGTAAAGCTAAAACTACTCAGAAAAACAAACAAACAAACAAACTTTTAATTAAAAACAAATGTTAGGGGGCACCTGGGTGGCTCAGTTGTTAAGCGTCTGCCTTCGGCTCAGGTCATGATCCCGGGGTCCTGGGATCGAGCCCCGCATCGGGCTCCCTGCTCCATAGGAAGCCTGCTTCTCCCTCTCCCACTCCCCCTGCTTGTGGTTCCCTCTCTCGCTGTCTCTCTCTCTCTGTCAAGTAAATAAATAAATAAATCTTTAAAAAAAAAAAAAAAAAAACAAATGTTAGGAGGGCACTTGTGTTGAGCACTGGGTGTTTTATGTAAGTGATGAATCACTCAATTCTACTCCTGAAACCAATGTTACACTATATGTTAACTAACTAGGATTTAAATAAAAATTTGAAAAAAATCCAGCAAATCTTAAAAAGGAAAATACAAAGCACAACTGAAGAATTTCTAGAAAACCATAAATATGAAAGCAGCATGTAGAGGAACACTTATGCTACACCTGACTTAGTCTTCAGAGAAAAAAATGCAAAGCATTAAGGACTTATATCAATTTAAAAATAAAATAAAGTAATTAAGCTTTAAATTTTAAAAGCTGAATAAATGAAATAAAGATAAAGGAGAAGAAAGTACTTAATTATTAAATCAATATTAAATGAATTAGAAAGCAAAAATACAGCAGAATTAATATAAATTTATAAAGCAAATTTTTTGTAAAAGAACATAAAAAATAAACCACTATTTAAATCAAGGAAAAAATTAGTGAAAGCAAATGCACAGAATAAAGAATAATAAGGGAACAAAATTCACATATACAAAGAAACTTCACAAGAGAATATTTTTCCTGATTGTATTTGTTTTTTGGGGGGTTTGTTTTGTTTTGGTTTTGGTTTTTGGTTTTTTGTTGTTGTTGTTTTGTTCTGAGAGAGAGAGAGAGCATGAGCAGGGGGAGGGACAGAAGGAGAGTGAGAGAGAGAGAGAGAAGCAGACTCCCTGCTGAATGTGGAGTCCAATGAGGGGCTTGATCTCATTATCCAGGGATCATGACCTGAGTTTAAACCAAGAGTTGGACATTTAACTGAATGAGCCACCCCGGCTCCCCCTTCCTGATAATACTTGAATAAAAAATTTAAAACCTAGATTAGCTGAATAATTTTATAGGATAACAAAGTTTATGAACCTGATCTCAGAGAAAATATAAATTTCAAATTGTCTAATTTCCATAGGAAGAGAAAAATTTGTAAAGGTGTTACACCCTACATTATAAAAAAAGATGGCCAAATAGGTAGATTAAAAAAAAATAAAACAGTAAGAGTGAATTATTTTATAGGCAAATTCTAGCAAATCTTTAATTGATTATTCCATGCTAGTTAAGTTATACCATAATTTAAGAATAAAAATATTCTACATTATAGATATTAATAAAGAATTCCTACAAAAAGAGTCACATTAATTGAATCCCACCAAATAGAGATTACTTTAAGATTTCAAAGATCTTTCAATATTAGAAATTCTGTTCATATAAAACATCAAATTTATAGAGTTAAGGAATAAAACCATGTGATCATCTTTATAAAGGCTGAAAAGGCAGCTAGCCAAAATCAATAACTCTTCTTGATAAATACACTCAATAATAGAGAAAGTCTTAGTTAATATTTCTTAGTTATTTGAAATCAAATTTATAAATTAGAAAGCACAAAAGCATATGCATGCACTTAAAATGGGAATAAAATTTACAGGACACTATCACAACATTTAACAGGAAGACCTAAACAATCCCGCAGGTTTGAGAAGGTTTGTCCAGGGAACTGATGGCTAGAGTTAAGATATGAAGGATAAAGATGATATAAAATAGGGTGAGAGATATTCAAGCATGGAAAACAGTGTGGAGACAGAAGGATCACAGCAAAAAGAGTAACTGAAAGTTTTCTGCTCTTGTCTGAAGAACAGAAAACAAAAGAGATATTGAACTAGAGAAAAATGTAGAAGTAGAAAGGGAACAATGTCATGGAATTTTATGGGGATTTGACTAGAAGTAGAAGATTCGACTAGGTAGAGAGAAAGAGGATAAGTAGAAAATAGGTTAGAAATTGCCAAAGTAATGGGAATATGTAAACAGACTCTCAGATTAAATGATATGGAGACCAGGGCTTCTGTAACTTTATTTAATCAAAATACAGGACATGTCAAAATGTGGATTCTGTTTCAGGGAGTCTGAGATTCTGCATTTTTCTCAAACTCTCTGATGATGCCCAGCCTGCTGGTCTATGGACCAAACACACATTGAATAGCTGGGTTGTAGACAACAGACTTAAAATGGTAACATTTGAACTACCTTTCTCTATTTACTAGCACATTCTTGGATATTTGGGAATGTATCATTCAATGAGATAAAGAATGGAAGCAGATTATTTAGGGGGAAAACTAGTTCTCTTTTAGAATTCTTATAATAGAATTTTCTTTTTTTTTTTTAAAGATTTTATTTATTTATTTGAGAGAGAGAATGAGAGAGAGCGAGCACATGAGAGGGGGGAGGGTCAGAGGGAGAAGCAGACTCCCTGCCGAGCAGGGAGCCCAATACGGGACTCGATCCTGGGACTCCAGGATCATGACCTGAGCCGAAGGCAGTCACCCAACCGACTGAGCCACCCAGGCGCCCTAGAATTTTCTTTGAGTTCTCCTTAGACATTTAAAAAATATTGTCTTACCTATCAAAAACATATTTCCCGGATGCCTTGTCACCCATAGAAAACACTTTCTATCAAGAAAATACATGAGATTATATTAGACACAAATGAATTTTAATACTGCTAACACTTAAAGTATATTATCTTTCTAAGTTTACAACTGAAAGAAAATATAATCATGTGTGTGCCAGAGAAGTAATTTTATAGATTTTTCTGATTCATACAAACATGTTTTTAAGATTTAAATGATGCTCTTTATGACTGTGGTCTGTAAAATTGGTAAAAACCATTAGCACTAACACCTGTGACATTATATATTTCTGTGGATTCTGTTTCACTAGCTTGTTAATTCATATAATATTTCCATGTATTCCATTTATTCCACTCCTCCAGAATAGTATCTAATTGACCATTTAATTTTCTTTTCTAACACTGATATCATGGCCATGAGAAAATAACTGGTATTTGAGGAAAAATATTTCCTGGATTGATACATGTTGTTGGAACAACCACTTATCCTTGGAAATGCTCAGTGCACTTGGCCCTCAAACAGTTTAGATGTTCTTATATATGGAAATGAAGCTAGAGAACAAATCAGTAGCTGACTTTGGAATAAGTTCCTAACTCTACACTTTTCCATAATTAAAGCATTAGAACTACTAATTTGTAACTTCTGGATTTGGGATACTTAGATGTCCCTATGTAACTGACCAATTAGAAGAGGTACAATTATCAGAAAACATACATTCACAAGAATTCCTTGCCTTGTTTCACCTCACCAGAAAATAAAGTCCATCCAAAAGGTTACAGGCTTCAGAAGCAATGGCTTTCTTTGTGCTAATTTATGTAGGCAGAAGCATATAGCAATATTCTGTTGAAAATAAGCATCAGTGCATGATTGGCTCAATGCTCCTCTCCTGTCCAAAATGTAAATAACCATTCTGCATATTTCATCAGTTAGCTTTTAATAGTAAATGCTGTACAATGGATTACTGACTTGAATTATTTATGGTGATATCATCTTATATCTTGATTGAAATGCATACTTTATAAGCAACATATTAAATAAGAGAACTAAAGGTTACCTCTGGGGATGCTGTTTTCAGATATAAATGTAGCTTCATGTTTTCTGTAGTGATCCCCCTCCTTTCAGGATATACTTTTTGTGTTTATTTTCCCTTACTAGTCATATGCAGATCTTTAACTTGGTAGAATTTTCAGTATTAGACTCACTGGAGATGCTAAATTTAAAAAAAAACATTGGGTCAGGTCAATAATGAAAAATAAATGAAGAAACTCAGTAGTAGAAAAAAAAAAAAAAGCAGCAAGCAGTGATTTGGAACATGTGAAAACAACAAAAACACATCCTAACTATGATGAGCAGCTACTCCTTAGCCCCAGCCACTTGATGTCACCAAGGAATGTTGGATTTTTTTTAGATACTTGTTTTTCAGTTCAGTTTCTTAAATGCTCAAACAATATGCTTTTAAAACCTTCATGATGTCAATAAATCTAATTGTGGAGTAGACATCCCTTCTATTTATAGCCTTTAAGATCTTCACTTTTAAAACTTAGTTATTAATTTAAATACATTGAGCTATTCTTTCAAATTCATATTTTCATGGCTTATCTCTGCATCTTACTAAAAATAGTTAACATTAAGTGAATTCTTATAGCGTCACCATCACCATGCAAAACTTTATAGAAGTTACCTCATTTTATCCACACAATAACATTATAGGTAAGTGCCATTGTCACCTCCTTTTACATTTGGGGAAACTAAGGCATGGGGAGTTTAATGTTTTCTCCCCCAAATGCCGGATTTAGAAATTGGACCACGGAGTTAGTCATTAGAAATAGTACAGCTACTCTTTATGATGCAGGTGTCCTCAAATAGTGTACATAGTAGATAGATGTGCCTGTATATGCAGATACATATGTAGCTAAATCTATCTCTGTCAGTGGAATTATGTGTTATGCATACCTACTTTTAACCAAGTTTCTTCTCTTATACTGCAGATAGATACTGACTTTTTAAATTACTTTCTCAAATTCTTAATTACTGTTTCATCTACATTTGTTCACCTATCATTTCCCTTATAATTCACTCTTCCTGAATCGTAGAAGTTTTAGTATTTGAAAAACCTTTCCCTAATTTTTCTCCTCTTCACCCTTGTGTTCATTATGCTCTTCAGCCTCCTTAGAAACCTTCCAGATTAAATCTACCTCACTATGATTGTCTTTATTTTCTTTCTGTTTAGAATATATAACCCATTTAATTTATTACTTAGAATTATACTATTTTACTTTTATTTTAAATTGTCATAATACCTTTCATATATGCTTATGTTGTTTAAAAGATAGGTTTTAGAATTTTTGAAACCAAGGATTAACATTTTCGCTTCTCTCTTTTCATTTTCTTTGCCGTCCCCCAAAGCCTTGTTAACACCAAGAACACGTTAAGGTTATTCAGTAGTCGCTTGTTGCATGAAGGAAAGGATGAATATTTGAGGTTTGCCTAAAAAGCTCTAAGAGCGTCCTTTTGATCTCAGAACATTACTCTAGCAATCCAGGTATGCCTGAGTTAATAATATATGTAATATTAACAAAAATTTATTTTATCTAAGTAGTTTTGCTTTCTGAGCAAAATCCTAACATACTTTGAGAGTCACGTGGGTTGATATAATCACAAGTATACGATAGACAGAGAATTAAGTTCATGAAATTGAACACCAACCTAGGGATCCAAATGACCATTGCCCAATCCACGTCAAACCATTATTGTTTATATCTGAGTTAACTTCCTTAGCTTTATCTTCCTTTTCCATTATATTGAGGATTTTAGTAGACAATCTTTAAGGTCCCTTCCAGTTTTAAATGGTTATTATTTATTAACCACAACTTGTTGACTCAGTAAGCTCAGATGTTCATGTACTAGGGATATTCTAGCTTTTGACATTTAGCAGAGGTTAGATAGAAAGAAAAAGTGGACAGAGTGTTAATGAAAAGCAAGTTGAGAACAAGAGAAGGGAAATGCAATTAAAACTTCCAGAATAACCACATGGTGATTCATTTCTGTTCAATTTACTTTCTGTGGTATTTTGCTGGGAGGTATGCCAGTTAATGAATCATAAAGGCCAAGGTTTATTTTAATAGTTTTTCCTCTCTCCCGCTCTTATGTACTATGCCAGTTCAATCTATCATTCTACCCTGTTTTCTTACCTTCATTAAAAAGAGGCAGGATACATTGACAAAAGAAAATATTAAAATGTTACTAAGTGGAATTGTGAAAAACCTCACAAATACCTTGCTATTTTTAAAAAGATTAAATTAGTTGTCACTATCATCTAAAGAATAACAATAGTCTTTCTCTGATGAGTACTTTTTCAATGATGTTGTATATTTTAGCTCACGTTATTTTCCTAACATTCATATACTCATTTCAGTCTTGGTTTTGTACATATACTTCTAGACATAGGAGAACTGAATGGCTTAATGAAAGCAAATGGTTTCCTTTATATCTTTCTATCAATCAGAATCCAGTCAAGAGGCAAAAAAATATACCAGTAATTTAAACAGGGAACATTTATTTTAAAGATCATTAACTTATAAAAAGCATTTAACTACCATAAGAGGTAAAGAGGACTCTAAGGAGGCCAGAAGTAGCAAATGCAAATAAATACACTATACTACCATTAGTTTGGAACATATTAGACAGTAAAAGAAATTGAGGGCTTAGGAGAGGTTCCTCTATCCAAGGCTGAGATTTCAAACTCTTTGAAGAAGTCATGACTACATGGGGACAAGCAGTCTCCCTGTGCCAAAGAAGCTTTCCAGAGGATGTAGTCCAGTGCTGATTCACAGAAATGGTCTGCCATTGCCGAGGGATGTGGGTAGATGTGAGCTTGTCTGTAGAAGTAAGCTGCCCATTGGTGAGACAGTTGCTTGAGGTCGGAGCTGGACCTCTAGAAGCAACTACCTACTAGGTCGTCAGTGCCTAACGATAGATGAAGTCCACCTGTAAAAGCAGCCAGCCAGGTAGGGAGAGTGTGGCTTACAAGAGTGCAGCTACCATGAAAGACAGTGAGGCTAGAACTGGTCTGTGAGGGCTCATGACATGAGCTGCCAAACCTCAGCTCCTGCAGAGCAACATGAAGCAGCACCAACCAGAAGGAAAGTGCTGCCTTGTGGTGCTCACCTCACAATGTCACTCTGACACTTGATATTGAAAATAAGGCCTAACAATGCACATAAGCAGAAATGTGCACAGGATTCACAAAACAGGGAAAATAAGGTTGGGTTTGGAGCAGAGAGACTATAAATTGCTATCTGTTCCAATCTGTTACCATTGAACACATTTCCTTAAGATTTAACTTATTATCCCAAGGGGCCTACCAGACAGGGAATCTGGATCAGTCCTTTTTTCTACCATTCACTATATTATTATATCTCTCCTCTGAGTAATCTGGAGGTATGCTAGCATCATTCCAATACCAAAAAGTATGATGATATTGTTTATTTAGTTGAAAATAAAAAATCTGTTTAATTTTGACCAAATTTTATTTTATTTTATATTTTTTACCAAATACTTTAAAACAATGATTATTTTGGCAGGTTTATATTAACCAATATAAACCAATAAAATCTTTGTACATATGGCTTTTTAAAGTTCTTCCCAATATATATGTTCTTTTCTTTTTTTTAATTAACATATCATGTATTATTTGTTTCACGGGTACAGGTCTGTGATTCATCAGTCTTACACAATTCACAGCACAAACCATAGCACGTACCCTCCCCAGTGTCCATCACCCAGCCACCCCATCCCTTCCAAGCCCCTCCACTCCAGCAAACCTCAGTTTGTTTCCTGAGATTAAGAGTCTCTTATGGTTTGTCTCCCTCTCTGGTTTTGTCTTACTTCATTTTTCCCTCCCCTCCCCTGTGATTCTCTGTCTTGTTTCTCAAATTCTTCATATCAGTGAGATTATATGATAATTGTCTTTCTCTGATTGACTTATTTCGCTTACCATAATACCCTCTAGTTCCACCCACGTCATTGCAAATGGTAAGATTTCATTTTTTGACGACTACATAATATTCCATCGTGTGTGTGTGTGCACACACGTGTGTGTGTGTATATACACACACATCTTCTTTATCCATTCATCTGTTGATGGACATCTAGGCTCTTCCATAGTTTGGCTATTGTGGACATTGCTGCTATAAACATTGGGGTGCACGTGCCCCTTTGGATCACTACATTTATATCTTTGGGGTAAATACCCAGTAGTTCAATTGGTGGGTCATAGGGTAGCTCTATTTTTAACTTTTTGAGGAACTTCCATACTGTTTTCCAGAGTGGCTACACAGGCTTGCATTCCCACCAACAGTGTAGGAGGGTTCCCCTTTCTCCACATCCTTGCCAACACCTGTTGTTTCCTGATGTTAATTGTAGCCATTCTGACTGGTGTGAGGTGATATCTCATTGAGGATTTGATTTGGATTTCCGATGTTGAGCACTTTTTCATGTGTCTGTTGGCCATTTGGATGTCTTCTTTGCAGAAATGTCTGTTCATGTCTTCTGCCCGTTTCTTGATTGGATTATTTGTTCTTTGGGGGTTGAGTTTGAGAAGTTCTTTATAGATTTTGGATACTAGCCCTTTATCTAATATGTCATTTGCAAATATCTTCTCCCATTCTGTCGGTTGTCTTTTGGTTTTGTTGACTGTTTACTTTGCTGTGCAAAAGCTTTTTATCTTGATGAAGTCCCAATAGTTCATTTTTGCCCTTGCTTCCCTTGCCTTTGGCGATGTTTCTAGGAAGAAGTTGTTGTGGCTGAGGTCGAAGAGGTTGCTGCCTGTGTACTCCTCTAGGATTTTGATGGACTTCTGTCTCACACTGAGGTCTTTCAACCATTCTGAGTCTATTTTTGTGTGTGGTGTAAGGAAATGGTCCAGTTTCATTCTTCTGCATGTGGCTGTCTAATTTTCCCAACACCATTTGTTGAAGAGACTGTCTTTGTTCCATTGGACATTCTTTCCTGCTTTGTCGAAGATTGGTTGACCATAGAGTTGAGGGTCCATTTCTGGGCTGTCTGTTCTGTTCCATTGATCTATGTGTCTGTTTTTGTGCCAGTGCCATACTGTCTTGATGATGACAGCTTTGTAATAGAGCTGGAAGTTAGGAATTGTGATGCCACCAGCTTTGGTTTTCTTTTTCAATGTTGCTCTGGCTATTCAGGGTCTTTTCTGGTTCCATACAAATTTTAGGACTATTTGTTCCATTTCTTTGAAAAAAGTTGATGGTATTTTGATAGGAATTGCATTAAATATGTACATTGCTCTAGGTAGCATTGACATCTTCACAATATTTGTTCTTCCAATCCATGAGCACAGAAAGCTTTTCCATTTCTTTGTGTCTTCCTCAATTACTTTCATAAGTATTTTACAGTTTTCTGAGTACAGATTCTTTGCCTCTTTGGTTAGATTTATTCCTAGGTATCTTATGGTTTTGGATGCAATTGTAAATGGGATCGACTCCTTAATTTCTCTTTCTTTTGTCTTGTTGTTGGTGTATAGGAATGCCACTGATTTTTGTACATTGATTTTATATCCTGCCACTTTATTGAATTCCTGTATGAGTTCTAGCAGTTTTGGGGTTGAGTCTTTGGGTTTTCCACATAAAATATCATATCATCTGCAAAGAGTGAGAGTTTGACTTCTTCTTTGCCAATTCAGATGCCTTTTATTTCTTTTTGTTGTCTGATTGCTGTGGCTAGGACTTCTAATATTATGTTGAATAGCAGTGATGATAGTGAACATCCTTGCCGTGTTCCTGATGTTAGGTAGAAAACTCAGTTTTTCCCCTTTGAGAATGATATTTGCTGTGGGTTTTTCATAGATGGCTTTTATGATATTGAGGTATGTACCTCTATCACTACACTCTGAAGAGTTTTAATCAAGAAAGAATGCTGTACTTTGTCAAATGCTTTTTTTGCATCTATTGAGAGGATCATATGGTTCTTGTTCTTTCTTTTATTAATGTACTGTGTCACACTGATTAATTTTTGAATGTTGAACCTCCCTTGCAGCCCAGGAATAAATCCCACTTGGTCATGGGGAATAATCCTTTTAATGTTCTGTTGGATCCTATTGGCTAGTATTTTGGTGAGAATTTTTGCATCCATGTTCATCAGGGATATTGGTCTGTAGTTCTCCTTTTTGATGGGGTCTTTGTCTGGTTTGGGGATCAAGGTAATGCTGGCCTCATAAAATGAGTTTGGAAGTTTTCCTTCCATTTCTATTTTTTGGAAGAGTTTCAGAACAATAGGTATTAATTCTTTAAATGTTTGGTAGAATTCTCCTGGGAAGCCATCTGGCCCTGAGCTTTTGTTATTTGGGAGATTTTTGATAACTGCTTCAATTTCCTTACTGGTTATAGGTCTGTTCAGGTTTTCTATTTCTTCCTGGTTCAGTTTTGGTGGTTGATACATCTCTAGGAATGCATCCATTTCTTCCAGATTATCTAATTTGCTGGCATATAGTTGCTCATAATATGTTCTTATAATTGTTTGTATTTCTTTGGTGTTGGTTGTGATCTCTCCTCTTTCATTCATCATTTTATTTATTTGGGTCATTTTTTTTTTTTTTGATAAATCTGGCCAGGGGTTTATCAATCTTATTAATTATTTCAAAGAACCATCTCCTAGTTTCGTTGATCTGTTCTACTGTTCTTTTGGTTTCTATTTCATTGATATCTGCTCTGATCTTTACTATTTCTCTTTTCCTGTTGGGTTTAGGCTTTATTTGCTGTTCTTTCTCCAGTTCCTTTAGGTGTAGGGTTAGAGTGTGTATTTGAGACCTTTCTTGTGTCTTGAGAGAGGGTTGTATTGCTTTATACCTTCCTCTTGGGACTGCCTTTGCTGCAACCCAAAGATTTCGAATAGTTGTGCTTTCATTTTCATTTGTTTCCATGAGTGTTTTTAATTCTTCTTTAATATCCTGGTTGACCCATTCACTCTTTAACAGGATGCTCTTAAGCCTCCATGTATTTGAGTTCTTTCCAACTTACCTCTTGCGATTGAGTTCCAGTTTCAAAGCATTGTGGTCAGAAAATATGCAAGGAACGATCCGGTTGAGACCTGATTTGTGAACTAGGATGTGATCTATTCCAGAGAATGTTCCATGGGTACTAGAGAATAATGTGTATTCTGTTGCTTTGGGATGGAATGTTCTGAATATATCTGTGAAGTCCATTTGTTCCAGTGTGTCTTTTCAAGTCTTTATTTCCTTGTTGATCTTTTGCTTAGATGATCTCTCCATTTGAGTGAGGGGGGATGTTAAAGTCCCCTACTATTATTGTATTGTTGTTGATGTGTTTGATTTTGTTAATTGTCTTATATAATTGGCTGCTCCCATGTTAGGGGCATAGATATTTACAATTGTTAGATCTTCATGTTGGATAGACCCTTTAAGTATGATATAGTGTCCTTTCTCATCTCTTATTATAGCCTTTGGTGTAAAATCTAATTTGTCTGATATAAGGATTGCCACCCCAGATTTTTGTTGTTGTTGTTGTCCATTAGCATGGTAAATGGTTTTCCACCCCCTCACTTTCATCTGGAGGTGTCTTTGGGTCTAAAATGAGTCTCTTGCAGACAGCATATTGATGGGTCTTGTTTTTTTTTATCCAATCTGATAGCCTGTGTCTTTTGATTGGGGCATTTAGCCCATTTACATTCAGGGTTCTATTGAAAGATATGATTTTAGTGCCATTGTATTGCCTGTAAGGTGACTGTTACTGTATATTGTTTCTGTTCCATTCTGGTCTATGTTACTTTTAGGCTCTCTCTTTGCTTAGAGGACCCCTTTCAATATTTCTTGTAGGGCTGGTTTGGTGTTCACAAAATCTTTTACTTTTTGTTTGTCCTAGATACTTTTTATCTCTCCTTCTATTTTCAGTGACAGCTTAGCTGGATATAGTATTCTTGGCTGCATATTTTTCTCATTTAGTACTCTGAATATAACATGCGACACCTTTCTGGCCTGCCAGGTCTCTGTGGATAGGTCTGCTACTAATCTAATGTTTCTACTGTTGCCATTTACAGTTTTCTTGTCCCAACCTGCTTTCAGGATTTTCTCTTTGTCTCTGAGACTTGTAAGTTTTACTATTAGATGTCAGTGTGTTGACCTATTTTTATTGATTTTGAGGGTGGTTCTCTGTGACTCCTGGATTTTGATGCCTATTTCCTTCCCCAAATTAGGGAAGTTCTCTGCTATAATTTTCTCCAATATACCTTCTGCCCCTCTCTCTCTTTCTTCTTCTTCTGGGATCCCAATTATTCTAATATTGTTTCACCTTATGGTATCACTTATCTCTTGAATTCTGCCCTCATGATCCAATAGTTGTTTATTTCTCTTTTTCTCAGCTTCTTTATTTTCCATCATTTGGTCTTCTATATCACTAATTCTCTCTTCTACCTCATTTATCCTAGCAGTTAGAGCCTCCATTTTTGATTGCACCTCATTAATAGCCTTTTTGATTTTGACTTGGTTAGATTTTAGTTCTTTTATTTCTCCAGAAAAGGAATCTCTAGTATCTTCTATGCTTTTTTCAAGCCCAGTTAGTATCTTTATAATCATCATTCTGAACTCTGGTTCCAACATCTTACTAATGTCCATCTTGATTAGGTCTCTGGCAGTTGGAACTGCCTTTTGTTCTTTTTTTTTTTCCAAGGTGAGCTTTTCTGTCTTATCATTTTGTCCAGAGAAGAATGGATGAATGAGAGAACTAAATGCTAACAGGGTAACAATGACCCCAGAAAAATATACACTAAACAAATCAGAAGAGACCCAAAACTGGGGAGAAAAGAAAGAGGAAAAAAAAAAAAAGAGGAATATGATCAGGCTGGTGAATAGAACAGAACTACAGACTAGATTTTAGCTGTTAGAAGAAAATGTCTCCCAAAATTTTAAAGAAAGAAAAACATATATATACAGAAATAAGGGTAAATACGATGAAGGGATGGAATATGATGTAAAGATGAAAATTAAAAAAGATTTTAAAAAAGGAATTGATAAGAAGTTGGTTGAAAAAAGAAAGAAGAAAAATTTAAAAATAAAATAAAATAAAAGGAGAGAATGTGATCAGGCGGGAGACTAGAACAAAGCCATGCACTAGATTTAGGGTATATTTTGGTCTGTTAGAAGAAACTCTATCCCAAAATTTAAAAAAAAGAAAACCTCATATATATACATATGCACACAAAAAATGAAGTTAAATACAATGAAAGGATAGAATCTGACTGTAAAAATGAAAATTAAAAAAAAATTAAAAAGAAATTGATGTTTGTTGAAAAAGGAAAGAAGAAAAAAAATAAAAAATATAAAAAGAAAAAATAAAGAAAATTTAAAAAATTAACTTTGAAAGATTAAAGAATCATGAGGAAAAAAGCCACAAATTCTATGTGCTGTATTCCCCTAGAGCTGGGCTTTTGCAGTTCTCAGTGATGGGTAAACTTGGTCTTGGCTGAATGTTCTTGCTCATCTTCTGGGGGAGGGGCCTGTTGCAGTGAGTCTCAAATGTCTTTGTTGGAGGCAGAATTGCACCACCCTTGCCGGGTCTGGGCTAAGTCATCTGCTCAGGTTTGCTCTCCATAGCTTTTCCCTGAAAGCTTTCCATACGGGCATTAGAGGACGAGAATGAAAATGGCATCCTCCCAATCTCTGGCCCTGGAAGAGCTGAGAGCTTGGGGCTCCACTCCTCAGGGAGCCCTCAGAAAAAAGCAGTCAATCACTCCTGACTCCCCTGTCTCCGGCCGCACTCCGTGCTGACCTGGCCTCTGATCGCACATTTCTATCTCTGGCACCAGACTTGGTGTGGAGTCTCCAAACCCAGCAGATCCCTGTGGTGTGTTCCTGCTGCTCCTCCCGGGGGAGAAAGGGGAGTCTCCCCAGATCTGCCACTTGTTGGGTCCCTGCTTGATAAGCAGTGGCCTGATTGTGCCACGGATCATGGTTTATGGCAAACCTGAGCTGAGAGCCCACACCTTGGCTCCATCTTTACAGCCAGCTTCCCTGCTTCCACACCTGGGAGCTCTGCTGCACTCAGACACCCCTGGTCTTGTTGTGATCCTGAGGGTCCTGAGTCCACACTGTCCCAGGGAGGGTTCCACCCCCCACTTAGCAACTGGAGCAACATCGCTCAGTGGAGCAGACTTCTAAAAGTTCTGATTTTGTGCTCCACTCTCTATCACTTGCCAGTAGCCAGCTGACAGAGGCTCCCTCCCCCCAAGATCTATCTTCCCAAATATTGCCTCAGATTCACTTTGCACGCCCTACCTTTCAGAAAGTAGTCACTTTTCTATTCATAGAATTGCTGCTATTCTTTTCTTCAATATCCTGTTGAGGTTGTAGGTGTTCAAAATGGTTTGATAACTATCTAGCTGAATTCCTGGGACCAGATGAAATTTAGGTCTTCTACTCTTCCACCATCTTGCTCCTCTCCCTATATATGTTTATAGTAATGGGGACATAGGATTAGAAATCGTGAAAAACAGGGGTACCTGGTTGTGTCAGTTGATTAAGAGTTGGACTCTTGATTTCTACTCAGGTCATGATCTCAGTGTCCTGAAATTGAGCCGAGCATCAGCCTCCGTGCTCAGCAGGGAGTCTGAGATTTTTACCTTTCTCCTTCTGCCCCTCCCCCTGCTCCTTCTCTAAATAAGTAAATAAAATCTTTAAAAAAAAGAAATAGAAAACATTTGTATGTATATGAAAAACCACTCCCAAATATGATTTTGGCTAATAATTTGGTTTTGTTCTCAAGGGATTAAAATTAAAGATATTATTGATAATGTGATTTCAGATAGTGTGCATTGCAATGTATTCAGCTAAAAAAAAGATTTATTAACTATCCAGAGACAATAGTTCTATTCCCTCATCTATGATTTCATAATGAGATGTTGGCCGACTGGAATAGAACTGAAGCTTTATGTTTTTGTTTTTTTTAGGATTTTATTTTTTGGTAATCTCTACTACCAACGTGGGGCTTGAACTCACAACCCCAAGACCAAGAGTTCATGCTCCTCCAACTGAGCCAGCCAGGCGCCCCTGAAATCATGTTGTTTGAATCCCACTTTTCTTTTTATATTGTTTGCATTAGAAAGACCTAATAATAAGTACTCATTTCAGTCTAATTTTTTTGAAAACTTTATCTTCAAATTCTTTAAAAGTTAGCAGAAAAACTAATCTGATGAGGAAACATTTAACATACTAAAAAATCTGTTACAGAAGACCTATAACATGCCAGGCCCACCTTCTAAAATTAAAATCTGCCACACTTATTTTTTTAACTTTCTTTGCTAAATATAGATTATTTGATCTTATTTTTACATTCTCTTGTAGATTTTAAGAAAATAGTTTCTCTACTTTAGTCAATACAGAAATGGCAGGAGTAAATTAAGACTGATAGCACAATACATCAGAGGCTCAAGAAATTACCTGAGATGTCTCTGCACGACCATGTGACAAATGCTACTAACCTCCCTTGCCTCCTCTGTAATGTTTCTTTGCTTCACATGAACGATATAGTAGTCACTATCTAAGGACAGGGTATGACCAGAGGTCAACTGCATCAATGTAGCAGACATCTATTCCTGTTATAAAATTTGCCTCTCCTAAAAGAAAAAAAAAAATCACCATAATTCTGGTGTACTTTAGTATGTCAGATTTCAGGGTCAGACAACTTTCTTAAAAGGGATAGGAATACTTTATTCAGAGTAAGCCAGTGTATTCAACTTTACCCTATCATGTTTTACAAAGTTTTAAAGTTTTAAAGTTATATTCAGATAAAAACCTGAGCACCAGTAGAGTATAGGAAACACTGAACTTTAGAACAGTTTTTCTTCCAGAGAATATGTTATACTTTCTTTCAAGAGTAAGCACACTTAAATATGGTTCAAATATATAAACCAACTTCAGAGAACTATTATAAGATCATTCTCCATTTTTCCTCCCACAGCAACACTTCTAGACACTTTAAGGGATTTCAAGATCATATAACATCAATGATCACTCTCAGGTTAATGTGAATTGAAGACTTTGAAGCTGAAGAAACTAAATAGGCTATATTAACTTAGTATATTTGAGCCGAATATTGTCCAGAATTTACAGGATGATTAAAACCCATAGCTCTTATTTGATGCTATTTTTCAGCCATCATTTGCTTATCCCCCCATTCACCATATATGTACTGTATAATCACTATATGCCAGGAATTGTGCCAACACCACAGACATTTATATAGAACTGTGTCCTTGTATTTATATAATTACTTATAAGAGGATCTTTAAAGATACTAGTTATAGGTAAAACACCATTTCCCCCCTTCCAATCCAAACCAGGTATTGAAACATTCATAGCTGAAACAAAAACATTTATCTAGATGCAGACTCATCAGATAAATAATTCTTAAATCTAGCAAAGGTGTCAGCAAAGCATCTTATTCAAGAGGTTTTTGTTGATCATTCACAGCATAACCTTAAACACTTCAACAGAAAGTTACAGAGAGAAAGCCAATAAATTTGATTCATTTAATGCAAAATGCATTTGATCAAGTACCGTGATTGTAAATGAATTCTATCTATTATCTACTTTTTCAAGTGGATGAAAAATAATACAACTTTCACCAAACAAAAGTGCAATAAAAAATGGCATTGAAATATATGAGCTTTCTGACAACAGTATTAGTCACATCTTGCACACTGACCTTTCTAGTGGCAGGGACATTCAGTAAGCTGTTACAAGGAGTTGGCATTTTCAGAAGTAATAAACCTATTTAACGTCAGTCATCTGCTTAGCAAGACTACCATCTCTTGACTGATTACTTTCCAGTGATGTAAAAATCCACCCAAGTGCTTTACTGAATTTGCCACTATTCAGAAGACACAATGGCTTATTTCAAAGAGTTAATAATATTAGCAGCCTCTAGACATTTAATTATCTATAAGGAGGCAATGGAAAGAAGTGATGATTGACTAAGTTATACTCTTTAGAAATATGTGTTAATAGAGCCTTGCTATTATGCAGAAAAACTCCATTGTCAGTGGACTCCAAAAGTTTGGAGGCTAGCATGTTTAAGTTAGACTCTCTCTAGTTCAATATTAGCCCCTAATCCTGTTTTTGATTGAAACGTACATGGCTTTCAATTTTTATCTTTATTCTGATTTATCTTAAATGCTCAAATTTTTGAATTGAATTAAATGTACTAATGATGGACAATTGGGCTCTTCATTCCTCCTCTGGCTTATCTGAGTAACTATCCATAATTTTATTAAAATTTGTCTAGGTTGGAAATCAGGTCATTCTATCTGACCATATTATCTAACATACTTTAATACCATTTGCCCTTCAACAGTAAAATTTGCTAACAGCTCCTGTTGTATCAATGTTTTAGCAGAGTATGGAATTAATGAAACTACAATGTGATATATCATTTCTCTCACCACAAATAAGTTTCTATAGTACATATGCACTGCATGAGGGATTGTAAGGGGATTTTTTTTTTTTTAATTCTTTACAGTCACCCCTGGAAACCCAAAGATTAGACATGTTTGTGCACGTATTTGTAGATGATGTGGTCAGAAGTGAAATTTGAAAGAAAAATGCTACAGGTTCATTACATACCCCCCAAAAAATGATTGCCAAATCAGGATGTGGTTTTTAATATATTATAAATTTATCACTATGTGAAGCACTCAAGCTTTGTTACTTTCTCCTAACATTAATAATAATAATAGTAATAATAATAATAATACATATCTTTTTAGGTGATATTCTAGTAAGGATAATTAAAATGTAAAATATGCATTTTTTCATGATAGGAACAATCCATGGATCTTCATACACATTATCCTAACTTTTCATGTTATTTTGACCATTCATGTTTCATGTTACTTTGATCTATAGTCAAATTAACAAAGCAATATTTTAGGGGTGCCTGGGCGGCTCAGTTGTTAAGCGTCTGCCTTCGACTCAGGTCGTGATCCCAGGACCCTGGGATCGAGCCCCACATCGGGCTCCCTGCTCCGCGGGGAAGCCTGCTTCTCCCTCTCCTACTTCCCCTGCTTGTGTTCCCTCTCTCGCTATGTCTCTCTCTGTCAAATAAATAAATAAAATCTAAAACAAAAAACAAAAAACAAAACAAAACAAAAAGCAATATTTTAGAGCTTGATGAGACCTTAAGGATTATTTCTGGGGCTAACAAGTGCATTTTCTAGATGAAGACTTTGTGGTTAATAGAGAGTGCACAGCTTGGTCACAACAAAAAAAAGCAGCCTGTGCAAGTCAAAGACTAGAATCTAGATCTTCAAACTTTCCAGTATTTCCTTTTCTTTGCATTATATCTTTTTCGGTAGAATAGTATGGAAGTACTACTATTCGGTAGAATAGTATGGAAGAGATATCATATGTTATTCTTTAGTCACTATGCCATAGACTGAATGTTTGTGTCCCCCAAAATTCATATATTGAAACCTAATATCCAATGTGATGGTTTTTAGAGACGGGGACTTGGGAGGTAATTAGTTCATGAGGGTGGACCCCTCATGAATAAAATCGTGCCCTTATGAAAGAGAGTACAGAGAACTCAATTGCCCCCTTCACTACGTGAGTACACAATGAAAAGACAGCTGTTTAAGAACCAGGAAGCAGGTCTTCACCAGACACCAATGTGCAGGCACCTTGATCTTAGACTTCCCAGTCTCCAGAACTATAAGAAATAAATTTCTTCTGTTTATTATTCCCCAGTCTATGGTACTTTTGTTATAGCAGCCCAGATGGGTTTGAACACACTATAAGACAGTTTAATTTTCATAGTTATTTTATTCTGTCCAATATAGCTAACATTTTGTGATTTAGTGCCTACAAATACATAATAAATGCTCTTAACTCTTCCTTTCTTGTTACTGATGAATTTGTTGACTATGGATTTGCATACAGTAAGTTGTAAGCACAATTTGTATATCAAGTAGTAATACTACCCTCATCCCAACTTAATTTTGAATCACAAAAACTTAATAAGAGATATAATAAGAAAATATTTTTGTCACTATTGAAAGATGTATTTTTTGGACTTTAAAATAGATGTATCTTTAAAAATATTCCTTATTCTAAAGATATGGCAGAAATTTTTAAATAAATAAACAAGGCTAAAAAATAATTATAGAGCATTCCTGTTACATTGTATACTTTGAAAAACTAGAAGTAGAGCCAGAATCAATTTTGAAGACTCAGAGAGAGAAAGCTTATATTCTCAGAAGAATAGATAGCTTATGCTCCGACCACTTAGTTTTAATTATAAAAATAAGGATATGATCCTGACAGTAGTAAAGTGCTTATGGTCACAATGATAGACCCTGATTAAATGCCAATCTTTCAACCTTTAGCCCAAATACTATTACATTTATCTGAAGACAATTATATACAGATTTCTTTCATGGGTTAATATTCCTTTTTTTTCTTTATTAGAGAGTACTTATACATTTATCAGATGTAAAGCTTCATTATATGTTTAAATTTACACTCTAGTGCTCATTAATTTTTTTTAAAGATTTTATTTATTCATTTGTTTGAGAGAGAGAGAGAGAGAGCACATGAGAGGGGGGAGGGTCAGAGGGCGAAAGAGACTCCCTGCTGAGCAGGGAGCCCAATGCGGGACTCGATCCTGGGGTCCAGGATCATGACCTGAGCCGAAGGCAGTCGCTTAACCAACTGAGCCACCCAGGCGCCCCATTAATTTTTATTTTAAGGATTTTGTGATAGACGTTGGATTGTATCTATTTCTCCAGTTTTAATTTCACAGCACTGGTTTATATTATGCAATATAACACAAATAAACAAATTAATATAAAGGAACGGTCAACAAAATCAATAAAAATTTTTTAAGTGTTAAATGTGCTCAAAAGTAGTAGATTTGGTCTGATATCAATGCAATTATTTTGAATTTGGCCTCGATAAAATCACATTACATTTAAAAAACAGTTTTTATTTAGTTAACTTGTACAAAGATATCGAGAATGATTAGCTTTTAAAAAGAGGGGAGAAAAATTGTTCTTTTGTTTTTAAATCTGAAATATATGGTGAATAGTACATTAAGTAAATCTGGCATTTTAGTGACTTTCTTTCCTGTTGTAAATTTGTCCACTCTCAATAGCATTTTGTTACCTCATCTATAAAATGAACGTAAAATAGCAAGATTTATAAGACACCATAACATCATCATATGAGACCTCAATCCTACACAGGCTACCGAAACAACTGGAACAGTATTAAGGAAATAGACAAAAATAAAAAGCACTCCACAAGTAGTTGATGAAAACCCTCTGGGAGGTTCATACTAAAAAGTAAATAGTGATAATTTTAAAGTGATAATTTTAAATGAAGGTTGGATTCATGTGATTCTGAAGTACTATTTCAAGTCCATCTCTCTTTTTCTAAACTGAGTGTTCTTGATGCCACCATTAAACCAATTCAATTAATAAACTTAAAACCAGCTAGTTATAATATACATGTGAAAGATATTAAGTAAGAAAAAACAATTGGTTGATTGGTCTATGGAAAAGCAGTATCAAAAGACTTTTATTCTATGATGATTTGTGGGACTTGAAATTAATCCTAGCAGAATCTATTTCCTACGAAGATCTCTTCACTATTATATCCTCAGTATGTAAATCCTCAAGAGCACATCTAATAACTCAATTAAACACACACACACACACAACAGTATAATGTCTAATTTCAATCTAGCCATTGTGGCCAAAAGAGCCTGGGCAACATTTCTAAACTAAAACCAACATGACAGAAGGAAGAAATATGAGTGTGTGTGTTACAAATTTTGTACCGCAAAGATTGACATTTAAGCAACTCTAAACATACTAAGAATTATATCTGCTGTGATTCAAGCCTTTCACACACCCATAGATATTCAGAGATCAATATTGGCAGTGCACAGGCTTGTAACACAAAAGCAGACAGAAAAAAAATAAGAAACAATACACCAACATCAGCTCAAATAGTCCCCAGTAACTTCTGGCTAGGAGAAGAAAAAAGGAGACAGATAATCAATACAAAAAAAAAAAAAAATAGCTATGATGGCTACATATGTAGCTATTTGGTTTGCATTTGATTAAGCAATATGAATCTATAAAGCAAATATTAAACTGTGTGAATCCAGATGCCTTTTAAGTTATTTTGGTATACATTTCTATGACTTAAATATTTTTAATAATCCAAATATTTAAGTTTGCACTTATCATATGGATGTATAAATAGGTATTTATTTGTATGACTTACCTTTACCTTTCCTACCAAAATGTAATCATCTTGAGGGAAGAGACTCTCTTATTGTTTTTTAGTACTTAGTAAAATATCTGACACATATAGTATTGAGTAAGTGGATCTCAAATATTAATGGAACCCATTATATAATATAAGATAACATAAAATCCTCATATTCGTTTTGTATAAATCATTACTTAAGGTGTAATCTATTCTTTTTACTGAATCAATTTGTTCATAAATAAAAAGGAATAAGCAACATCTTTTTCAAGGTTGTTGCCTGGATATTATCTATTCGATTAAAGAATTACATTGACTCTTTTAAGCAGGCCATCATCTGCACTGTTGTGCCTCATATTTTAATATTCACACCAATTGGAGCAACTTCTAGCAAGCTGATTATAAATATCCCTTAATGTGCTATGTTAAAAGTTGGTACATATACTTAACACTTAAATAATGCTTTAAATACAACCGCAATATAGCAAACCTCCTAGCAAAACCCAATACAACTATTTCTAAAAACATAAATTAAAATCAATACTCATAAAACATGTTGCCTCAAAATGTTTATTTCACAGAATAAAGAAATAAATTATATTTTTGAAGGAAGCACCTAGAAAATTGTTTCTATCATACAATTTTCAACATACATGTTAGTAGTGCCCTAATTAGATACAGTTGCCGGATGCTTAAAATGTTTAAATCGCTCCTTCAAATCTTTCTGCTACATTTCAAATTTTGATCACACACTGAGTTAAAAGCTCTATCATAGCATCTTTACTTTTAGCTTCAACGTTCCATAAAATAATTCAGCTTTCTTGTCCATATGATTATTAAATCAAGGTCAGAATAAATGCTGATCTAGCCACAAGAAACACTCAAATGTACTAGATTCAAAACTGTATAACTTATGTGTCCTCATGGAATTTTTAATTGATAAGAAAAAAAACCCAGGTTAAGATATTAGTTTCAACATTATTTAATATATTTATCTATCACATTGTCATTAGCTGTTTGTCAATTGGAGCCATATACAATTCGATATAAAATATTATTACATTAAACATCAAGTAACAAATTATTAAAAATAGATTTTTGTTAGTCATTGCTTAAAGTCTGCCTTTCTTAAAATAATTTAGATTCCCTGAAAAATTTCTGAAATCAAAAGTATGTGCTGACCATGACACATTGCATGATTAATTCTTTACATTTATCTATGACTGAAAGTTAATAAAATGAAACTCTAGAGAAATAATAAGATTGCTTTAATTAAAAGAAGAGAATTTTAGCCATTTTCACTGAAGCCAATAATTTGTCAAACTGCAAATAAGAGGAGCACAATCACCAGCGGAATCCTACAGTCTTTATGCAGAGCGTGCTCTATTCAATGACAAAAAGGAAAAATACAGCTTCTCTCAGACAGATGCTCCATATTCATTCCTATAGGCCATGCCATTTGAGAAAAACATTTCTGACCTTTTCCACTCTCAATTCTGCCTTTCCATTTCTGGGACCTACTTTCCCCAGGGTATATATCATATATAAATTATAAATACACTGAGCACATAGCCATTCACTAGTGCCTTTTATTTTTCCTTAACCATTTTTGTCAGGGCCTGGGTCTATAAGAAAATTTAATTGTTTGACAACTAAAGTTCAATGATTTAAGTAGCCCTTCTTAAATTTAAACATTCTGAGAGAAATATTTTTAAGTTATTAGCCTTCTCTGGCTTCTTAAACAATGTCATGAAACTTAGTCTTTCGTGATTACTCTACTTTTATACTAGAATATTGCCACAGAGTTAATAAGGTTCTTGTGGGATAGCAGGGAAATATTGTAAATTGTGAATCTCAGATTCTTGAAAAAAATCCCCTAATAATGACTTGTTCATCGTCATTTTTGCTTTTAATCACTAACACAAATGTGACTTCCTGGTCAAGAGAACATAAAACTTCTGCCCGATTCATTATTAAATCAGATATCATATCAATTTCAGGGCACCTGGGTGACTCAGTCAGTTAAGCATGTGCCTTTGGCTCGGGTCATGATCCCAGGGTCCTGGGATTGAGCCCCGCATCAGGTTCCCTGCTCGGTGAGGAGTCTGCTTGTCCCTCTCTCTCTGCCACTCCCCCCAACTCATGCTCTCTCTCTCTTTCTCAAATAAATAAATGAGATCTTAAAAAATATCATATCAATTTCTCATACTCTAGAAAATCTTCTTCACTATTTCTATTACTTTTTAAACTTGAGAATAGCATTTTAAATGTTTTTTTCATAAAGAATTTAATGAACCACAACACCACTTTACTTTAGCTAGAATTATTTCAAGTTTCTTTGTTGTCAGATCAAAAACATCTGGGCCTAAATCTAATTAAAAGCCAAACACTGACCCCCTCCCCCTTACCACTGCCCACCACACCACTCAGCAAGGAAGACTGGCAACAAGGAAGACGCCGTCTTCTTCTAGAGAGGCCACAGTGAATGTGTGCCAAGCCGACCCCTGCTCCTTTCTCTCCCCCCGCCTCTATTTCGTGTTTGGGGCGTGCAGCATCCGCGCATCCTCGCGGAGCCAGGAGAAGCATCCTCCCTCGGTCCTGTGATGCGCCCGAGCTCGTCTGTGCCATGTCTGTGACCAGTGTCGTGTTCTCGTCCCGAGATGTCTCCGAGCACTTTAGCAAAGTTGACTTTAAGTTCCCGTCCTGTTGTGAAGCGAACATTCCTGGGCCCTCGTGCTGGCTGATTCTACCACGACGCGCCCCTGCCCGCCGGCTCTGGTCTGACCCTCCGGGACGCCACGATTCCTCGGCCCGTGACAAGTCCAAGGAGCCGCCGCTCGGCCACGTGGCGGGGAACTGGGACGTCCCACTGCGGGGCCACACAGTGGGGGCAGTGTCGTCGTGGGTGCATCTCTCGTCCGGGCGAGGTCACTCCTGGGGAGAGCCCGATATTATTTGTACGGTTGGCGGTTGAGCAGATCCTCTTATTTCTGTGGAAACTGTGCACGTCTTTGTTAATTGTGACCATAATCTTAGTGCAGTCGACAATTATTTTTACAATGATTGCAGCATTTCCTCACCGAGGGGTCTTTCAGAACCACCCTAGAACTTAAGACCTGATTCCAGCAATAGAAGTGTCGAAGATTAAAAAAAAAAAAAAAAAAGCCCAATACTGAAAGCTTTAGAATTAATGGTATCAAAGATCTAACCTTATAACTCAATATCTTGATTATTGCACTATTTCTGTTTTCTTGATTTCTCTTTCCTTGATCAAAAGATTGTGGTGAGGCTTAAAATCCAACTCAGTTACTGTGGAGCATAAGCCAAGGTAGCCACCTTACATTTCACCATATAATGACCAAGAAACAAGTCCGTAATTAATAGTATATCTTTTGAGAACAAAGAAAGTTAGTGAACTAAAATCATGGTGTTTGTAATCAGACCAAAGACTTACACTGGTCTCAGAAATTTCCTTTACAATATCTAGAATGTTGAGTTTCAACTGGCAGCTCTGTATAGTTTTATCGATTGCAGTGCAATTTCTGAACGGTACATGAGACATAGGAGGCCAGTTCAAGGGCAGCTGTCTTATTTTCTTTGTGGAATTACTTAAAGGGAATCATAAATTTCTTTGCTTTTCTCAATAAATTAGTGTGTGGAAGACAGATATCCATTTGGATAGTGATGATAGTAAACTGAAATTACCATAATCCAAAATTCTCAGAACTTGGACTCAAACAAGTGATCATCTATTTGAGTGGAAGAGGAAACAAACAAGAAGTTCACCTTTTCAAACATTGTCAAGGAGAAAATAGTACCCTAACTGGAATAAAGACAGTTTTATTGCATATACTTTTCATTCTATAAAAGTCTATGTAAACGGTACACATTTTCATGGCCCCAGTAAGAAGACTTCTGCTATGTGCACACTGGACAGATTGTTCAAAACTCAGGATATTAACCGGCTGGGTTTTTTTTGTTGTTGTTTTTTGTTTTTTAAGATTTTATTTATTTATTTGACAGAGAGAGACACAGCGAGAGAGGGAACACGAGCAGGGGGAGTGGGAGAGGGAGAAGCAGGCTTCCTGCGGAGCAGGGAGCCCGATGCGGGGCTCGATCCCAGGACCCTGGGATCATGACCTGAGCCGAAGGCAGACGCTTAATGACTGAGCCACCCAGGCGCCCCTCTCAGGATATTACATATCAGATTCAGATATCCCAAATCCCTTGGGCATAATATAATCATAAAACAACCCCAAATACAATTTTATACCTAGTCAAAAAGTTATCATGAAGCTCAAATTATGTAGTATACACATTTTAGTATACGTTGCTTGTTTACATACTGCTCTAACATTAAATTACCTAAACATCCATACATGCCCACAAAGAAATGGCCCCACGAACACATTCATCTAAACAACATAGTGCTCTCTTCTCTTCCACTCAACCTAAAAGCCAAAGGGTTCACCTATTTCCTATTCTTTCACTACTACTTATTTCCTAGCTCTGTATCTGCTCCTCCACTCACTTTGCCCACCTACTTTGAACTCTAGTCATTAACTTCAATATTTCTATTCATGGTCCTCTTTCTTTTTTTTTTTTTTTAGTTTATTTACTTTTATTTTTATTTATTTGTTTTTTCATTGGTTTTTGATATAATGTTCAATGATTCATCAGTTCAGTATAACACCCAGTGGTGCTCAACACATCATGTGCCCTCCTTAATGCCCACCACCCAGTTACCCTATCCCCCTACCTATCTCCCTTTCCACAACCCTCAGTTTGTTTCCCAGAGTCAAGAGTCTCATATGGTTTGTCTCCCTCTCTGATTTCTTCCCATTCAGTCCCCTGCATTCCTATTGTCCTCTGCACTATTCCTTATGTTCCACATATGAGTGAAACCATATAATTGTGTTTCTCTGATTGAGTTATTTCACTTAGCATAATACCCTCCAGTTCCATCCATGTCTATATAAATGGTAGATATTCATCCTTTCCGTTGGCATGGTCCTCTTTCTTTCTTTCTTTCTTTTTTTAAAGATTTTATTTATTTATTTGAGAGAGAGAGAGAATGAGAGACAGAGAGCACGAGAGGGAAGAGGGTCAGAGGGAGAAGCAGACCCCCTGCTGAGCAGGGAGCCCGATGCGGGACTCGATCCCGGGACTCCAGGATCATGACCTGAGCCGAAGGCAGTCGCTTAACCAACTGAGCCACCCAGGCGCCCCGTCATGGTCCTCTTTCTTATATAGTTGCCCACAGCATTTGCCACACTACTCTTATTTCCATCTTTCTTTCTTCTCTTTATTTTGTCTCACCCTATTGTCTTTTTTCCCTTAATTTCTCATCTTTCATAAGAATAGGCTTTATTTTTATAATCATTTTCAAACAATTATAATTGTTATTTACTTCTGATTGTTGAACTGGCAAATGATTTTGAGAATTTCCTTGAGATTTCCATTGGTCCTTCTCAGTTAAGTTGTTAGGTACTAACTTCCAAAATTTCTTGTAAAATATGATTTCGGAAATGCATAGAAGTGGAGCACCTGGGTGGCTCAGTCGGTTAAGCTTCCAACTCTTGATTTCCACTAAGATCATGATATCAGGGTCATAAGATTGAGCCTTGCATCAGGCTCCATGCTTAGCACAGAGTGGGAGTGTGTTTAAGATTCTCTCTCTCTTTCCCTCTGCCCCTCTCCCTCCTTGCTCACACTCACTCTCTCTCTAAAAAAAAAAAAAAAAAAAAAAAAAAAAAAAAAGTATATAATGGTATAATACATATCACATAACATATGTAAAATATATATTGTAATGTATGGGACTACCAATATTAAGTCCTATTCATTACATTCTAAAAATAACCATATATTTTAATTCTAAGTTAAATGGGATTGTTATAGAATATTACTTTTTCACTTCATTTAAAACTCTGTTATAAAAATGTGTGCCTTAAAATACTTTGAAATACTTTGATTATTATGGAATGGTATTTCCTCTAATGATATATATGAAAGTATAGTATCTAGAGTTCTAAAGTTATAAATTGATGAGAAATGCATGAAAATAGCCTCTATAGAAGCAATAGAAAACTTACTCTGATTCATATGTAAATGCTATAATCCAAAGTGTAATAAAATTATAAGTTTAGATTTTTTTCCAACCCCTACTCTAAGAGTTGCAAACCACCAGCTTAAACACCCCATTTTTTTCTGACTAAACTCAAATCTACAGAATAATAACTGTAAAAAAATATATTAAAATAATATTGGTTATTAAATATACATGCAAAGATTTAGGATTATTAAAGAGTAGTCAAACTTGATTTTTATTTTGTTGAAAATGTAAGTATACATATATGTATATATTTGCATATGCATGAAAAACACTAATCTATGTGTTAATAGTAGATGTCTGGTAATAGAGGTGTCATTGAGAACTTTTACATTCTCCTTCAAAACCTTTCATTAAAACTTTTAATTATGAAAATCAGTTGATTTTAAATCAGAAAAACAGAAAATATTCCTTTTCAAAAAAATTAAAATGTATTTCTAAAAGGGACCAGAGGGGTGTCAAAATTGAAAAATTAAAAAAAAAAGAAAAGTAATATAAAGTTGAGATAAATCAGGTTACACTTTTCTTTTCATATTATTTCTAAAATATTAGTCCATTTTTGCTTTTGAGTTCAAATTAGAACCATAGAAACTACTGTATCAGAAATAGGTAAATTATAAGATATAAGGCATAAACATCTGAAATCCCAGAGAATGAATAAAATGTTTTGAAATTTTTATGTGTAGTTGTGGTGGTGGTAGTTCTTTTTTGTTTCTGTTTGCTTTATTTTCTTTTTTTCCTCTTCCTTTAAACAAATTGCACAAATTCTCCACTTTGCTTGTTTAGCTACACTGCAGCAATAACTTTTTCCTCAACTACCTTATTGGTATCAGCCATGACATTGATTTCAAGATGCAAATCTTTTCACATTTTCATAGTTCCTACAATCACTGGCACCATCTTATAATATAGCTCATCTTACAATCTCCGGTATCAGGGGCGATGTAGTGATTATTGCTGCACATGAGTAGACTTTACGATGTAGCACATTCAGTAATAAGTTATTACCTATCGTTGATTGAAAAGGTCATAAAGATTCAAGACCCTTCCTAAAGGGAGCAACTCCTCTAAATAACGATACAATTTGGTCTTTCATATTTTCACTTGAATAACTGTCTGTCATTAATTCTTTACAAGCTGAATTAGAAATGGCCTGAAGTCCAGCATTTTCTTAATATTACACTGGAAGATGCATGTCATGTATGTATATGTAGTCTTGAATCAAATTTTATTTCAAAAGGTGTATAATTTTATGCATATAAATGTATGGTTTTAACATTTTATTTCCCAAGTATTTTACATTCACATTACATTAAAATTCACTAGTATATCTATCTTAACAATGCATAAATTCATTTTTTCAGAAATTATTATCTGAAAAAAATCTCAATACTGAAAAATATATGCATATCCATTGAGCTAGTAGCTCTGAGTGCCTTGTAATATTGATAGAGCAAATGATGATCAAGAGAAAAGGGTATTTCTATGTGAACTGATAGTATGTGAGTTCAGAGGTATTTGATGAAATAGTTTTTTTTTCAAGATTTAGGTTTCCAAATTCTGTTGATCAGGCTGTACCACTGCTAAGAATTTTAAAGAAGACTAGCTAAAGTTAGTTATTCCCTTAAGATTTTTTATCCTGGTAAAATAGTTTTAATGACTGTTGCAAGTGAACTTTCCAAAATAAAATCATGAAAAAGAATCTCTACAACTTGCAGCTGATAAAACTGGGGGATAAATTAATTCCCAAGACTAAAATATTCTCAGGAATCATCCATTCCAATATACCAAAGACACATGCAAATTCAAAAATCAGTATTATTTCCTCTACCAAAATAGTTTTTATTGACTTTAATCCATGTTTGTGTGCAAGGAAATATGCTAAATAACAGAAGACTTAAAATGAAGAACACCTAAATTATGATGTTTGTAATAATGAATAGGGGTAATAGTCAATACTGTTTAATGAGTATGTACAATGTACCAAATGTCCTGATAAAAATTTATTTGAATTGGCTTGTGTAATTTTCAAAATACTCATATGAATTAATACTATTATAATCACTATTTTACAGACATCATTGCTGAGGTTAGGTAACTTGCCCAAGTTTAAGGACCATGTCCTTGGTGGAATCAGGCGTGCATCAAAGGACTACCTACTGCAGAGACCAACCTTGAGTTGGGAAAATGCAAGAGGAATTTGACAATCTCTTACAGACCCTAAAGGACTTTCATGTATGAATAAATGTTATAAGATATGCAAGATAACCATTATTATGCCTAGATGTAAAAATTAGGGAATATAAAAAGAGATGAGACAATTGATTTTATTTTACTTGTTCAAAGCTAAACAGGTACTATTTTGAAAGAACCATATCCAAAACCTGAATTTTCTGACACCAAATCCAAAGTTCTCTGTACTACATTATACTGTGTCTATTCAAAGCAAAAATTTTCCTTTCTGTGGCAATATGGTAAAAATCATTTTCCATTTTCAAGCCCTCGAATCAACCTTTCTGAAGGCCATACTTGACACTGAATGAGTGTATTGGGACTTCATCATCAAGCCACCAGAGACCAGTCACAAACCTTCATTTGGAACCTCAAAACATGAATGTGAACTCATTACTAATATGTTTATGTTTACATTACCCATCTACTGTTATTACATTGATACCATCATTATTAGCAAGCCTTTTGCATGATAGACATTCTATAAACAAACATTTGTTGAAATAATTAATGAATCATTATGTAATTCAATTGTACCTGTAACAGAAGCTCAGCTTTACATAAATAAAAAGAGAAGAAAAAAATGCAGCTTTATTGGTTTTTAGTTCATTATTTCTTCGCATTCTAACCATATGTGTAACAAAGCCATCCTAAGTTATCCACTCACCACAAAAAGTTCAATTAGGACATGCAAATTGTCTATTAGTTTTGTTTAGAAAATGTAGATATCTTTTTCATAAAATTATTTCTGTTTGTAATAACTGTGATGGCATTCATGTTTCTTTTCTAAGACCATATAATTTGTAAAAATTATTTCTAATTTCAACTAGAAAAATCAACGAGGACATATTAACTGCAATTGTTTGAAACCCTGCTTTTAATATGAAATATTCCTCTAATGGTCAATAATTTGGCTCTTAGTCTAGAAAATATACTTTTGTAAATCAGTTTTATTGAGGTATAACTTTCATAGAATAAAATGCACCCATTTTAAATAAACATTTGAATTAGTTCTGACTCATGTGTTACACCCATGGGGTCAAAATGTCTTATTATCCTAAAATATTCCTTTGTACCCCATCTACATGTATCTGTCCCTATCCACTGTGACTGGACAATCACTGGTGTGCTTTCTTTTTCACTACAGATTAAATTTATCTCTTCTTAAAATGTTGGGTAATATGAATAAGGGTACTATGAATATATTTGTGTAAGACTATGTTGACATGGGTTTTTAATTCTTGTGGTTGATTACCTAGGAATTGAATTACTGGGGTATATAAATAACTTTTTTTTACAGATGATTCCCAAGAAATAAATTGTCAAAGTATTTTCTAAAGGGTTTATACCATTTTATATTCCCACTAGCAATGTATAGAATACTATTTCCTCCACAGTATTGACAAGGTATAGTCAGCTTTTGAACTTTAACTATTCTAATGACTGTGAAGTGCTATTTCATTGTGGTTATAAGCTGTATTTCCCTAATGACTTATAATCTTGAATACATTATCATTTTCTTTTATTGCAATCCATATATCTTTTTTTTCTTGAAGTATATGTTCCAATCTTTTGCTCTATTTTTTGAGTTGGGTTGTTTGTCTTCCTATTATGGAGTTGTCTCTTTCTGATATAAGACAAGGGGCATGCAAAATTATATTTAACCACTAGGCTAGGGTACAAATATAACAGCATAAATATACTAAGATACAAAGTGACATATCCAATCAAAAGCCGACTATTATGGTACTCAAACTTCTACTCTTTCAGATGTTTTATTTCTTTTAATATCCATATGTAATTATATTTTTCCTTTAATATTTAGTGAAATATTCTGAAAAGTTCCAGCTTTTTGAAGCCAATAATAGCTAATCTTTATTTAGTTTAGGATACATGCCATGCTAAGAAATGTTACATACATTACCTAATTTCAATTTCATACCCAGTTTACACAGTAGGTATTATCTTTTTTCATAGATGAAGAAAGAGACTCAAAGCCCAGCTCAAACCTATAAAGAAGTAATGAAGCCAAAATCCTGCATGCTAGTTCAGGCCTAACCATAGGTAATTACAAACACTTTGCCTGGCAGGCATCAGGAGAGAAGCTGTCTTCCCCACACCAGCTTAGTACACAGCCAGTGCATTGCAGTCCCTGTGGGAGTGGCAATCAAGGACTCACCCTCACCCCCAGAGCGAGCTATCTGCATTCCAGACCAGTTGCCTCTTTTCAGAGGCCCCCCTGGCTTTGACCAACATACTTCTCTCATTCAGTACATTTCCATTCCAGCCCCTGATCCTTTTCTTCTCTTGACTCCTGGGTCCATAAATGGTAGGAGCCTTTTGTTCAGGGTTCAGCAAGTGTGATAATTTCCCCTCATCTTTGTTGATCCATTACTTGCTTTCAAATCCCCTCTAACATAGGAACACACAGAACTTCACTTCCTTCAACTGTTGTGTCAGTACTCTTTAAATCTAATTCATTGTCTGCCCTCCTGATAACCATGGAGCAGATTTTTAGCTTACGACCAACAATACCAACCTAGTTCTCTTGAGTGTGCCTGTGTACATAATCGCCTTTAAGAATAAGGAATATATGAGACTAGATGATATTTTATTGAGCATGAGATCTGAATTAATGAATAGAGGAAGCAATAATTGTTAATAATATATATTCACACAGTATATAAACATCAATAATATAATTATAAATCATTAATATAGCATATATTCTATAATATAATAGATGCATATAATCATTAATATTGGTAAATGGACTATCTAATAATTGGATCCTGCAACCAATTAAAAAAGTAGATAAATTTAAAGTTTTGGGCAGGGCAAGTGTAAAACAAAGGAAGCTGGTTATTTTGGAGTGCAATTAGTCATTTTTTGACATACAATTCAAATATAAAAATAAAAGGTTTATTTAAATATAAGTAAAAAACATGTAAATACTAGATTATATGTATTGCTTAAACACATTTAAAATTGAAAACATCTGTCTCCATAAACTGTATTCCATTTTATTTAAAGTTAAAGCTATAATGGGCCATATTGTTAATCATTCTATATTCAGGAGGTATGACAGTTTGACCCAAGGTCAATGTAGACTAAAGTAATAACCTCTTCTAAACTTAGAGAAAAGGAGGAGAACTTTAAAAAAGCCTCTGATATATTTGACTGTAATTGACATTTTTGACAGTGTAAGTTAAGAGGTCAAGAATTAAATGGGCCATAAAATAACCTAAGCATTCTTGTTTCTAGCAATTTCCACTAAATTTGTGGGAGATATTATTGAAGAACAGAGTTGATAGGAAATCATAGAAGAATAATATTGTATCGATAAAGTTTTCTTAAATCTATATGACTTGTTAGGTTAAATAAGAATAAATCAATTTTGAACATTTATACTATTTCATATTAATAAAAAGATGAAAATAAAAACAAATAAAATTTCATTGTATCAAAACCTCCCTCCCCATGTGAGATTTTTCCTACCAAGAAAGCAAGTTTTATCACTATCCAAGAATTCACTGTGACAAGTTCATCAAAACTGCTAAGAACTGAAGTTTCTGTTTTAAATAAGGAGCAGATCAGGACCTACTCAGGCATTCAGAACTCAGGTTAGTGTCACCTGGAAACCTCAAATCCGCTGACAAGGGACAGGGAGTCAATGCCTGACAATTGTCAGATTCATCATTGCAACCAGGAAATTGTATAGTTATATAATTCTATCCTAGAGTTAATTTTCCTTAAAACGCAAAATAATACATGAAGAACTAAAGCAAGTGGGGGGAATTGTTCCCCTACTGAATTGGGTAGGGGTAGGTGGGGAGAAGTATAGATCTTGTCCAAGCCTCTCTGAACCTAGTTGGACATGTGGATTCAGTTCTGTATAACACTCATTAGGAGATATTAATAAACTGGAGTACATCAGATGAAGAATTTCTAGTATTATAAAGTCCTAAAAATTTTTATTGCATTTATTCTGTATAACATTTGTAGGTAAAATTTAATAAAAAAAAAAAAGTGTCACATGTTTAGTATTTTTTTCTTTTGGAGCCCTTAATCTACAGAGTATACTGCTTCATCACTCCTCTTGAACCCGTACTCTTTGTTGTATTATAGGAGAAAACCTCATTCTCTTCCTGGCTTTGATGAGCTTTTACAATTGTATAAGCCAAAAGGGGACATGAGACATGTCATTTGTCTTAAAGGACTTACTTTATTTATTTGGAGGGAAGGCAGCTATTAAGTCATGAGAGGAGGATCTTAAGATGTGTGCAAACATAGGTAGATATCCCTCATCTCTGCTTCCATAAGTTAGGTTTACGCAAATTAAATTTTCTGTAATTTTGGAGGTTTGAGCACCTACTGGGATAAGGAGGGAAAACGGGGTAGGGATTTAGTAGATAAAGCTTGAGATAGATGTTGTAAAAAGTAGGAGATTAAAGTAAATGAGAAATATAGTAGGATCACCACTTTTGATAGTTTGTTGAAGCTGATAATCATTAATTAGAGTAGAACCAATTTGCCTCATGTGTTACTTTCTCTAGGTGTTTTCTCACCTTCTTAGGTAAATTGCCCAAGATGGCATACCAGCTGACTATTATAGGTTCAAATTGACTTCTTTTAATTCCTAGTTCATGTGCTTAACCACTCTGTCCTAAAATATATGTGTCCAAACATATACTTAGAAGCTATAGCCCTTACAATGAAGAGTATTATAAAAGTGTATTAGCTGTATATGAATAAAATGAATCTAGATAAATTTTAAAACCCTTATCTTCCATCAAGTTTTCTTCAGTGTACCTTCCTTTATATATTTTAAATACTGAAAGTGTCAAAAATATTTTATAATCCTGACATTTAAGGTTTAAGTTTTGTTTTTGGAGTTACAGAAAACTTATGGGGACATTTGAAGCCTTCGCACCAAAAACAATGTCTGCAAAAGTTCATTACTGAAATGGAGTAATGGGCTGCAAAAAAAAAAAAAAAAAAACAGAAAAAGAAATTGAAGATCAATTAGCATCTCCTTGTCTCTACCTTCTTGCAGAAGACTTGTTGGAGATAGAGTTTGAGAATTACCTGCCCTTTTTTCTTAACATGTTTTGTACAGCAAGTAAGAAAAAGAATCACCAGGATGCCATTGTGAACCATTTTTTCTTTCTTCAATACAGAGTTGAACTGAAACAAACTTTGATTTATCCAAAAATGCTAAGAACGTGTGAATCACAAATTATACAAAAATTCCATGTAATTAGAATCCCCTCAACTAGGAAACACATGGAGGGGAAAAAACAAAAGCCTTCTTAAGTAAATTTTGGAGAACTTTTGGGCAGGGGGAGGGATTCATAAAAATGGGAAGAACAAGAGCATTTTCCAAAAGCCAATGGGCACTCAAGTTAACAAAAACCAAAACTACCTGCTAATTATAACTCTACAATAATGAAATAAATTGTTTTGTTGAATTCATAAACCCAGCCAAACAAAATATTAATGTAAGGGCCAGAAAAACTGGCTGGAAGCTTTAAAGTAGACACCTGCTTTAGATGTGATATTAGAATAGAAAATTAGCACCAATACACCATTTTATTTATTTATTTATTTTTCTTTTCTAAATTTTATTTTATGTTATGTTAATCACTGTACATTAAATCATTAGTTTTTGATGTAGTGTTCCATGATTCATTGTTTGCGTATAACCCCCAGTGTTCCATGCAATACATGCCCTCTTTAATACCCATCACCAGGCTAACCCATCCCCCCACCCCTCTCCCCTCTAGAACCCTTTGTTTCTCAGAGTCCATAGTCTCTCATGGTTCGTCTCCCCCTCTGATTCCCCCCCTTCATTTTTCCCCTCCTACTATCTTCTTTTTTTAACATATAATGTATTATTTGTTTCAGAGGTACAGGTCTGTGATTCAACAGTCCTACACAATTCACAGCACTCACCACAGCACATACCCTCCCCAGTGTCTATCACCCAGCCACCCCATCCCACCCACCCCCCACCACTCAAGCAAACCTCAGTTTGTTTCCTGAGATTAAGAATTCCTCATATCAGTGAGATCATATGATACATGTCTTTCTCTGATTGACTTATTTCACTCAGCATAATACCCTCCAGTTCCAGCCACGTCGTTGCAAATGGCAAGATTTCATTCCTTTTGATGGCTGCATAATATTCCTGTGTGTGTGTGTGTGCGTGTGTGTATTCTTTATCCATTCATCTGTCGTTGGACATCTTGGCTCTTTCCATAGTTTGGCTATTGTGGACATTGCTACTATAAACATTGGGGCGCACACACCCCTTCGGATCCCTACATTTGTATCTTTGGGGTAAATACACAGTAGTGCAATTGCTGGGTTGTATGGTAGCTCTATTTTCAACTTTTTGAAGAACTTCCATACTGTTTTCCAGAGTGGCTGCACCAGCTTGTATTCCCACCCACAGTGTAGGAGGGTTCCCCTTTCTCTACATCCCTGACAACATCTGTCATTTCCTGACTTGTTAATTTTAGCCATTCTGATTGGTGTGAGGTGATATCTCATTGAGGTTTTGATTTGGATTTCCCTTTCCCTGATGACGAGCAATGTTGAGCACTTTTTCATGTGCCTGTTAGCCATTTGGATGTCTTCTTTGGAAAAATGTCTGTTCATATCTTCTGCCCATTTCTTGATTGGATTATTTGTTCTTTGGGGGTTGAATTTGAGAAGTTCTTTATAGATTTTGGTTATTAGCCCTTTATGTGATATGTCATTTGCAAATATCTTCTCCCATTCTGTCAGTTGTCTTTTGGTTTTGTTGACTGTTTCTTTTGCTGTGCAAAAGCTTTTTATCTTGATGAAGTCCCAATAGTTCATTCTTGCCCTTGCTTCCCTTGCCTTTGGCAATATTTCTAGGAAGAAGTTGTTGCAGCTGAGGTCGAAGAGGTTGATGCCTGTGTTCTCCTTTAGGATTTTGATAGACTCCTGTCTCACATTGAGGTCTTTCAACCATTCTGAGTCTATTTTTGTGTGTGGTGTAAGGAAATGGTCCAGTTTCATTCTTCTGCATGTGGCTGTCCAATTTTCCCAACACCATTTGTTGAAGAGACTGTCTTTTTTCCATTGGACATTCTTTCCTGCTTTGTCAAAGATTAGTTGACCATAGAGTTGAGGGTCCATTTCTGGGCTGTCTATTCTGTTCCATTGATCTATGTGTCTGTTTTTGTGCCAGTACCATGCTGTCTTGCTGATGACACCTTTGTAATAGAGCTGGAAGTCCGGAATTGTGATGCCACCAGCTTTGGTTTTCTTTTTCAACATTGCTGTGACTATTTGGGGTCTTTTCTCGTTCCATACAAATTTTAGGATTATTTGTTCCATTTCTTTGAAAAAAGTGGATGGTATTTTGATAGGGATTGCACTGAATGTGTAGACTGCTCTAGGTAGCATTGACATCTTCACAATATCTGTTCTTCCAATCCATGAGCATGGCACGTTTTTCCATTTCTTTATGTCTTCCTCAATTTCTTTCATGAGTATTTTATAGTTTTCTGAGTACAGATTATTTGCCTCTTTGGTTAGATTTATTCCTAGGTATCTTATGGTTTTGGGTGCAATTGTAAATGGGATCGACTCCTTAATTTCTCTTTCTTCTGTCTTGTTGTTGGTCTATAGGAATGCCACTGATTTCTGTGCATTGTTTTTATACCCTGCCACTTTACTGAATTCTGCATGAGTTCTAGCAGTTTTGGGGTGGAGTCTTTTGGGTTTTCCACATAAAGTATCATATCATCTGCAAAGAGTGAGAGTTTGACTTCTTCTTTGCCAATTCAGATGCCTTTTATTTCTTTTTGTTTTCTGATTGCTGTGGCTAGGGCTTCTAATACTATGTTGAATAGTGATAGTGAGCATCCCTGCCATGTTCCTGACCTTAGGGGGAAAGCTCTCAGTTTTTCCCCATTGAGAATGATATTTGCTGTGGGTTTTTCATAGATGGGTTTTATGATATTGAGGTATGTACCCTCTATCCCTATACTCTGAAGAGTTTTGCTCAAAAAAGGATGCTGTACTTTGTCAAATGCTTTTTCTGCAACTATTGAGAGGATCATATGGTTCTTATTCTTTCTTTTATTAATGTATTGTATCACACTGATGCAAATAAAGCCTAATCCCAGCAGGAGAAGAGAAATAATAAAGATCAGAGCAGAAATCAATGAAATAGAAACCAAAAGAACAGTAGAACAAATCAACAAAACTAGGAGCTGATTCTTTGAATGAATTAGTAAGATTGATAAACCCCTGGCCAGAGTTCTCAAAAAGAAAAGAGAAAGGACCCAAATAAATAAAATCATGAATGAAAGAGGAGAGATCACAACCAACACCAAGGAAATACAAACAATTATAAGAACATACTATGAGCAACTATATGCCAGCAAATTAGATAATCTAGAAGAAATGGATGCATTCCTAGAGATGTATCAACTACCAAAACTGAACCAGGAAGAAATAGAAAACCTGAACAGACCTATAACCACTAAGGAAATTGCATCAGTCATCAAAAATCTCCCCACAAATAAGAGCTCAGGGTCAGATGGCTTCCCAGGGGAATTCTACCAAACATTTAAAGAAGAATACCTATTGTTCTGAAACTGTTCCAAAAAATAGAAATGGAAGGAAAACTTCCAAACTCGTTTTATGAGGCCACAATTACCTTGATCCCAAAACCAGACAAAGACCCCATCAAAAAGGAGAATTACAGACCAATATTCCTGATGAACATGGATGCAAAAATTCTCACCAAAATACTAGCCAATAGGATCCAACAGGACATTAAAAGGATTATTCACCACAATCTATTGGGATTTATCCCTGGGCTGCAAGGTTGATTCAACATCTGCAAATCAATAAATGTGATACAATACATTAATACACCTTTTTAAATTGACTTTTTCAGTAATGAGTACTGATTATGAAGTATCAATATCTGTGTAGGGTATATAAAAAACTTCAAGAGGAAAAGAGTTGTAGCAGGGAAGCCAACAAAAATGCTAATTGTTACTAAATTTAATTATTAAGTCATTAAAAATAATCATTTCCCCTGATTTTGAAATCTGAATTGTGATGACAGCTTTGTGGAAGTCAGTCATATTAGCTTATTATTGATGGTTTGAACTCCCAATTATAAAAGCTCAGAAGATAGCTAATGGCTCAGATCATAAGAATTTGTAGAGAAAATTAAGTATAATACTTAATGAAGCATAGAGGCTATTAGTGCTGTTACCTATAAACACTTGAAAAAAATAAAAAGGAGGATTAGTGTGTATTTCTCCAAACCCTCAAGTGACATATAGCAAGGTCAACTGGAAAGGATGAGGAAATATTAGAATGTTGTGTACAGATGGCAACAGCCTTGAATTAAACAAAACAAAACAAAACCTCCTACAAAGACAGTAATTTACCTCTATTTTAGAGGATTCTTTTTACAGAGAATACATACTCAAAGATTACCATAGAAACTTCCATAATTAGAGACACTAAGAAAAAATAGAGCATTATGACTTTATTTTCATCTTGGGTCATTTTAAACTTTATAATAAATAAAGAAGGTAAAATGGATCGTATATTAGTCAGGATTCTCCAGAGAAACAAAACCATAGGAGATACATATATAGCTCCCATTTATAAATATAAATTTAGTTATTTATGATAAGAATTGATTCACACGATTATGTGGAAGAGAAGTCATCCTATCTGTCATCTATGAGTTGGAGAAGCAGGAAAGCCGGTGATATAATTCAGTCTGAGTCCAAAGGCTTGGGACCCAAGGGTGCCAATGCCTAAAGGCAGAAGAATGTCTCCACTCAGAAAGCAAATTTGCCCTCTACTGCCTTTTTGTTTTGTTCAAGTCCTCAATGGATTATATCATGCCCACCCACATTGGTGAGGGCCACTTTCTTTACTCAGTCCACTAATTCAAATGCTAATCTCTTCCAGAAACATCCTCTCAGACATACATAGAAATGTTCTACCAGCTATCTGGGGTCCCTTAGCCCCACCAAGTTGAAACATAAAATTGACTATCATAGGTAGTATAAGTCAAAGCACAGATTTTTAAAGTGGATTAACTTAATTTGATTTCATATCTTGGTCCTTACTACCTACGTGACACTGGGCAATTGTATACATCTCAATAAATGGCTTTTATACAGTGATGATAACTTTTATATAATAAAGATAATGTGTTTGAACTGGAAAAGACCATAAAGAAACTATAAAACTCATCAATAAATAACAAGTAAGTTTCATCTTTATTGGAAACTCTAAATAATTGATAATGATGACCCAGAGCATTGTATGAAAATTTTGAGTCACTCTTATGACATATCAGTGAAAAGTGCTATTATCAATTAACAGTGACTGCTCTGGACACAGAACAGGGAGATTCAAGTGGCATGGATTTACCAATACCCATCTCTTATAAAAGCCCCTCCTTTAAAACTTCTCACTCTATCTTACAAAATAAAAAACTGAAACCTAAAGAGATCATATATCTGATAAAAATATGGGACTACCTGCTAGTCTTTTTTGTTATTATCATACTCCATTCCATTTCTGTTGCTACTTGCATTCTTAAGTACTAAATTTATTTTTGTACATATTCTTCTAGATATAAATCTAAATTGAAAGCAGGGATTTTTTATATTATGCTAAAGTAAAAAGAGAAAGAAATAGAATTACTGGGGTTAAATATTTAAGTTCAAATTTCTTATATTAGTAATAACGGCAATGAGCTACTGTAATTATAGAGAACACTATAAAAATCAAATAGAAAGAAATAAGACATAGTCAAGAGGCTTGAACTTGTCCTGTTTTATTTTTTAAAGTCTTTGATATTTGTAAGCTAAGAAGAAGAAATTTCAAGTATGACAAAATCAGATTATTTCAGTTTATTTCACATGTCCTTTGAATAACTCCTTTGCATTTAGCTTCCATTCTGACAAATCTCAATTCATGGATCTGTGTTTTGCAGATATAGCATAAATAAAAGTATGTTGGTTGTTTCACCTATTCCTAGGATCAGTCCGTGGGTGCCTTCTCCTTTCACTTTATTGGCAAGTACACTATCTCTTAAAATCCAATAAGAACCATACTTCCTCAATGGGCCAAGAGGCTGGTTTTTGAAGAGCTAAATGGCAGACTTCCAGCATTCCCTGAAAGGCAACCTCTGTTTCCCTTTTCTTGTTCCACAATATTTCCTTCACTTCATAAACACACATGATTTTTTAAATTTTGTTATCTCAATCTTTCCTCTGATTTTCCTACCACATGTATTGTGTATTCATAAGGAACCCTCCCTAGGGGAGGTTTGGGGAAGAATATTAATTTCTAATTTTCATTTTATTTTTATACAATTTTAGTAATGATATAATTTTAAAATAAAATAGTTTATTTACTTTTAGAGGAATGAAATATTTTTGTAAAGGTTATCACTGTATTTTAAATTTCTCTATAATTTTTCCTGGCTATTTAGGCAATTATTAGTGAAACATCCTCACAAGGAATGATATATAATATTACTAATGGGATTCTAATGTGAAGCATGATAAATCAATTACTTATTTTATATTAAGAAGATATTTTATAACATATTCTGAGCTCAACATATTTTGGTATTCCATTTTCATATTTCTAATAGCTTCTTAGCTTTATATTTAAGCAATTTCTTTTAGATTTTGCTCTCAGAATCATACTATGCATCTTTAATTTATCACAACTATTTAATGTTAATACCGTATTATTTCATGTAAAATGTAAGAAACTTGCAAAAGCAATTTTATTATGCCCCTTTCATAGTACTTTAACTGTTGTATATGTTATATCAACACACATTGCAAAACCTCATAATTCAATATAATAATTGTTTCTAAAACAACACTATATTTTTAAAATAGAGAAATTCTACATTGTGCACATTCCTGTATATTTACCATTTGGGTATTCCTTTTTTTCTTCTTATGGATATGAGTTTCCATCTGGTCATTTTCTTTTAGACTAAATCACCTCATTTAGCATTTTTTTTGTGCGCAGATTTGTTAGCAAAGAATTATCTCTCTGTTTCTTTAGAGAAAAATGTCTTTATTTTGCCTTAATTTCCAAAGGATATGTTTGCAGGCTCTAGAGTTTTTTTGATGACAGGATTTTCTCCTCTTTCAACACATTAAAGTCATTTTACTGTTTCTGTTATGCATGTTTTCTTGTGGGAATTCAGCCATTATCCTTGCATCTCCTATGTAATGAGTCTTTTCTTCCAGTTGCTTTTAAGATTTTTATATTTTAATCCTCAGTTTTATGCCACTTGACTATGATGTGCCGATGTGTGGTTTTATTTGTTTTTATTCTGGCAATGGTCTCTTGAAAATCTTGGATCATGGGTTATAGCCTTTGAATAATTTATATGTAGCTAACTTTTCCTTTAGGTTTTGGGGTTCCTTGTCTTCAACATATAAAAGACAAAATAAACTCTTACTTCACACCTATTCACACCTTGTTCTCTAAGATAACCAACATTAATTATCTGGTGGATATTTTTTTAACCTTTATTTATGTTCATAAACACACACATGTTGGTTTTAAAATATTAATATTACACTTATTGCTCTGTATTTAACATTCATCATTTAATGAAATATTATAACAGCCTTTTCAGGTAAATAGTCAGTATCTGAGAAATATCTAAATCATTTTGTTAAATAGTGGCATGTTAATCCATACCAGGTATATAGCAAAATTAATTCAACCATTCCTTTATAAATATTCAAGTGGTTTCCTGGTTTCCCCACTTTGCTTAATTATAAGTAAAAGTATGATTGTATTTGTATTTTGGAAAGACCACTGTGCCCCATACCCAGAAGACAGGAAATCTCTAAACTTAAAAGTCAGCTGCAGAGAATATATTTACAAAGTGGACTTAAAGATTTGGAGAAATCATTTGGAAAGAAATATCTGGATTAAGACTTGATGGATGAGTAAGAATTAGCTAGGACAAAAGGCTGGAGGAAGCTTCTAGATAGTACTGCTATATGGGGAATACAAATGATTCATTTTTTAAAATTTGAAATGGGAAACAGAAATGACAGATGATAGCACCTGACTGATACTCAGAGGCCAGATAGTAAAACTCCAACACATGAACTGGTCCTAAAGACTACACTTTTAGCTGTTTTTTCTATTTCAAATATGTCAAAATAATACTGCTATTTAAACTTGTGTTTTCATTCTTTTTCTTTGTGAAAAAAAGAAGTATAATTTAACTCAGTTTTATTTTCCCTCAGATTATTAAGGGTAGTAAAACTCATAAAGCAGAAAAGAAAATGAGTGTGGGCTAAATAATTATTTAAATTGAAATACAACTATCAATTACAGGAATTCATTAATTAAATTAAATATTTGCCAACAGTTCTATACCCTTGCATTATTTTCAAGATTTTCTATCAAAACAGTCTCATTAAATTTTCTATGTTAATCAGAATATTTAGCATTTAATTTTGCCTAACATCACTTTGCATTTAGGTTTTGGATTCTTTTCTCATTATAATTTTGAAGCAATTAACTCACAAAGAAAAAAAGCAATTTTCAGGTTTGTATAATTGCACAGATGTTAGTCCACTACACCAGAAAGAAAAGAATAGCAGGATTCTAAGATTTTCCTTCAAAGAGAAAATAAAGAGACAAGAACATGCACACATTAAGTTCTTCTTTGCTTTATAATTCCTATAAATCTATTTTAAAAATTGCATATAGTACATTGAGCTTAATAAAAGTGTGGTATAGAAAGATGTTTCTGAGCTCCTGAGATTAGCTTAAGCGAGTTAGAAAACTAATTAGTATATGGGAATAAATGTAATTATAAAAGACATAATAAACCTTTGTAGATGATTTACCTTTTTCTATCCCTTACTCTTACATAAACTTAGTGACAGAAAATCAAAGATAAAAAGATATTTTCCATTCAGCTGTACCAAAGTCTAAGAACTTAAATTTGAGACAGCTTTATCAATTGACTTTCCTTTGTTGTAAGGATTTTAAATATGCAGCTATGAGCACTCTTAGAAAGGTGGATATAAATCTCAATTCTTGTATAGGTATTTAATTATTCCTGACATAAATGTCCCTCAAACTTGCTCTGAAACAGTGTGCACAGAGTATTGTACATTACATATATTAGAGAGATGCTCTGCTGGTGTTTTAACATTCATTGACATTACCTGCATGTATAAAACTAAATAATTTGTTATTATGCATATTATTTATTCCACATATAGCATCTACTCTTACAAAGCCCTTATCTGTTGACTGCATTAGTCTGTTGACATAAAAGTATGAATTCTGTTGACAAAATTATATTTAATTAATCAGTGTCATTATTACTTTATCTAAAGAATACTTTTGAAATGCCCTAGCTGAATTGTACAACTTTACCTAATGTAGTCATTGTTTTTTAATTTAATTTAATTTTATTATGTTACTCACCATATAGTACATCATTATTTTTTGATGTAGTGTTCCATGATTCATTGTTTTGGCGTAACACCCTGTGCTCCATGCAATATGTGCCCTCCTTAGTACCCATCGCCATGCTAAGACATTTTCTTACTTCTTTCCATCAGTGACTTCTGAAGGAACTTTCCTGTTGGTCTGCCCTTATATTATTAATAAAGCAGCTAATATATGACCTTACTCATCCTTGAAAATGGCAAGCCAGGATTTCCACTGGGATGCTACACCTGCCATCTTCAAAAGTAAGGTAGGATTACCAATGATGAACCTTTAGAAGTTTCAGAATTCAAGTTCACCCTGGGTAAGCTTGGATGTTTATCTGAAGCCTATTCAAAGCTTCCCAATTAGTAAAAATGAGCTGTAAATGTCACAAAACAGACTTTCTCATGAGATTTACTATACTCTAGCTTCTGTTCCAAAGCAGGAATACCAAGAGGACAATTTTTCTTGCAATGTCCTTGTGGCTCTTTTTCAAGTATTAAATCAAAAGGTGAGAACAGAAATGCAAGGGCAAAGAAAAGAGAGAATCCAAATTTATTTAAATATTTGTTTTTAGGGGCACTTGGGGGGCTCAGTCATTAAACGTCTGCCTTTGGCTCAGGTCATGATCCCAGGGTCCTGGGATTGAGCCCCGCATCAGGCTCCTTGTTCTGTGGGAAGCCTGCTTCTCCCTCTCCCACTCCTCCTGCTTGTGTTCCCTCTCTCGCTGTGTCTCTCTCTGTCAAATAAATAAATAAAATCTTTAAAAATAAATATTTGTTTTTATTTTGGTTTAAAAAATGGAGATGGCAAAATTGGAAAAAAAATCACTTTATTCTTCCTGAAATTTTAAAATCTAAAATGTGTCTGAGTCTCATTTTCTCATTTAGTGAGCATATGAAATTAATGACACTTATGTCATTATTATATTTTCAAGATTAATAAAAAATAAGTCTATAAAACTGTACTTCTATTCTCTAAGAGGTCATCCTGCCCACAGGGATATTGAGCAAGCCTAGAAACATTTACAATGTAAGCACATTCAAGTATTATTTTGAAAAGCAAAGACAGAATTCAAGACAAATGTTACATCTCTATGATTTTAGTTATAAATTTATATAAACAGAGTTTACATTTTTACAAATTTTTATTGCAAATATTATTAATTGAATGGAATGCTTGGCATGGTGACTGACAGTAATAACATAATAGTTAAGCATGTAAACTTACAGACACACTTCCTTCATTTGATTCTCAAGGTTGCCTTTTATTTGCTGTCTGATCTTACTATTCAACATTATCTGAGAGTTTCTGGTTCCCAATTTGTAAATATGAATAATGGTAACACTTAATTCATTAATATGGGTGACTTTAAGAGAGAAGTATTAATCTCTTAGCACAATGCTAAGCATAAAATAAGGATTATTATCTATTATTATTATTATTATTATTATTTCTCACATACTTTATGCTTCATGAAATGTAGAAGTGGAGTTGATAAGTTTTTAGCTTCCTAACTTCAGAATATTACATTTCCACACTCTGCAAAATAGCCTTCTTTGAAAGTCATGTCATCTGCCTACTACTCTCCACTCTTCCACTTTTCTGTCATACACTATCTGATTAGTCCCTACTTATTCATCAAGGACATAAACTTTGTTCCATTTTATACATACATTCTTATAGATACACTGTGAAATGTATCACAACAAAAAATTACCCAATTTTGAAATCACTAATATCTGAACCCAACCTCCCATTTTTTAGGTCTTTTACTCTTTCATCTTTTTAGGTCTCTTACTCTCTTGGGTTCTTTAACATCTTATTTCCAAACTCTGAATTTCAGACCATTCAAACTGATTAACCTACTGCAGCACTTCTTCAATACTTGGAATAATTAATTCTTATGGAAATATTACCCATATATGTGAAATATTCCAGAACTATCTATGTCCTTAAAGACCTCTATCGGTACCATCAGCCCTTCTTTCACAATGACTACTGTTATTAATTCAGTAAATTTTTGTTGACTATCTATTCTGGGACAAAGACTTCCCTGCATAGCAGGGATGAAATAGTGAGCACAAGGTACATGGTGTTTTTCCTCTTAGAGCTGAGTGCCTGTTGAGGGAGACTTCGTTTTAACAAACAATCACACAACTAATTTACTTAGACACTGCATGAATGTTATGGGCTAAAGTCAATGGAAGTGGGAGAAAATAAAATAAAAACACCTCTTTTTAAAGAATGTAGGCATTTTTGAGGATTTGATACTTTAACTGAGACTTAAGGATGAGAAAAATACATAAAATAAACGAGAATCAAGGGTGGGCAGAATGAGACATATCACATGGTAGAAACAAGCAGACAGAAAGACCCTGAGATACAAGAGTTTGTCATAAAATAAGGGGGGTCGCTCGAAGGAAAGCCAGGGCCATATCACATAAGGCATCTTTTTACGTGCAGAAATAATCTCAACTGGATTAGAATAGAAATCTGTATAAAAAAAAGCTCTAATGAGTGACAAGATAAAAATAGTTCCTAAGAAGATCATTCTGTCTATATGGTGTATGGATTGAGAAAGCCTGGAGTGAAATCAAGATGACAAATCAGAAAGCTCTATGGCAGTCCCTCAGGAGACAGGGGACATAAAATGTCTCTGGAATGAGATATATTTTGCAGCTGGAACTGAACTGGATGTGAGGTTGAAAGACTGGGTGGAATCAAGAATGATTTCCAGGTTTGTTCCATGAGCAATTCAAGAAGTACCAACAGCATTTGTTAAGATGGGAAAGTCTAAAGGAAAGCACATTGTGATTGGGGAATATCATGAGTTTCTCAGATCCATATGTCAGTTTCAGACTTCTACCTAGAATCTAAAGTCCCATGACTTCAATGCCTTGGATGTTCATGTATCTGTACTTCCATTTCGGATCTCCAGTGTAGACTTGTTACCTCACTTTTTTATCCCTCTGGTTCTGCATGATCAACATATTCAAACCTGACCACTTTGGTTCCTATTCTCACACACACATACACACACACAAAACATGTGTGTGTGTGTATGTGTTTGTGTATATATATATATTTGTGTATGTGTGTGTATATATATATTTGTGTGTATAAATTATGTGTATATATAAGCATATGTATATATTGTGTATGTATATTTCTATTTATGTGTGTGTATGTATATATTTGTGAATATATATGTATGTACATAGATGTATAAACATATAAAAAACAAATGATAAAATCTGTTCCAAAAACCACAATCCATTACAGGGATACCACTTTACATTTGAATAATGTGATCTATTTTGGGGGCTATTTTTGAATTCACTGTCATATCTCTCCCTACAACATGGCTACTAGATATTATAGGTGTAAAGGCTAAGTTGCATACATCTGCTGAATGAAGTTCAAAATAGACAAACAATTAATTTATTCAAGACCCCAAACCTAGATGAAGTCAGATCTAGTATCAAAGACTTTTTATTCTGACCACAAACTTAGCAAAAATATATAATGTATACTGGTAGTCAAAGTTCTTGTGTTACAGTTCCAAGTCCTATGGTGGCCTTTAATTAATTTGTTTTTCAGTTAAAAAACATAGTGAATGGTTATATACAGCAGGTACTGCAGAGGACGCTGTAGATTTAGAACTGGAAAAACACAATCCATGAACCCAAAGAGCTTGTTATCTTTATTTCATGAGCCATGACAAGCCATTTAACATTTCTGAGTCAGCGTCTTAAACTTTAAAGTAAGGATAGAAAGTAATAGTTGTTTAATATATTGAGTATTTTCAAGTATGTATGTGGAGGGGGGAGGAGAAAGAGAGGCAGAGGGAGAAAGAAAGGAAGGGAAAAAGAAAAATAATTTTGTTAGATCTCTGTATTTAGACTGCCTGTGTCTTTTATCCCAGGTCTAAAATTGCTATCTTCGACAACAATATTATAATAGCAAACATTTAGATTGTGCTTACTAGGAGCCAGTGTTCTAAGTTGTATATTTATATTAACTCAGTAATCCTCATAACCTCCCTCTTATGCATTATTGTATTGTATTGTTAAATACAGAAGGTTTAAATAACATCCAAACTTAAGGAGCTGATGCAAAACAGAGCCAGCTTTCAAGTTCAAGCAGTTTGACTTTAGATTTCTAACTACCGCATTATGTATTACTTGCAATCTCTACATCTTTTTTTTTCTTACCTGTAGAAATACTGAATATATTATAGTGCCTATTTCATAAGGTTGTTATATAAAAACATATAAAGCTCTTAAGATCAAACCCAGGTCATGATAAATTCTGAGTAGATAGTTATTACATATTTTGTGTATTTAAAAAATGCCTCTGGAATAACTTCTGCTAACACTTTAATATCTCTAATGACCTATAATTCTGGATCTCACCACACTTTTATTTCTCTTTTTCTCTTTTTTAAGATCTTATTTATTTATTTTAGACAGAGTACACACTGCATGCACATGTGTGAGTGCAGGAGCAGAAGGGAGGGGTAGAGGGAGAGGGAGAAGCAGACTCCCCGCTGAGCAGGGAGCCCATCCCCGGGATTCGATCCCAGGACTCTGAGATCATGACGTAAGCCGAAGGCAGATGCTTAACTGAGCCACCCAGGTGTCCCTATTTCTCTTTTTCTTTTTTATTTCTGTTACACGCTCATCATAATGTCCACACCATCTAAAACTGTCAGCCTCTCTTTTAATGACTATTGCCAAGGGCAAACAGCACAAGAGGTGGTGCTGGGATGCTGACAGACAGAGGTGTGACAGGACACCATGCAAGGAGGATTGGGTAAGATTTGGACACTAAGGTATAAGAAACAATGCAGGCATTCTTTCCTTTTTTAGGGATGATGTTATGGAGACTTTATTTAAAATAGATGCCTGAGTAGGAAAAGACATGGTCAACAAACTAAAGGTGTAATTGAAAAATCAGAAATTATAGACTCATAATTGTGCTAGGTAAGGGCACACAGATTAAGTTCAAGTTTTACTTAGAAACTTGGGATTGCTCTAGGTCCCCCATTTCAAGATGTCTCTCCTCATCTGGGAAGCCTCTTTACCTATCCCAACAGGTAGGTTTAAACTGAGAAATTGGCCAGTTCTCTGAAAGAAAGAAATGGCTATTCCCACAAACTCCCTTGGGTCTTGATTCTCTAGTTCTTAAGCCCAAAATGATTGATATTTTTTATCGAGATATAAACCAAATCTAAAGCCTAAGTAATAGCTGTAATAGAAAAATCAGGATTTTCACAAACTAAGATGTCAAACTTATATTTTACACAATATATCAGAATTTTTTATTTTGATTGTCACTACTCTGAGATTTGTCCCTCCTCATTATCCCAAAGACATCCATCTGACATTTTTATTTATATTTCATCTATCAGTAATAAACAAAGAAATGAGGTAGAAAACATTAATAAAACAATAGTTCAAGGTGTATGATACATTGATGAAATGTCAACAGGCAGCCTCCACTTTTGGAATCTATGTGACAGATTTAGTGCAATGAAACATGGTCAAAAAACAGGAAAAGACAAAAAAAGGAGGGGGGTGGATAAACTGATTTAGAAATGCACCAAAATGATTCTCCTTTTCCTTTCTTTAAGGAAGGACATGACATTTAATCAAAGTTACAAATATTAATGTAAACAAAGGAGGATTTATCAACAGTGTTCTTATGGTCTCAAATGAACATGAGAGATTTCAAATGCCTACATTATTTCTTATAGAAAAATAATATATTGTAGCTTTTTCCCTTTTGAGTCATATCAAGACTTATAATTGAGTATATAATTATTATAGCAATATTCCATAACCAGTTTCAGTTAATTAAAAAAAAGTTCCTCTGAAGCTTTTTATTTATTTATTTTTTTATTTATTTATTCGAGAGAGACAGAGACAGAGAGAGCACAAACAGAAGGAGAGGAAGAAGCAGACTCCCCAACATGGGGCTTGAACCCTGGACCTAGAGATCATGACCTGAGCCTAGGGCAAGGACGCTTAACCACCTGAGCCACCCAGGCAGCCCCTCTGAAGCTTTTTAAATTATATCCTATAAATGTACAACTTTAATACATTTATATTTATTTTTGTTATTTGTAAATGCATGTATATTTGTTTAGCCATGCATAGTATAAACTGTTCAAAGGGATCCCAAAATACAGAATACTTAGGTATCAAGGAAACCTTATTAAATCAAATAAGACTCCAAAATCTTGGGGCGCCTAGGTGGCTCAGTCGTTAAGCATCTGCCTTCAGCTCCGGTCATGGTCCCTCAGTCCTGGGATCAGCCCCCTGTTAGGCGCCCTGCTCAGCGGGAAGCCTGCTTCTCTCTCTGCCTGCAGCTCCCCCTGTGCTCTCTCTCTCTGTCAAATGAATAAATAAATTTAAAAAATCTCTAGGTGTCCCTGTATTATGAAAGTAAGCAGCACGTTAGAGTAAATGAAAATTTGATTACACTAAAGCTGTCTAACACTTTAGTTATGGCCAACCAACAGGTATGTTGCCACATTGATACAAATGAATATTTTTTTAAATTTTTATTATTTATTTATTTATTTATTTGAGAGGGAGCAACAGAGAGCAAGGGTGAGGCAGAGCTGAGGGAGAGGGAGAAGCAGACTCCCCACTGAGCAGGGAGCCCAATGTGAGGCTCGATCCCAGGACCCTGAGATCATGACCTGAGCTTAACTGACTGAGCTCCCCACATGCCCCACAAATGAATATTCTTTAAAAAAAATAACTAAAAAACACAATTTAAGTGATACAAACAAACTTTATGAAGTAGACAGTCTCCTTTGGGAGAGCTGCAAAATGGGGAAGAGGGCAAGAAGCTTTTATAGAATAAAGAATAAAAAAAAAAAAAAAGAGAGACAAGTAGAAAATATCTGACTGGCTGGGGCCACATAGTGCACTTTGTCTGACATGAGAAAGCCCTCATGAGTTGGTTTTGTATTTGGGGGTTGTATTTGAGGGTTGGCTGACTGAATATGTGGTGTTCATGAAAGCTATCTGAGTTTAGGTTTGCTGACGTGGCACACTGGGCATGTCTATCTTAGGCCTAGAGAGTTATTTCAATAATATAATTCAAACATCGAAGTGGCCCCCAAAATAAAAAGCTTCAAAATAGACTGTAGGTATACCAAGAAAAATAAAGCTTTGAAATTAGATCATACTTTATTTTTTAATCTTATTTTATTTAACAATAAAATGAATTAGAGTTTGGGATGCAAGATATTTCTTTATATGCTAGCAATAGCAAATATTCTTCATCACCCACCTTCCAAAGCAATAAAAATTAAGTGGAAAATAGCTATAATGTCCACACAAAAAAAATATAGTGTGAAGACCTGATATTCTTTTTGAAAAGCGAATTTTAGTTCTAGGAATTTAACTTGAACAAAAGAAAAAAAATTAGAAACATGGTCTGGGTTAGTAAAATACTTTTTTGAACTTTAATGTTCATCAGTAGAAATTTTTTAAATTATGTTTATATATAATGTAGAATATTAAAGAGTCATAAAGCATCTATACATCTGTAAACATTTCCCTATGTACTAGTAATTGAAAAAGTCAGGTTTCAAGACAGAATGCATTGTAAGACAAGTTAATGTTAGAGATAAAAGGATAGATAAGATAGGTAGACAGAAAGTTATAAAATAATTATTATTGGTTACAACTTAGAGGACTACTGCCTATCACTTTCAATGTTCTATACATTTCTATATTTTTAGAAAGTTTGAACAGAAAATTTTACTTTTGTAAAAAAAATTAAAGATATGTTCATTAAAAATACACATTTTCGGGCGCCTGGGTGGCTCAGTTGGTTAAGCGACTGCCTTCGGCTCAGGTCATGATCCTGGGGTCCCGGGATCGAGTCCCGCATCCGGCTCCCTGCTCGGCAGGGGGTCTGCTTCTCCCTCTGCCCTCTTCCCTCTCGTGCTCTCTGTCTCTCATTCTCTCTCTCTCAAATAAATAAATAAAATCTTAAAAAAAAATACATATTTTCTTTGCTTCAGTCTATTTGGTAAATAATCACCAAATTAATTACAAAAAATTAATTTTGCAAACTGAGTTAACTTTATATGATGATTAATTCCTTCTTCAGTCAGATATTAAAAGATAACCTAAGAATGGGTTTAATTGATAATTTATTTCTGTCTACTATGAAAATGAAGATATAGGTCTCACTTGTGCAAAAAAAAAAAAAAAAAGGAAATTTGTATAAATTTCCTGGAGTAGTATTACTAAATCTTACTATTATCCCTTATTGGCGAATTTATAAATAATCCAAAAATATCTGTAGGTAACGTTCCGTCTTCTGGAGAGAACTGGAATATAGTAGATACATATATGATCAGAAAAAGCCTACCTAAAAACTTGGAAATGCATAACATGTGAAATAATCACCTTTTCATGATATAGGACACCTATCTTTATGAGACAAGGACATAGAACTTTCTATATTATGTTTGAGTACTTCTTGACCCAGAACAATTCAATTGTTTGTACTAGGGCACAATAATTCCCTCTTGCAGTAATCACTAGGATGGATCACAGAGAATCAGACTCAAAAGGCCAGAAAGGATAAAAAGGCTCTTTTTACTAAAGGACTTATTTTAGTACTGTTTACTTCTTGCTAATCTTTTAGAAATCTTGATATTCTTACAAATCTTCTTAGTCTCCTCTCAATCCTCTTTTAGTATGTTGGTGTATTTTAAGAAGAGAAAACTGATGTCAATGTTCCCTTGATATTGCCTTAAGGGAAAAAAAAAAGAGGGAGAGAGAGAGAGCACTCAAACTTTAGGGAAACAAAAGCTCATACAATGAATTTAATTAGTAAATTAATAGCAAACTGTATATGTATAACATAGAGTAACAGTTTGTATTCCTAGAAAAACTTATAGTTTACTTATGAGCTTGTCTCCCCGATTTTTTTTCACGTAGTCCTTTTTTAAAAATCATGGTTAAAGTACAGATAATATCACAAATACTTTTAAACAATATTTAATAATTAAGTAAATAGAATCAAATGCACAACTTCCACTTTTTAGTAGTTGAGCAATTTCTTGCCAATTTGAGGTTACCTGAGGGTGAACTGAGAGGAAAAAGGGATAAGAAAATCAAGAATAGCATCCTCAATTCTCAGCACCTTGGCTTTCCTCAATCTGAGGACCCAGCAACTCTCCATTGTCTCCTTACTGGGCTCCACATGTGGGTTTTAAAATTTTTTTTTTTTTAAGATTTTTTTAAAATTTATTATTTGATATAGAGAGAGCGAGCGAGAGCAGGAACACAAGCAGAGGGAGTGGGAGAGGGAGGAGAAGGCTTCCCGCAGAGCAGGGAGCCCGATGCAGGGCTCAGTCCCAGGACCCTGGGATCATGACCTGAGCCAAAGGCAGATGCTTAACAACTGAGCCACCCAGGCGCCCCTAAAATTCTTGATTACCACACAATTTTATTCCTCCAGCTCTCTCAATTCACTTAACCTCTTTTTTTAACCCATTACATCTTCCAATGCCTTGGCCTCTCCTTTCACTCTGAATCTCACTTTCACAGCTCTTGCTACTGGTCTCAACTTATTCTAATAAACTACCCTATTTTGTCACCAATTTACTTCTCTCTCACTGATAACTTCAATTCCCTAGGTCTCTTGCTCATCCACACTATTTGGTGGCCTCATTTCACCAGAATCCAGTCAATTCTCAGTCTTCTTAAAAAAAAAAAAATACAGTGCAGTCGTTTCTTCTGCCTGCTATAACAAATCAACACAAACTTGGTGGTAATTATTAATTATTAAAATAACATGCTTTTCTTAAAAACAATCACACTTTTTAGGCTCATCCAAAATCAGTTTCCCTGGACTGAAATCAAGGTGTTGGCAGGGCCATGCTCCCTCCAAGGGTTCTATGGGAAGATCTACTTCCCTGCCTTTTCCAGTGACTGAAGCTACATTCCTTCCATTCTTTGGCTCGTGGCCCCTTTCTCCATCTCAGACAGCAGCATAGGATCTTGCTTCGGTTCCCACATTGTCTGCTGTTTCTTTAGTCAGAAATCCCCTTGCTTCTCTCTTATAAGGTTACTTTTGATTACATGTACAGCCCAGCCAGGTAATCCAAAATCATCTCACCTTCTCAAGATCCTTAACTTAGTCACATCTACAAAATTCTTTTTGCTGCAAGGTTCCAGTAATTAGGACCTGGATACTTTTGAGGGTCATTAGTCATCCTCCCAAATTCAAGTAGCTGTCACCGTTGGAAGAAAATTATGATGATATCGATGGGGTGCTGTTACAAATCCTCTGTCTTCAGTTTTAGCTAAGTCTCCAACACTGCCTTCACTCTACTTGATGATAAATTAAAAGTCTCAGGGCTCATGCACCATTCCCTGCCTCACTTGTAGCAAATGACTTATCTGTAGGGTTACTTTAGTAAAATCTCTGCAGCCAGTGCCTCATATTTTGCTCTAATTATTGGATTAGGATTATTGAATCAAGCATACAAACAGAACTTTGAGCCTGTCCCAACCTCTTGTATTCCCTTTATGCACTCTTCTGAAAGATATCAGTGTTCCATTTTTCAGAAAAAAAGTACTATCTCTAACATATAATGCTCTTTCATACCTCTTCATAGGGGCTTTCTTCTCTCAGAAACTTCTCTTTGCATCTCATTTAAATAATTCTGTCATCACTCTTTACTTGGTTAGTTTTAAGGCATAATACTGTTTTTCCACTTTGATGAATGTCTGTTAAACACTTACAAGTTAAAAATTAACACAGAATATTACCCCATAGCACATGATACCTCAACCCTCATTTTAACAGCGATACTACCAACAGTATTAAATAAGTCAAGTTCTTCATCATGCTCAAGCAAAGTACTCTAAATCATTTCTAATTCCATGAAACTTCATATTGTATGCCACACATCTCAATAAGAAAAATCTTCTGTCATATTTTAAAGAGGTAATGCATTTAATTAATTACAAAGAGGAAGAAGATATTTATAGTTTGGAAGAATGACTAAAAATAATCCATGCTTTAGAGGAAGCAAAGATTCGCTTTGCCAAAAAAGCAAAATCTATATCTAAGAATAATGGGAAATAATGTTAAGACATCTGAGTAGAGAGCCTCCACACCTCACAGAAAATTTGAAGCAGAAGACAATAAGCTTCAACCTAGAGCATGGGGAAATTTGCATATTCATATTGATAGTAGGGGAGAAAAATCTACTGAATAAAAATCGGTGAATATATTGGCTTAATTACTATGTAAAACAAATAGTTTTAAATGGTATTAAAACTGTAATTTTTCTGATTTTTTTTTTTAAAGCAAAGGCAGAGGAAAAAACGAATCTATAAAGGAAAACTACTGGCCAGGCACATAACAATGAAAAAGAGGACTTGAGGTATTTGTCTGGAAGTAGAAATAAGAGAATAATTTGGCAAATTATCATATTTAAAATGCAAACTTGACTTCAAGTTCTTGCATAAGATTCATCAAGAAAGCTTGATATCAATCCATGTAACAAGGAACCCCTGCTCAATATTTGGCTTCACAAGAATGCAGGTAGATATTAGGGATCTGTTTTGGTTTGGGTTTCGGTTTGTTTAATTTTTCTTAAGTTCTTATGATGATTCTGATACACAGCCAAATTTGAAGGCATATAAAAGTTTAGCTTTATTGGATTTAAAGGGAGAAAAGGGGGGCGCCTGGGTGGCTCAGTCCTTAAGCGTCTGCCTTCGGCTCAGGTCATGATCTCAGGGTCCTGGGATTGAGCCCCCCATCGGGCTCCCTGCTCAGTGAGGAGTCTGCTTCTCCCTCTCCCTCTGCCTCTGCTTGTGTTCCCTCTCTCACTGTGTCTCTCTCTGTCAAATAAATAAATAAAATCTTTAAAAAAAATAGAAAAATAAAGGTAGAAAAGGGAGTTAGAGGGAAAGATAATTTTAGTAATAAAAATAGTTACCAGTAATTTGGGCCCTTCTGTTTTGAATACCCTGTTCCAAAATCTTTATATAGAGTATCCCATTTATTTGTAACAATGTGATGTAATACACTCTATTATTACCTCCATTTTCTTGATCTGTAAACAGAGTCGAAGGGATAAAGTAAATTGTCTTGAGTGACAGTGTTGAAACTGCACTCAAATCTGAACATTAACAGCAGAGTCATCATCTTAATAGATGTGACACAAAGTTTTGCTTTGTCTGACCTCAGATAACCAGCTCCAAAAGTTGTTTCAGAGGGAGTTATGCAGGAGAAATGTAGGAGACGGTTACCTGTAATATTCTTTTCAAGAACACGTTTTTAATGTGATTACATGCATATCACATACTGTGGTCCTACATGAGAAAATATTTTTTCAGGGAAGTAAATAGATATTTTTGATACAAATTCACATGGATTCAAAATCCAGATTTCCTGAAACATTCACCAGAATAATGTAGTTTCTTTGTTGAGAAGAAATACCTATAAAACATGCACAAGTATCTACTCCACCTATGCCCTCACCCTCCGTTTAAATCCTACCACCTGGGTAAAGTAGCACACGGGAGCTAAACACCAAAAACACATGAATACAATACCTACATATGGCTTCACATTTAAAATGCATTTTATCAGTCTGTCCAGTTTGTACTCCTACTCGACAGCTTCAGAAGAAATGCGCTCTAGTACTCACTTTTGATATAGGAATAAAACAACAGATTTAGCAGTTGACTGCTGATAGATTGGAGTAAAGAAAATTAACTTTACAATCTCAGATTCTACAAATATATTTATGTATATCTATCTATCTCCAGGGTCTGATGAGCACTGAAATCTAAAGACAGGAAATATGGTAAAAGTTTACAGGATCCAATGGGACCCCACACATAAAAGCACTCATTTTGGAATCCCTGTGGCTATTCTATTTCATAGATGTTTTTGAAGCTTTAAGAGATTATGATTAAATAGGATTTTACCAAGAGAAATCTCAGCTCTTAGCTTCAAAAGTCATCATGAAAATATTCTCCTAGCTGCCAAATTCAGTTGGCAGTACAGAACAATGCTTTCACTTTCAAAATTTCAATTTCACTGTTAAGAAAAACAGATGAAACTCTATATTAGAGTAAAGCAAAAGGGTGCCTAAAACAGTCTTTCCCAAACTGTATGCCAGGGAACATTGTTGCACAGGAATTTAATCCAGAAAATAGATTCTTTGGTCAAATACATTTAGGAAATTCTAGGTAAACAAATTAAATAAATTGCTTTTCTGTATTAGCAGAACCATATGAATAACGTTTGCTAGTCTTTAAAGGGGGGGTGTTAGTAAAATGTGCAGTCTTTTCTAAACATTATTTTTACACAGAATTCTTGTTATTCCACAATATCTAATAAGAGCATTTCCTCAGAAACCACATTTAAATGTAGGTCTATCTTGCGGGAATGCACTGAAGATTTATTATCTCAATCAATACACAATATCAGGTAGAATATTTATTGCATTTGATTTCAAGATTTACAAAACTGGGACATCTGGGTGGCTCAGTCAGTTAAGCAGCTGCCTTCAGCTCAGGTCATGATCCCAGGGTCTTGGGATCGAGCCCCACATCAGGCTCCCTGCTCAGTGGGGAGCCTGCTTCTCCCTCTGCCTGCCGTTCCCCATGCTTGTGCTCTCTCTCGCTCTGTCAAATAAGTAAATAAAATCTTAAAAAAAAAAAAATTACAAAACTGTTACAGAGATTTTTTTCTCCAAATTGTGAATAAAAGATGACAACTAGGGATGCATAGGTGGCTCAGTCGGTTAAGTGCCTGCCTTCAGCTCAGGTCATGATCCCAGGGTCCTGGGTTCAGGTCCCACATTGGGCTCCTTGCTCAGCGGGAGCCTGCTTCTCCCTCTGCCTGCCACTCTCCCTGCTTGTGTGCGCCCTCTCTCTCTCTGACAAATAAAATCTTAAAAAAAAAAAAAAAAGATGACAATTATTCTCACAAATACATATCAAAAATCATCATTAGATATTTCAATAGGCTTTTACTGTTCCTATTTGCCCTTTGTCCTACACTGTTTTTATCTAATCTTTTGGGGGAAACTGCTTATTCTCTACTTGAATTCTGTGTAGGGGCACCTAGGTGGCTTAGTCGGTTAAGCTTCCAACTCTTGATCTCAGATTGGGTCTTGATCTTAGGGTCGTGAGTTCAAGACCCACATTGAGCTCTAGGCTGGGCGTGGAGCCTACTTAAAAGAATATTAAAATTCTGTGTAATTTTTGGAGATTTTAAGTGCAGTTATTTTTTTTAAGTACCAATGAATGGACATATAACCTACTAATGACCTATCATAACTACCATATTAGTCATTCACACTGATTGTTGCATATTATTGGGCAGTGAAAGGGTAGATTGAGAGCACATCAGTTGCATTGCCCAGCATAGTATTCATTCTATCATCAATTCACTGGGGGGAATTACTTCTCTGCGTCAGAATCATGTGATACAGTTAAGGCAAAGCCCATTATCTACAGTCTATCACCTGATTATTTAACAAAAGGAGGGTTGAAGTCCATGGAGAGAGAGAAAGAGAATCATGGCTCAAAAATGTAATGTCTGGTGATTAACATAATATAATAAAAAATGATCTGAATAAGGATTCAATGACATAGAGCATGAGGTTTCAACGGTAAACAGAGACAATTAATTGGGTACTTGTCAGTGTCAAGAACCAGTTTATAACCTAGTCTTTAGCAACTTCCTCTAACTCTGTAGTTAGCTATCTAGGAGAACACACATGATAGTCATTTCATTACTCCATAGATGACAATAAAAGTATGCACCTTCTGTGTTAATCAATAAACAGATAGTTTCAGTAGCTCTTTGTATTTTTTACTCCAAACATATTTGCCAATACTAGTTTCATAAACTTTTAAAACTTTCCATACCATGCTCCAATGATGATACTATGGTTTAACAATTTACAACAAAGTTAATCCATTTCATATTGGGAGGTAATATTTTATGTGTATTCTGGATAAACTCTTTGACTTCTTTAAAAAGGCACTCTATCCTTTATATGAAAAATGACTCAACATTTAATGGCCATTAGAGGACATTACAAGAGATGATGGCTGAATGGAATAGATTTTTTTAAGTATTTATTTTCATCTTCTCAATATTTTTCTTCTTTATATCCTTCCCATTTTTAGTTGCCAATATGATTTCTTTCCACTAGTATATCCAAATTCATATTCTACAGTTACAAGCTTCTTTTCAGGAATAGGTCACTTACTCTTTTCCCTTCACTGAACAATTTTCACCCCAAAACTCATTTGATTCACTTCCACATTTCACTTAGCCTCTCTTTCAAATATTACCATTACATAAAGATTTCCCGATGACCACATTATTTAAAAAAATCATCCTCTACCACTGACCATCCTTTTACCTTGCTTTATATTTCTCTCAGTAATTACTATGTATAATGTTGTTATGTACTCATTTATTTAACCACTTATGGTGTTTCTTCCCACTAAAATAGAAAGCTCAGTAGTTTGGAAACTTTATCTTGTTTCCTGTTGGATAATCACCCTTGAGCACACAGTAAGTTTTCCATTAATTTTATTTTTTTTTAATTTCTAAATTGCAGTATTCATAACTGCTAAATGAATAGATATGTTTTTACATTTAGCTGAACAACTTTGGAATGATTTAAATATTTTGAGAATTGAGAACCTACAGAAGCACAATAGTGTATATGAAGAATGGTAATTAAAAAAATGTGAACTATAGCATGCAAATGCTATGAAAATATGTTATTTAAGATAAACTGTATCTTGTTGGTGAAATGTCAACTAATAAATTCAATTTTTGTAGCATATGTTCCACCTTTAAAAGCATAAACATCTTTGAGATAAATCTTACATACCAAGTTTCTAAAATAATTATCTTTACTTATGCTTCCTCTTAAACTAAGCTGCCTGAAAACCACCTCAGAGACCAATAGAGACTACCTATTTTTCATGGCCCACATTTTGGAAATTATTTCCTAAAGGCCAAAAAGTGGTTCTTTCTCATCTTTGATTCCTCAGTGTCTATAATAATTTTCAGCACTTATTAAGTGTAATTCAATGTTTCTTTTGACTACATTAATAAAAGAGTAAATGAAAGAATATATACATACAAATATAAAGTGGTGAGGAAAATAGATTGATCTTAGAATAGATTCACTTTTTTTTAACCCTACTGACAAAGCCACCATCCAGGTCCCTTCCTGATCACTGCCCAAGGCAGGAGTATCATGGCAGAGATTAGACTCTCCATTTTCCATGAATTGTTCTATGGTTGGGAAATAATCTCCAAGGTCCAAATCTGTGATTAAAGGAACTCCTTCCTGTCCTCACCTTAAATAGCATCTACTGTAAATATTTTAATGATAATCATTTATATCAGTCTCCTGATTCCCAAATAATGGTGAAGCTCTTACAGTTTTGATTACATTGCCTTCAGAATTTACTTTAGAAAGAGCAACCCCAAGTAGAAAAGACTGAATTGCTTTAATGATTTGACAGAAATGTAGTTGTTCTAGCTGTAATATTTGAAGCTGACACCTTTTAGTAGGTGTATTTGCTCTACGTAATGTCAGAAGTTAATGCTTTTCTCCTCCTTTTTCTTAACCTTTTCCTTTTTTTATGGTTCCCCTAAACTTGTTCCTCTATCTGCCAATATATCAAGAAAAGTTCTGAAATTATGTCTTTACTCCTTGTAGGAAGGAGTCTATATCAATTTGATACTTTTCCTAGGAGAAATGTTATTACTGAATGTACTTATAATTTAATGAGTAGACAAAGGCTTACCAAGGGAATATATATATATATGTATATATATGTATATATATGTATATATACATATATACACACACACACATATATATATATATATATGTATATATATATATATATATATATTACTGGGGGCTTTTTCTCCTATTAGCTGTGCTTCAACCAAGAATTAACAGAAGAAAAAAAAATTGTCCTTTTCACTTTTATTACGAAAAATAGAAAACAGAGGGAAATAATATATTTTACAATAAAAGCATAGTCTGAGAAGGTTGCTGATTAACCTATATACCATAATTTCATATTGATTCAGTTTCATATAGTAGTATGTGTAAAATACTGATATAGTCTTGGTTTGCTCAATGAATAGAGCAACTTCTTTATCAGAGTTGAAAGTGTACTCAATTTTACTTTTATTTAGAATAATGCCTTATTCATTTCTCTAATTGTTTTTTAATCAGCTATAATTTATGCTGACTTCTATGTTTTTCACTTATTTCCATTGTTAAATTCTATTTTGGTTTGCAAAATGCAGTCACGAGGCAATTATCCTTGAACCAAGTGAACCATTCCTCACAGCTTCTTAATCTATACTCTTTCTCTCATAGCCAAATAAACCTTCAGGTATTGAGACTTCTCATTTAATGAGGAAAGGATCATAAAGTTGATAAGAGAAGTAAGAAGATGATAAAGACTGACACACTCATTTTTTCAATCTTACAGCTTACCCACTTACATGGGAAAGAAAGGGAAGAAAATCCACTTTCCACAAATACAGTTATTATCTGTCTTATCAAAGAGAAGTAATGACCAGCTTAGCCAGGTGAGCACATGCTTGGGCATGAAGCTAAGTATGGGATAAAGGTGGAGGTGGGGAGTCAGGGAGATAGTAAGACACTTGTTTTTCTTGGCAGCTTCCAGTGAAAAATTGATTATAATTCAGAATCCTCAAGAGCTCCCTAGGAAGCATCATGTGCTTCATGATAATCCCTCCCTGATATATCCTTGTGGGTATTTTTAGATGAATAGAGTAGTCCCTATGGTTACATTTATTTGCAAACATTTTCATTTATACATAACACACAACAAAATGTTATCAATGTTACACAGCAAACAATTAAGAATTTAATGATTATAATTAGTCATTTTCAATTAAGTTTTATTACAGGACTTTCCAAATTTTCATGCAGATAGTCACAACAAAAATAATTACAGTGAATTTGCCTCAGAAGGTAAAGAAGTCATTAATTTAGTGTTCCTTCCATTATCTTAAAACTTCTTAAGAATGGATTCTCCCCAATAGCTATTTCCTTTCGGAAACTGATTTTGTATTTGAGAAATCTAAGTAATAAATATGTATTGATCACTTACTATATGAAACATATATGCTAGCAAGAATTATAGCCAACATAATAAGAATAAAACATGGTTCATGACCTCAGAGAGGCTACGAACTAATACAAAACATATATACATAAATGAAATTCTATAAAAACAGTGATAGGTATCATAATTATTATATGAACACCAAACAAAGAAATCATTTTGCTTTGGGATGAATAGGTGTTTTCTTTTCTTCAGAGGCCTTTAAAAAAGAGTATGCTTTCAATGGATAACATGGAAGCAGATCTAATACAAACAAACAAGAATTTTATGGGAAAATTATGTTTCAATCATGCTTCTATTGGTTTTGAAAGTGATTTATGTTCCGATTTCAGTGTACTTATTGCTTAGTGATAATTAAAATATTTTTAACTTACAGGTTATTGTGTGAATTATTATATGTATATGAGATATGCTTGGAATAATGTAGGTTCTCAGTAAATATTAAATGATATTGAACTATAATAAAAAATAACATAATTATTGAGTCTGACTATATGCTAGACCTCAATGATCTCAATCCTCACAAAATTTATATGAAGATATTAATTATATTATCCTGATTATTCTGAGAAGGAAATACATCTAAGAGGTTAACCAACTTTCCCAAGTCACTCAGATAAAAATTAACTGATAGTTTCTCATTGATAAAGTAGAAATATTTAAGTAATTGTATTTTAAAAAGCAAAATTGGAGACATGTCTGAATTTTTGCATCTTATTTAATATAAACTCATTTTGAATAAGAATATATATAGTAAGAGACCAAACAACTAAATGGAAAAGTTATACTATGAATCAATATTAATTTTATATTGCAGCATTGAATAGAGATACTGTATAATGTTCCCTAAATCATTTAAGCATAGTGTTTTTGTAATTACATTTTGCACCAAACAATGAAACACTGGTCACTGCATAAACTGAAAAACAATCAAATGAATAAAACTTGTACAGAATTTATTATCATCAATTATCAATGTTGTGACAATTAACATTATAATTAATTATTCTATACATTTTAACAAAAAGCTATAGTATTTGTTTAAATACATTTTAATTATGTCATATCCTCCAATCTGGATTTCATGGAATGTGTGTTGTTTATAAACCCAAAGCTTTTTATTAGAAAAAAATATATAAAAGAACACTTCTTGGAAGGAAGAAAAATGTATGTGTGTGTGTGTGTTAGGAATGTTTCACTGCCATAGCAAACACAACAAAAATGTGCATGTACACTATCTTGCAAATAATAGTAATTTAAGTCTTCCTTGTGTTATGGGAATGAATGAGTGAGCAACTGCTCTTCCACATAGTTTTCTTCAAGGATTTAATCTAAGGGAATCTTCCAAATTCTACATATGACTTCCAGTGTCCTCTTGGACACCGATATGCAGATGATCCAAAGAAAGAGGAAAAAGAAGTGTGGAAGTTTATGATGATATCCCCAAATTATTTGATACTTCCATCAAAATATGAGGTCTATGCCCCCCACCCCCATAAATCTAGATGGAATTCAATCAATCCAGTGTGGTGCAAGTGATGTTCCATGACCTCTGAGGCCAGTTCAGAAACAGAGATGCTACTTCTACCTGGTCTTCTTGAGACCTTTGCATTAAGGGGAAGCAGATGTCATTTAAAATCTCTAACCACCCTGAGTCCACCTCATCAGAGAAGCCCATGCAAATGTTCCAGTCACTATTCTCAGCTGAACTTCCAGTTGACATCCAGCATCAACAGCCAGCCACATGAATATCTATCTAAGACATCAAGCCCAGGCTAGCTTTCAAATGATTGCAATTTCATGAAAAACTCTACTCAAGAACAGCCAAATCAATCCCTTCTCAAATTCCTGACCCCCCTCCCAAATTTGAGAAAAATAAAGTGATTATTTTAAACTGCTAAGTATTGCAGCAATAGTATCTATTAGAAAAAAAAAAAAACACATATGAAATAGGTACAGTTTACTTCCATTAACATACCTTAGTTCATTCGGGCTGCTCTAACAGAATAACATAGACTGGATGGCTTATAAATAGCAAACATTTATTTCTCACAAATTTTGAACTCTGGGAAGTCCAAGACTATGGCACCTGTAGTTTCAGTGTCTAGTGGGGGTCTACTTCCTGGTTCACAGATGGCCATCTTTTTGCCTTGTCTTTACGTGGTGAACAAGTGAGGGAACTCTTTGGGCTGTCTTTTATAAGGGCGCTAATATTCATAAGGGCTCTGCCCTCATGGCCTAATCTCCTCCAAAAGGCCCCCACCCTTAAAATACCATCACATGGTGGATTAGGTCTCAACATATGAATTTGGGGGGATAAAACATTCATTCTATAATAGATATCACTGGTTAGAATTCAGGAAAACAGGCACACATAACAGCAAGGGAAGACGGGAAAATGCAATCTATCTATATGCCCAAGAATATTCAAGGAAAATGTGAATTTGGCAAGCATTTCCATTTGGACATGTGATAATATTTGTGTTGAGGATGAGAGGAAGAAATAAGCAAAAGAGGGATTATGCACTGCCTGTCATTTGTTGGTTTCAATTCTTCTTCCTTGATCCTTTGAAGAAGGGGATAAGGCATAAAAATGCTAGTAAAAAAAACATGTACTCTTTTAAAAACCTCAAGTATCAGAAAGTGATCTAGTTTGAAATATCCTGGAATTTAGCTTTATATTTTTAAAAAGCTATACAAGAGATTTCTGATCTTGGTAGAAATTCCAGACTGCTACAGCTAGTCTATATTTCCTGTCACTTTAATTTTCTAATAATTTACTTTCAATCTGCCAATCTACTCAGTAGTCTTTGGGCTACTTTTCTGATGCTTACATAGTACTACATATATAGCAGTTAATAAATTGTTGCCAACTGAGAGTGGAAAGAGAGGAAGAAAAATAATAGTTACTGAAAACCTACTAAATGCCATGATCACTGTTATATTTAGGTTATTTCTTTTAAACATAATACATTTTTAAGAAATTTATTATTATACATTATTTCACAAATAAATAAACTGAACCATCGGGCTTCATTAAGCAACTTCACTACTGTTATACATCCCTGTGTAAAGTTATTGTTTTTTAATTTCTGTCAGCAATGTGATGAAGATTAAGATCAACTATATACTTTTAAGTGTTTTAGTCTTATTTTATTACTTGAGCAGCATTAGAGGAATGACCAAGTAGATATTTCAAAGCCATTTCACTTCTGCAAAGTGAATATTTCCCCAAAACTTTTTACACTGCAGCATTTTTCATATACTATGCCAAAGATAATGCTAAAAATTATACATACTTAGGTTAAAAATCCTATTTCAACTCATCAAAGATTAAAAAAAAAGAACATTGCAGTTTTAAATTGAATATAGAAATACAGGAGGAATTAAACTTTTCTCCAGTAAATAAAAACTATCCAGATCAAAACTATTATAATTTTTGAGGCACCTGGGTGGCTCACTCGGTTAAGCGTCTGTCTGGCTCAGGTCATGATCCCAGGGGTCTGGGATCGAATCCTCTATTAGGCTCCCTGCTCAGTAAAGAGTCTGCTTCTCCCTCTGCTGCTTCCCCTGCTTGTGCTCTCTCTCTCTCTCTCAAATAAATAAATAAAATCTTCAAAAAAAGAAACTATTATGATTTTTAAAATGCCATTCTTGTCAAATTAATTGTAAACTCTGCAAGAGCAGGGACTTTCTAATCTCATTCCTTGTATCTCAAATGCTTAGCACGTTGACTAAACTATCTGCTTAATGAACAAATAGACCGAAATATAAGGCAGGACCAGACATCTAATTCCGCTTTACTATCCAGGACAGAGTACATTTCACTTAATCAAATTAGTCTTTGGTTAGTAAAACACACTACAGACATTTTTTGAGCTTAAATATTCTAAAGATCTAATAAGTGGAGGGACTATGAATTACACCCAATTATATCTGACACTAAATTCCATTTCCTTTCTACTATATCTTTCTGCCAATGTGTAATTTATTTGGCAATTTACTATATACATAAATTATATGTTTTGATTTACCCAATGGACTCTACTCAGAATTCTGTGCACTTTGATTTGATGTACTAAATAACAAAAAGTTGTGTTCCCAGGTACCAAAGCTATGATTTAATAAATTGATTTGAAGTTATATTATTTATAACATATATATTTAATATATATCATATATAATTTCCTATGGAAAGATTGCCTTTTCAATGTCATATATATTTTGAAATGTTAAGTGTCCGCTATTAACACATTTTGCTGATTCTAGAGGAAAATGATAGAAAAAAATTCTATTTTAAATAGATCACCCTCTTTACACCACACGTAACCACTACTGGAACAAGTGGAAAAGACCCATTATTTTATACAGTTCTCACTAGTCAATAATTTTGGAAAGATGACAAATTCAACACATTCCTGTGGCTATCTTCTCCCAGTTTCCATCAAAATATTAACTACTTCTGCCGGAGCCACCAGATCAAATGTGGGGCTTGAAGGCTGTGAGCAAGATCTAGGACTAAGATGAGCAGAAGATTTACATTTCTGAGACTTTGTGAACCAGGCTTGAAGAATATCCAACAGCACAGATTCTGGGAAGAGTGTGATTTATGGATAAACATGAATAATTCAAAACAAATTACCTAGTAAAAAAACAATTACCAGTTCTTTTGGAGGGACAGTCTCCAAAACCAAAGAACCTCAAGTGTAGATTGCTCTTCAATAATTTATCTTTCTTGTAGATACACAGATTAACAAGTAAATCATATCAGTTAAGTCAGTTCTCAATTTCTTGAGAATATTCAGAAAAGGGGACACATATAGATAACTTTAGTCCTGAATAAAGATACAAGTCTTCGGAATCCATCATAAATTTTAGTAAACTGAAAAACAGATATAATAGAAAATTCTGGAGACACATCAGGAATTAACAGATTTGATTAACGTCATGTGGATGATCTAGTTTCTCTGTTTTGCGGGATGGCCAGTAATAATCCATTTCTCTATTCATAAAATTAAAAAAAAACTAATATTTAACCAAAACCATGTTCAGCTTCCTAGTAAAAGTTTAATTGCTTGTGTTGTTCAGAAGTTTTAATAGAGTTAAATCCAAAGAAAGTCTGTGAATTTCAATTATTCATGACCCATGGATAATACACACTTGATTTAAATTGACCATAGAAAATGTTTATTCTAATGACACTAAAATGGATTGTTTTGAGGGCAAAATTGCATGCTATAGTTTATTGTATTTTGCATATACATACCTCTTAGAGAAAAAGCTGAGAATCATTATCATATTTAAACGTCATTGTAAAGAACTTAAGATACTAGGGGGAAAGAGAGAGGCTGTCTTTTTTTTTTTTTTTTTAAATTAAGTTAAACTCTATCCCTTTTGATCTACAAACTTTATTGCCACTTTTACTTTATAAGTTCTATTTATACAGAGTCCTTTGGGTACTAAACTGAGAATCTAGTTGCTTCTTATAAAAGTCTAATCTAGTTGCTTCTTATAAAACCTTTTTCTCTTTCTTCATTGACAGCTCATCAACCAACATATCTCAGTAGTGACAAACTAATGATTGACGCACATCTTGATTTCTCTCAGAATCTCAATATATTTCTGATTCAGTACTCACTTTACTGTTATCAGTTCATCCCCTCTCTTACTGTCTCCTTTCATCCATCAAGGATAAACTACATGTCAGGACTATAATCATTTGAACTGAGAGAAGAAAAAGGAATAAAATAGCATTAGTTCACTGTAACCCTGTTATCGTTTAGATTAGCTTGCTGTAAAATTTATTTTTTAATGATTACATCCAATAATAAATTATACTATTCCAATTTTCTAATAAGTTCCTGAAAATTCAGATTAGTTATCATTTGATAACAACCAAAGATTTGTTCAATTTTTCTCTGGTATTCTTCAAACTACCAAATCTGGAAGCAATCTCTGTAATAAAATGTCATGTTATAAATATCATCTGGTGATGATATCTATTTAGCATATCAAGCCAAGCTTGTATTTTGAAGTATTGTAATGCCTCAATTGACAGAATCATGCATACTGTGCAACATGAGTCTTGTCTGTTAAGGAAAATTTGAATTTCATTACAAAATGATTCCCTTTATTCAGTATCTAACAGTTTATGCCTATCATTTCAGAACAACAATTTCTATAGTCTAAATAAATTTCATGCTGAATCTAGCTCTAGGAATATATATTTTAATCAAGTTAAAATAAAACAAGGTTATCAAACATTTTGTAGATCATGATAAAATTACAATTTTATACATAGATATATATAAAATCTATATGTATATGTATCCTACATTTACATATATTATAGATATATAAATATATAAATATGTATGTATAACACATGTTTTATAAATATTTTTATATGACATATATAAATGTAGGATAGAAGTATCTAGTTAAAAGGCAAGCTAGATATTGGAACAAAAAATAAGAACTAAGAATTTCACAGATGGGATTTTATTCTGCTGTTAAATTAAACCTAGCAAGGAAAGTAATTGTGGAGTATGTTAAAATCAAAAACAGAGACCAGCCTTGGAAATTCCCTGAGCAGACAAAACCAGTTTAGTCATAAAAACAAAGCTTAATTTAGCTTTTTTGCAAGGCTAACTTCACCTGGGTCATTTCTTGCTTAGGCCTCTGGAAATCATAAGCAAAGCTTGAACTGTTTCCCAAGGTTGATATAAGATAACCACTGACCAATTCCCTATCATTTAAGAAAATTCTAATATTATAACCAATTACTGTGAAGAATAAACAGTCATTGCCTTTTCACTACATAAGCTGCTTTATAGCAATACACTCCTGAGCCTCATTGCAAGTTTTGGTTTGAGAGCTCCAGGTCTGCAAACCACATTTTTGGTGCATGCAAAATAAAGGTTTACTAATTCCTACCTTGGTGATACACTGGTTTTCTTTCTATTACTTCTGAACTTTTGACAAGTAAATATTTCCCACTTTATACATGAATGTGTGTGTTTGTAGTAAGCAGAATAATGAAGCTCCTCCCCACCAAAGATTTCTACATCTGAATCTCTGTGAATAGATTACATTAGGTGGCAAAGAGGGATTAAAGTTGTACCTGACTTTAAAATAGGGAGAGTAGCCTAGATATCTCAGGTTAATCCACTGTAGTCATAAGGATCCTGAAAAGTGAAAGAGGGAGTGAAAAGATTTAGTGAGTGTGACACGGTACGAGAAGGACTCTACTTGCTCTTGTTTGTTTTTAAGATGGAGGAAAAGAACTTTGAGCCAAGGAACAAGTAGCCTTTTGAAGCTGGAAAAGGCAAGGAATGGGATTTGGTCATACAGCCTGCAGAAGGGATGCAGCCCTGCCAACACCTTGATTTTAGCCTAGTAAAACCTGTGTTGGATTTATTATCTAAAGAAGTTTTGGGAGCCTACATGGCTCAGTCAGTTAAGTGTCTGCCTTTGGCTCAGGTCATAATCCTGGGGTCCTGGGATCAAGTTCCACATTGGACTCCCTGCTCAGCGGGGAGTCTGCTTCTCACTCTCCGTCTGCCTGCCACTCCCCCTGCTTGTACTCTGTTAAATAAATAAATAAAATCTTAAAAAAATTAAAAAAAAAAAAGATCTTGGTTTTCCTATTTCCCCAGTATAGAGTTAGTCGCTTTGGGCCATACATCTCTTCGGTAAGGACTAGGGAAGAACTATATATATATATGTATATATATATATATATTTATTAAAGCTCCTTCCTCAAGGCTCTTAAACAGTTTCAGATAAATGAGGAGGTATGAATACTTCCAATCTTATTTAAGAGGTCAGAATAATCCTCTGGGGTTTTCTTACATGAACCATTTATGTTTACTCCAGGAATATATGCTTAGAAAACTAATCATCACATTACCTGAACAAGTCATGTGATCATTTTAATAGATGCAGAAAAGCATTAGGCAAAATTCAATGCCATTTGTGATTAAAATTCTCAACTGAACAGAGATAGAAGGAAATTTCTTTGATCTGATAAAGAACATGTATGTAAAACCTACTGTTAATATCATATGTGCTATTATGCTTTCTCCATAATACCAGAAAATAAACAAGGAAGACCCATCCCAATAATTCTGCATTCCACTGGAGATCCTAATTAGTTCAAGAAACAAGAAAATGCATAAACTTTGAAAGGACAGACACAAAACTGCCTTTATGCATAGACATCGTAATTGATTACATAGAAAATCCTAAGCAATCTGTAGAAGTTTAAAAAAAACTGATAATTAAACTGATAATTAAGTAGCAAACTTTTAAATTTGGACAAAGATACTAGGACAATATAAAAATCCATTAATTTATGTATGATAGCAACAAACTATTGTAAAGTAAAATCAAAATAAATAACCCTATCTGGAATACCATCAAAATACATGAGACTTGGGAATACATTTAATAAAAGATATTGAATATCTCTGCACTAAAAGTTATAAAAATAATAGAAATTAAGACAAATTATACTACATGCTATGTATATTTAATATAGGTAAAACACTAATTCTCTCCAATTTAACCTATAGATCTAATTTAATTTCAATCACAACAGAGCTGATTTGATTTTAGAAATTGACAAGCTGCTTCATTAAGGGAAGTGATAAGGACCTAGAATAGCCAAAGAATCTTGAAATAAAACCAAAATAGGTTTAGAGAATTTATACTGATTACAAAATTAATTCTAAATCTTCATACATTTTCTGGTGGGAGTATGAAATGAGTCACTTTGGACATCTATTTGGCAGGTTATTATAAAATTAAACATACAACTACCCTATGACCCAGCAATTTCTCTTCTAGTTATTTAACCAAGGATGTGTACTCAAAAAGACTTGTACTCAAGTGTTTATAGTAGGTTATTGTAACAGCCTCAACTAGAAACAACTCAACTGTTCAACAGGAGAAGAGATAAACAAATAAGGGGGGGAGGGTGTTGTGATGGTTGACACTGATTTACTAGAAAAGGGCACAAGGAAACTTTCTGGAAGGATGGGAATGTTCCATACCTTCATTAAGGTATTGATTACTTATATTTATACATCTTTCAAAATTCTAAATCTTACACAAGATCTATGCTTTCCACTGTATATAAATTTTGCCTTATTAAAAATAAAATGTATGTGTGTATGTCTGACAATGTTTTGTGTGTGTGTGTGTGTGTGCACCTTAACAGAATAACAAATCCTTTACAGGCTTTACTTCTCCTTTCAGCACTCACACACATAGACACAGTACACTTTTATAATGAGGAAAAAAGTACCGTGTTTTATAAGTGTTATTTTGGTAACATTAAGTGAATGATATCTCAAAACCTATTCACTATAGGTAGGAAAAAGACTTAATCTTAATGCAAAAAATAAACAGTATATTTATTCCTGAAATACACAAATTAGATGAGTTATTGATATGATTAAAACAAAAATATTTTCAAATATAAAGTCTATTTTGCTATTACATAACATGTTAGTTTCCTACTTCTTCTCTAATAAAGCATCACAAGCTTAGTAGCTTGAATTTTTTTTTAAGATTTTATTTACTTGAGAGAGAGAGAGAGAGAAAGAGAGAGAGAGCATGCATGCACGAGTGGGGGAGGGGCAGAGGGAGAGTGAGACGTGGAACTCGGGATCACGACCTGAGCCGAAGGCAGACGCTTAACTGACTGAGCCACCCAGCACCCAAGTGCCCCCAAACCCATATCTTTTAGAGGATTGGCTAGAGGGTCTGATTTGACACTAAGCAAAAGACATTAAGTGACTGAGGATTCAAATCTTATCAGAAGCTTAATCCTATCATGAGGCCACCATTCTCATGATCTCATCTAAGCCTCACCAATTATGAATGGCTTCACCTCCAAATATCATCATATTGGGCATTAGAACTTCAACATATGAATTTGGGGTGGGGCACATTCAGCCTGTAACACAAAGTAATATAAACCAGTTTTTGTGTTTGAGAGAAAGCCTGTGGAAACACTGATAGAGATGTCTGCTAATATTTCAAGCTGCTGAAACCTCCAATCCCCCAGGATAAATTCTGGCACAAAAGCTCAGCCCACTATATTATGAATAAGCATTGAGCATCTGAGCATCAATCACCCTGACTTTCATGGATTGTGCTAAATTGGGTTTCTGTAGACTGGGATGCACATACTGTAAGGAAATTCTAATTGCCTTATGAAGAAAAAAAAAGTTATAGCAGAGGGCACTGACATTCCAGCAGGGGAGTTCAAGCATCTGAGGCAGTGATAGACTGACCCATTTTAACACAATAATGTGCTTCTTGCCCTTCTCACTCCCATTAGCTCACTGGTTGCTTAGCTTGTGGAAGGAAATAAATGTAAATGGTTTGTAACCAAGTATGTGTCATTAGTAATTTCTACCAGTATTGCCTACCCTTTGATACCCTGAACTGAAGATTTTTCACCTATAATCTTCACCTAGTACCAACAATAAAACAACTGCAAAAGAAGCAACAACGAGGTGGAAGACATAAGTAATTCATAGATATGAATAAGTCTCTGATCTTTACAACTCATGTGAATGCCCAATAGCCCATGAAAGTAGTAGTTACAGAAGCTTTGCCTGGGCCCAACAGCATGTTCTCCCTCTTGCCAAAATGTTTCTAGTTACTGGCCCTTCTGAATGTCTAAACAATGAGGAGAAAAGGAAAATACTGAACTCTCAGCATGGTACCATGTCTCAAAGAGAATGTATTATTATTCTGTTGCTGTATAAGAAATTACCATGAACTTAGTGGTTTAAAAACACAAACAAACAAACAAAAATATGCACTTATTAGCTCACAATTCCACAGGTCAGAAGTGTGGCATCCTATATAGGGTATTGCAAGGCCAAGATAAAGGTATCAGCCAGGTTTAGCTCTGATATGGATGCTCTTGGGAAGACCCACAACTCAACTCATGCAAATTGTTAGCAGAATTCAATAACATTTGGCTGTAGAAGTTTAGTCTTTTCTTGGCTGGCCATCAGTCAAGAGTGGCTCTCAACTCCTAGAAGAGGGTCTCAGGACCTTGCACATTGCTCCCTCCATCTTTAAAGCTAGCTAAGTGTGTTGAATCCTTCTCCTATTCCAAATCTCTCTGACCAACCCCCACTGTCCTTTCTGCAACCTGCCAGAGAAAACTCTCTGCTTTTAAAGGTTCATATGATTCAATTAGGTCTACCTGGATAACTTTTAAGATTAACTCAAAGTCCACTGTTTGATATAAATAACTGACATCCATGTAAGTTAATTACATACAGATACTTGAGATGTAGTAATTTAACTACCTCTGCAAAATGCCTTTTTCTATCTAATGTAACATAATCACAGGTTTGATATCTCATCACATTCACAATCATAGGGACTTAGGGGAGGCATTTTGGGGCATCTTAGAATTCTCGTTATCAAAGAAATTAAACATCCACTTGTGAAAAATAGTTTAGCTCATACCTCTTCCACTCTGGGAAAGATAGCAATTCTTTCTGACAACAACTAATAGGTATTCTGAGTATGGTTTGCTTTTTCTCCCTACAGCTCTTCAGCCAGCATCATTATCCATGGGCTCACAGAGTGTAGCATTTATCGACATGGGATCCCAAATAATACCACCATGGACTAAGGAACCAATTTTGTGGCCAAGAAGTGTGGCAATGGGAACATGATTATGGATCCACTGTTCTTAGCATAAACCACATTGCCAAGAAGATGGCAGCTTAATGAAGCACTGGAATACCCTCGTGAAAGTGCAACTAAGGAGCTAGTTAGAGATGATATACTAAGAAGTTATAAGAAGCTGTTAGGGTCTGGTATAGCTCAGCCATCCGGCATTATATGCTGCTGTGTCACCAATAATTAGACCACGCAGATCTGGTATGAAAGTTAGAATGTCTTTGCCCTCCACTACTCCCAAGGATACACGTAAAGAATTTGTACTTCTTTCCTCACAATTTTATACCCTGTGGGTCTAAACATCTTGCATCCCAGAGCAGTAGATATAGTAAGATTCCCACTAAACATGAATTTTCAGTAGTCACCTGATCACGTTGGACTCCATATGCAGACCAGTCATGAGGCAAAAAAAGAAGTTGTCATACTTGCAGGGTTATCACCTTATTTTAGTATATGTATATGTTTATTTTACATAAACATATGTATAGGTACATATGCATACATATATACACACACATATGCTTATTTTACTTTACAAAAGAAACATGTTTTCTAAAATGAGGTCCATATTTTGCATCAACGTCATGTTACTAGTGTTATGTCTAAGTTATGAATTCCAGTAAGTCTCTTTGGTTCATGGAACACTCACAATGATCTTTTAAAATCATCAATGATTTATTCTGTGCAATGATCCAGAAAACATATTCAGAATTACCCAGATATATTAAAGATATAATATAATAAATTATTGGCATAAAATGAGGCTAGTAAAGGTTTAAAAAAAAATGTTCAGCAGCTCAAAAATGAAGAGAGAGAGAGATTTTAGATCATAGTAAAATGAAGGATGGGGCCAAACTTACTACCTCTGATATATATCTGAAAACCAAAATGTAATATCTAAGTAAAGCCATAACTCTGAAATAAATATCTTATCAAGTAATACCTCAGTAAAGCCATCATTTCCTGAGAAATTGCTATATACCATGCACTGGACTAAGTATTTCACATGCAGAAACTATCACCTATGAAGTGGGTACTATTATTATATCCATGTTTAAAGAAGGAAACTGAGTCAATAATCACACCAGAGTGATTAAGCTAATAAATGCTAAAATAAAGTTAACAAAAATAATAACAATAGCTATAATTAATTAATGCTTACTATGTATGAAAAAATGTATAAATAAATGACAATTGTCAAGATGAAGTAGTAGCCCATGCATTTTCGTACAAAATATTGTTAATAAATTTTGGGTAAGTTGGTAAGCAAATTGATCCCCATAGTTGGAAACAACCATTTATTTGAAAAGTAACATACTCTATTTTTCTGTGTTTTATATTGATTATTTTGATAAAATACAGGTCCAATTTTCAGGCTTTCAAACATACCAAATAATTTTTAAATTTTGTTTTGTAATTAAGGGAATAGGATTTTCTCCTTTTGTATATTCAATATGCACTACTGCAGCAATAGAAAATGAATAAAACTAATATGTACTCAGGTATATCAAACATTAATTTGTAAAGTAGTATCAGTCAACAATGTTAATTTTTTTCCTCAATTTTCCTAGAAATATTTCACTATTTACTCTGTGACACCTTTTTCTACTCTCATGTACTTAACATGCTTGTATCAAATAGTTTTCATATTGTTTGGATTCTGTGCCATGCAAATAAAATTGCCAATCTTGTTATAACTATGGAAAAAGTATGAATAAAAGATGTTGAACGAACATTTGTTTAAGTGCAAATATTTTCATTCATTGCATCTAGTTTTCATTTAGAAATCTGTCCTTCTATTTTCTGTTTTTGGTCTGCATTAACAAGATTTTTTTCTCAGAAGTGCCATCTGGACGCATTTCAGGGCAGAATTGAAGAAAACAGACCTTTGGAGTCAGGCCGATTCTAAAGAAGGGGCTTGAATCCCAACTCAAGACACCAATTTGCTGAGATATTTTAGGCAAGCTGTTCAAATATTTCAAGGCTTCATTTTCTTATCTATAAAATGTGAAAAATAAGAATTCTACATTCTAAAAGTGCTTAGACAAGTGCCTGACGTGTAGTAAGCATTCCATAGATGTTACTTATCATTGTCCTTATTATTGTTATTAAATGAAAAATTAATGAACTATAAATAAGATCAATTGAAGAAACATCAAAAGATGTTGTCTCCTAACTACCAATTTCTTGAGCCATTGGTTTTGAAAATAAAGATTAAATCAGCCATACTCAACCCAAAACAAAAGTTAACGTCTTTCTCACTATGGTACAAATTCCAATACCTGGATTTTCTACTTCATGACTTAAAATGATTTTTTAAAATGGCCTATGTTCCATGATATTACAAATAGGAGAATTCTTAATATGTTTATGCTTTTACTATTAGTTTTGGAACTATGAGAATAACTCCATGATTTCAAATATGGAGGTTTAAATGTGTATCCTCCAAGAATCCAAATGAAATTAATCTTTGAAAGCATTCAGCAATTGATTTATATTGAAAGTTTACTATTTGTGTCAATAGTAACAACAGTTTTGTTCCTTTTCAAATTTTCAACATGTATACAGTTGACCCTTGAGTAACACAGGGGTTATGGGCACAGTCAAAAATCTACACAAAACTTTTTTTTGATTCTCCCAAAACTTAACAGCCCTGTTGACTTGAAGCCTTACAGATAACATAAACAAGCAATCAACACATATTTTATAAAGTAAGCTAGAGAAAAAAAGATGTCATCCAAAAAATCATAAGGAAAATACATGTATAGTACCATATGTATCCAAAGAAATCCATGTGTAAGTGAACCTGCACAGTTCAAACCTGTGTCATTCAAGGGTCAGCTGTATTTGAGAACAAAAGTGGTTTATTTAAATACATTAATTTCATTTCATTGTATTGTTCTGTGGTATTCACAGGAAAAAGCATTTCAAATATTTCATTTAAAAAAATCAAATGCAAATAAAGTTTGGCTTCTTGGATGTATTTTGCCCAGAGATTCTTGATATTTTCATAGAAAGCCCTTAAGAAGATAAAAGTGGTACGAGAAATATAGTAGTTGCTATTGTTAATACTGGAATCCCAAGAAATAAATGTCCTCCAATTCAGAAAATTCCCTACTCCTTATAAATATTCATATTACTCCTTCCTATGAATATTTATGGACACGTATTTCTAACAATGTTCATTAAAACAGCCAAAGAAACATTCAGTTGAAAATCTCCAACTTAGAACACTGTGGAAATTTATCTCAATGAGATAACTATTCTACTCATGCCTATGGGGGGGGGGGTGTCTGTGTGTTAGAAATCTGTTAGATTTCATTTTATCTCAGAAAACAATAAACTAAAGAATGTGTAACTGATCTTGCAGAAATTGAAAAAATTACAAATTTCTGTTCATACTTATTTTCTTCACTAAGTACCAGGCTTTGTGCTGGGCTCTAGGAATATAGAAGTTATATATATATATAGTACTTATATGTATATGTAAGGTGTGTACATATATACATCTATGCATTCCTTTTCTTAAGCATCTAGCAAGAGATACATAAATGTGGTGAGAATGATAGTGACACTAAAATTGTACTTTCCATACTGATCTGCAAGCATCAAGAGAGAGAAGAAAGAGAAATATCTCTCTACAACTATGGTATTGTCCAGAAAGAAAAATCAAATATGTAGGAACTGTGAGAATTTTGATGGTTTTATTGTCTTACTGACTCTCTGAAGGTAATGGTTAGCCTTGTGTTCACTGGCTTCTATTCTTCTGACTTTTGTGTTCAAAATGGCCACCCCATCTCTGGTCTCACTCGGTATTAGGAGTGGCAGAAAGAATGTAACCAAGATGCCAGGCTTTTATGTCACCATGGAAGAGCTATTGCATTAGCAGACTAGGAAGCCAATGTTTTGACAAAAAAAATCAAAGCCTTCCTCAAAAAGTAATGACAAAAACTTACCATTTCCTTCAATAAAAAATACTACTTGAGCATCTATTCTGTGCCAGTATTAGTTCTAGGAGCAAATATATTTCTGAACAAAACAAACTTGCATTTTGCCTTGATGTTCATACTCTAGCATATTCATGGGCTTTATCTTGAAGAGTCACTAAGGAAAGTCTAAGTATAAAAATTTACACAAAATACAGATAAAATGACTTGTTCCAAGGGTATAGTGAGGTACAAAAGATTCTCAAAAAGACCATGTGCTTTAAAAAGGAAAATACATTCAGAGAGCCTGTATCATTTTTCCCAAATCTACTCCAATAAGATGTCATATGTCATGGTAAAATAATTTTAGAAAATGCTCCAACCATCTCTTCTTTTTATTAAAAACACATATTGGCAGGTTAAAGCCTCTGACATTTGTTACAATGTAAAAACCACTGCACTTGACTGAATCCTGTGTTTTTCAAAGTTGAATTTCCTATAAAAATTACTTTCACTGATCATCTGTCTTACAGAATTAGTATTTCATAGCATAATTTTTGATATGCCTTGGTTTAGTTATTATATCCACGTAGATTCACATAAACCTTCAAAATAAGATCAAGACACTCCTACAAAGGTAAATATAGGTGTACTGTAGGAAAAAATTGGGCAGAATGATTATATTTCTTAATTATATATATATTTTGTTTCTCCCTTAATAATTGTCCTCACTGGCATAATGACAGAGATATGGTCATCAAAAAGGCAAGTCATAAAGAAATCAAAGATATATTATTTGCAATGTACATTTTATTTCAAATTAATGTTACTTAGAATGTTACTAAAATTATTTTCATATGGGTTTTCCTTATCGTTTTAACTTAAGAATAAAAATAAGAGTAAAGCTTTGACTTCAACCATGTCTATCCCAGAGGGTATTTGCATTGGGACAAGGACACTATAATAGTTTTCAGAAACCTAACACTGTCCACAAGAGAGTCTCCCTTTAAAATACTCAGCTATCCTTCTTTCTAACATTGGAAGCCAGTTCAGTAGAACCATATGCCTATTTTTAGGGCTACTACCAAACTAGAAGTCCAGGTCTATTTATTTAATGTGTCTAAGTTTATTTATGATGAAATAAAATTGCATTTTCAAAAGGATATGAGGTCTTCAGAATGAGTCTCAGAAGGTGTAGTTGTCATTGGTAACTATTACATTAGGCTTTTCATAGATTATAGGAGGTTTTAACAGTCAAGAATAATAAATAATCTCATAGTGTCCACTTAAAATGGCCTTCACATTTTATTTTACAGGTCACTTGACTAACTCGGAAAAGAAAGCTATTAGACAACACCTGCAAATCAATCAATGTGATACAATACATTAATAAAAGAAAGAAAAAGAACCATATGATCCTCTCAATAGATGCAGAAAAAGCATTTGACAAAGTACAGCATCCTTTCTTGATCAAAACTCTTCAGAGTATAGGGATAGAGGGTACATACCTCAATATCATAAAACCCATCTATGAAAAACCCACAGCAAATATCATTCTCAATGGGGAAAAACTGAGAGCTTTCCCCCTAAGGTCAGGAACACGGCAAGGATGTCCACTATCACCACTGCTATTCAACATAGTATTAGAAGTCCTAGCCACAGCAATCAGACAACAAAATGAAATCAAAGGCATCCAAATCGGCAAAGAAGAAATCAAACTCTCACTCTTTGCAGATGATATGATACTTTATGTGGAAAACCCAAAAGTCTCCACCCCAAAACTGCTAGAACTCATACAGAATTCAGTAAAGTGGCAGGATATAAAAACAATGCACAGAAATCAGTGGCATTCCTATCCACCAACAACAAGACAGAAGAAAGAAAAATTAAAGAGTTGATCCCATTTACAATTGCACCCAAAACCATAAGATACCTAGGGATAAATCTAACCAAAGAGGCAAAGAATCTGTACTCAGAAAACTATAAAATACTCATGAGAGAAATTGAGGAAGACACAAAGAAATGAAAAACGTGCCATGCTCATGGATCAGAAGAACAAATATTGTGAAGATGTCAATGCTACCCAGAGCAATCTACACATTTAATGCAATTCCTATCAAAATACCATCAACTTTTTTCAAAGAAATGGAACAAATAATCCTAAAATTTCTATGGAACCAGAAAAGACCCCGCATAGCCAGAGGAATGTTGAAAAAGAAAAGCAAAGCTGGCGGCATCACAATTCTGGACTTCCAGCTCTATTACAAAGCTGTCATCATCAAGACAGTATGGCACTGGCACAAAAACAGACACATAGATCAATGGAACAGAATAGAGAGCCCAGAAATGGACCCTCAACTCTATGGTCAACCAATCTTCGACAAAGCAGGAAAGAATGTCCAATGGAACAAAGACAGTCTCTTCAACAAATGGTGTTGGGAAAATTGGACAGCCACATGCAGAAGAATGAAACTGGACCATTTCCTTACACCACACACAAAAATAGACTCAGAATGGTTGAAAGACCTAAATGTGAGACAGGAGTCCATCAAAATCCTAAAGGAGAACACAGGCAGCAACCTCTTCGACCTCAGCCACAACAACTTCTTCCTAGAAACATCGCCAAAGGCCTGGGAAGCAAGGGCAAAAATGAACTATTTGGACCTCATCAAGATAAAAAGCTTTTGCACAGCAACAGAAACAGTCAACAAAATTAAAAGACAACCGACAGAATGGGAGAAGATATTTCTGATATCAGATATATCAGATAAAGGGCTAGTATCCAAAATCTATAAAGAACTTCTTAAACTCAACACCCAAAGAACAAATGGTCCAATCAAGTAATGGGCAGAAGACGTGAACAGACATTTTTCCAAAGAAGACATCCAAATGGCCAACAGACACATGAAAAAGTGCTCAGCATCGCTTGGCATCAGGGAAATCAAAATCAAAACCTCAATGAGATATCACCTCACACCAGTCAGAATGGCTAAAATTAACAAGTCAGGAAATGACAGATGTTGGCAGGGATGCAGAGAAAGGGGAACCCTCCTACACTGTTGGTGGGAATGCAAGCTGGTGCAGCCTCTCTGGAAAACAGTATGGAGGTTCTTCAAAAAGCTGAAAATAGAGCTACCATACGATCCAGCAATTGCACTACTGGGTATTTACCCCAAAGATATGCATGTAGGGATCCAAAGGGGTACGTGCACCCCGATGTTTATAGCAACAATGTCCACAATAGCCTAACTGTGTGAAGAGCCAAGATGTCCATCGCCAGATGAATGGATAAAGAAGATGTGGTATATATATATGTGATGGAATATTATGCAGCCATCAAAAGGAATGAAACCTTGCCATTTGCAACAACATGGATAGAACTGGAGAGTGTTATGCTGAGCGAAATAAGTCAATCAGAGAAAGACATGTATCATATGACCTCACTGATATGAGGAATTCTTAATTGCAGGAAACAAACTGAGGGTTGCTGGAGTGGTGGGGGGTGGGAGGGATGGGGTGGCTGGGTGATAGACATTGGAGACGGTATGTGCTATGGTGAGCACTGTGAATTGTGCAAGACTGTTGAATCACAGACCTGTACCTCTGAAACAAATAATACATTATATGTTTAAAAAAAAAAAAGAAGAAGATAGCAGGAAGGGAAGAATGAAGGGGGGGAAATTGGAGGGGGAGACGAACCATGAGAGACTATGGACTCTGAGAAACAAACTGAGGGTTCTAGAGGGGAGGGGGGTGGGGGATGGGTCAGCGTGGTGATGGGTATTAAAGAGGGCACGTTCTGCATGGAGCACTGGGTGTTATACGCAAACAATGACTCATGGAACACTACATCAAACACTAATGATGTAATGTATGGTGATTAACATAACATAATAAAAAAATGGAAAAAAAAAGAAAGCTATTAGAGTACAATTAATTTTGAGTAAGTTTAATGTTTTCTCTTAACGCTTTTTCTTAACTTCAGAGAAGATATTAATTTATATCAATTGACTAGGGTGTTCTGTAAGAAAGTTGTCCATACTCAAAATGGATTAATTTTTAATTTGTTTTCAGGCATGAAACATCTCAAAAATTAGAAGCCACTTTTTGTACTAGCAGGATTTTAAAAATGAGTTGGAAAGAAACAAAGCAGGGCATGAAATAGAGAATAGGTACAATCCCTAGTTCTTTTTTTTTTAAAGATTTTATTTATTTATTTGAGAGAGAGAATGAGAGAGAGAGAGCACATGAGAGGGGGGAGGGTCAGAGGGAGAAGCAGACTCCCCACTGAGCAGGGAGCCCAATGCGGGACTCGATCCCGGGACTCCAGGATCATGACCTGAGCCGAAGGCAGTCGCTCAACCAACTGAGCCACCCAGGCGCCCCCAATTCCTAGTTCTTAATAACAGTGAAATATAATTAGAAAATGCAAAAGAAGAAACTGAGAAAAATTTTTCCACCCAAATAAAACCCCTTATTTCTTGAGTGTCAAACCGTGAAAAGTGCATCCAACTCTAGTTTATACCCCAAAATGTAGTAACTTAGTAATATTTGTCAAATGTTAAATATTATAATATAAAAATATGAGAGTTAATAAATAAATATAAGATTGAATTGAATTGAATCGAATTTGCTTAACAATGCTATTTTTAAAAATTTTATTAAATTGAGAAAAAAGTTATTTGAATAAGCATCTGTAGACATTTTAGACAAGATGTTAGAATGAACACAATAGTTATAATCCCTTACTTTCCACTCAATGTGAAAAAAAAAATTTTGAAAAAAAAAGAGAAAACCTGTATCAATATGGAAAACAGAAGGTAAATGTTATTACTGTGATAGAGTTTCATTGACAAGACCTTGATAGAAGCACTGAGAACCTGTTTCATACCTCTCTTATTCCAGTTGACCCTTTCTTCCTCTCCCATCCAACAAAAGAGAACAAAAATAAAGATTGAGGAGATCTTTAAAAACTGTCTCTACCAGTTCCAACTAAAAGGATGATGATGAAGGTAAGAAGTCTGGGCTCTCATTTATTTTGACTGGTTAAAGAAGGATATCAGAGGTCAAAGATTTCCTTCTAATGTAGAAAGTGATGACAGTTGAGTTCAGTCATAGCAATATACCTGAGGTTTACACTTGGAATCATTAACTATAAAAAGCAAAGAAAATCACATTCCTGTGAGTTTCACAAAGATGTTTTCAGTTTAAAAAAAAAAAAAAAAAGTATCTCCAAGGCATTCCTGGCTATTTATGTGTTTAGTTCTTTTTGCACATTGCTCCCACACTCTCCCACCAGACTAGAAATTTACCATCAAGTTTTAATGTTTTAGCTCCCTCCCTGGAGATCCTTATGGGTAAATTTTGGTCAAGCACGTCACCTAGTAATGAAAAACCCCGTTCAAATTAGATACATACTATGTAACCAAATACAGAACAGGTGTCTACCTAGTGGCAAACAAATGGATAACATTAAAGCATAGATGTTTCCACTAATTAAACAACTTACTCAAAATTCAAAGAAAATGGGAGATGCCATGATCTGAACTGGATTTGCTACTTGAAAATATGAAGTTAAACATATGACTGATTTAAACAAAATTCCAAAGAAAAGTGTATCTATAAAATTTCACAGGAAAAGAGAGATTTCTAAGATTAGGAAATATTATATAGGTAAATAAGATGATTATTGAATTAAAATTATAATTGTATCAGGGCACCTGGTTAAGTGTCTGACTCTTGATTTCAGGCCAGGCCATGATCTCAGGGCGGTGAGATCATGCCCTGTGTCAGGCTTTGCACTGGGCTTGGAGTCTGTGTAAGGTTCTCTCTCTCCCTCTCTCCCTCCCTCTTCTCTATCTATCTAAAAAAAAAAAAAAAAAAATTACAACAGTGTCTGTGAGGAGCTGGTCAGATGCTGATGAAAATAATATTACATTTTAAAAAGAAAATATTAAATTGCCCATAAATAAAAGTGGGCAGATTTTCCCAGAAATGAGAGAAAAAGTAATACAGAGGTCTTTTGAGTTCTAAAGGATAGGGGGAAAAAAACATGAAGTTTTTTTTTGTTTTGTTTTTTGTTTTTTTTTAAAGATTTTATTTATTTATTTGACAGAGACATAGAGAGCACAGATAGAGCGGCAGGCAGAGCGAGAGGGAGAAGCAGGCTTTCCGCGGACCAGGGAGCCTGGCGCGGGGCTCGATCCCAGGACTCTGGGATCATGACCTGAGCTGAAGGCAGCCGCTTAACCGACTGAGCCACCCAGGCGCCCCCAAAACATGAAGTTTTGAAACCAAATTTAAACTATAATTATGCCACAAGTATCGCTGGTTTTAAAACTATCAGTTAACAGCCAACAAATTTATTAAAGAAAGTTACCTAGTTGTGTTTCCTTACATTGTACAACTGATCAAGAAAATCCCAGAAAAAAAGAAAGGAAGGAGAACGCTGTCCTAATATACTGCCAAAAGTTAACAGTAAGCTATGTGTTCAGGCAAAATTAATTTTAAAAGCAGCACTGCCAAAGAGGATACAGTAATATCTGAGTATGCCATATTTTGTCTGACATTGGGGAGGAAACTCAATTATATGTACATATATTTTAAAATGTTCCCTTTAACCTATTACTTCTATTTCTAGAAAACTATTCTCAGAATAGAGACAGAAGTATAAAAAAAGACTTATGTTCATCTTTGTTCATTGAAGTGTATTCGGACTCAAACAGTAATCTTAGGAAGCTCCTAATTATATATCTGTATAAAGAAATATATATATTCAATAATTTTTATAAATATAATTATACTGAAGGGTCCTCAAACTATTAAGTGAGAAAAGATCAAATATAAGCTGAATAATAGTATGAAGAAGTAGATGTTATAGCTATAAGCTATACATCTAAATAAACAAAATATACTGATCAAATTGTCTCTTGGCCTTGAAATTATAGAAGATTTTAATTTTCTCATTATGCTTTTCTATATTTTCATATTTTCTGCAAAATACATAACATGGTCTTCTGTAATCATCAAAAACTATATTATTAACATCAATAAATAGGACTCTAGATGTAACATTTTGACATTTTCATGGAAAATTTATCAAACAAAATGAAAGAATCTATAAAAATCCAGGAAAAAGAATATTGAGTTATCCATAAAGGAACAAAAGTCTAAGCAATATTATTTGTTCTTTTGTAACACCAGAGTATAAGAGAAAATAGAATAGCTACAAAGCTCTGAAAATAAGTTTGTCAAAGCAATGTGCACATAGCCATAAGACAACCATCATTAGATTTGTGTGATCTTAGAAAACACATCAACTATGTATCCTTTAATAAACTTGTTGGTTATTAATTGACAATATTAAAACTAGTCATACATGTAGTATAATTATAGTTTAAGTTTGGTTACAAAACCAATTAGAATCCATTATGTAAAAAAAATTCAAATAGCATAGTTTATGACTCCATATAAAATTAATAAAGTCAAATAGATATATGAAAGCTGAAAACATAACTCCCATAAACATTGAAGCTATCTTGTTAAACTCTTTTCTTTGATAGGCATTCAGTTTAACAGAGATATAAGAACCTCTGAAAGGAACTACAAAGCCATCAACAGAATTTTTTTTAAAAGTCATTTCAAGTTTTTTGCAGAAGATAATAGTAAACCAAGGCCATATAATAGAATTATAACATAAAAGTAATCAAGCAAAATGTAAGCTTACAGAGTAGTACCAAAATTTGAAAATGAAGTAAGTCGGTAAAAAAAATAAATAACCGTGAATGTTAACTATGAATGTTAACATTAAATTCATCTATTGAAAGAAAATTCATCTTATGTTGGACTATAAAGATAATTCTATGATATCTTTCTTATAAGGGGCACTCCTAAATCATCTAAACACATACACATACATACATACAATAGAGCTAATAGAAAAATAACAACTATCCCACAATAATTAGCATATATATATGTATGTATATATGTGTGTGTGTATATATATATATACACACATATATATGGTATCATTCATAGAATATAATAGAGAAACGGCCAACTGCTGGGAATGGCCAGCAATCCCTGTACTGACCGATGAAAGAATACTCCCAACTTTGCCGTGAAAGAGAGGAGAAGGCAAAGGGGTCAACGCTCAGAGATGAAGACCCTTTGCTCTTCTTTTTTTTTTTTTTTAAAGATTTTATTTATTTATTTGAGAGAGAGAATGAGATAGAGAGAGCATGAGAGGGGGAGGGTCAGAGGGAGAAGCAGACTCCCTGCCGAGCAGGGAGCCTGATGCGGGACTCGATCCTGGGACTCCAGGATCATGACCTGAGCCGAAGGCAGTCGCTTAACCAACTGAGCCACCCAGGCACCCCCTTTGCTCTTCTTTGCTCCCGCTTTTCTTGGTCCTTCAGGATATCCTTATTACTGTTTCTTAAGCCCGTGATGTGTGACAAGGGGTCTTACTGAAACTGAGAGGATTTACCGGGAAGATAAGATATGCTAATCTGCATGTTCTACTAAACATAGCCTAAGGGACAATGCACACATCTCTTAGATCACAGGGCAGCTGTTTGGGCTAATAGAGCTTCGGGGAAGGTACCTCCCCACAGCATTCCAACGGCAGAGTGGTCACGCAGGCCTCGGCATTCCCAAAGGCCTTCACCCTTCTCTGAAACCTTCCCTGCCCTCAGCAGTCTCTGTGTTTTATTTTAGCAAGCCAGGTATTATGGCTGATTTCATGCTCTACATTAACCACAACAGCCAACAATTCAGAATGGTAACAAAAGATATGAACTATTTGGATATACTTGACCAAAAATGCCAAAGGCTGTATTAAAAACTATTATGTCAGAAAAAAAAAAAAAAAAAAGACTTGCAAAAATCAACATAAATAGGAAAATATCACCCTCCAAATAAATAAATTCCTCCAAAATAGGAAAATAAAATCCTCCAAATTCACTTATAAATCCAAGGAAATTAACCAGACACTACTAAATTTGACTGAAACAGTTGAAGTGATATCAGCAAAAACGGAATTTCTAGTGCTCATCCTAATTTTCTAAATAGAGGCCTAGGAGAAAGCTGACATCAGCTATAATGCAACACTACTTCCATTAAAAGAACTCAAGAGACAATTAATAGTAGTGAGACATACAGTAGTTGCATATGGTGTGTTTATCCCAAATTCCTTACAGCGAGGTTGGCCCAAACTGAAGTATAACGGGAATAAATTAGCCACCTTACACATAACACTTTCTATATTTAGAATTCTTCCTTATGCATTATCTACATTTCTTAACTGGTTTATATAGTTTGTAACCCAGGTACAAGTCTTATATCTTACATCTTTTTTATTAACGTGGAAAGAAATACTCTGAGAAATCACGTGCTAACCACATGGCTAATGAGAGATGGAACCAAGAGTTCAATCTATTTTTTTTTTTTGATGTGTTGGTGTTTTCCTATTTTGTTTTTTTTTTAGTTCAATTAGCCAACTTATAATACATCATTAGTTTCAGATGTAGTGTTCAATAATTTATCAGTTGCGTATAACACCCAGTGCTTCAATATGTTTTCTAACTCCTCTTAAATTTACATAAACGTGCTGATGCTTTTCTCTCATTTTTTCCTGAAACCTTCTAGAAACATTCACGTTGAGAAAGGATTTGCATTTGGAAATGGAGATTTGGGATAAGTCTTGTGAGGGGAAAATCCATGGTATTATTTCAATAAAGATTTTAAAAATTAATAGGGTGGTAGGTTAACTATGTCCACATGTCTTTCTCCCAACATGAAGTAGAGTCTATTTGTTCAGTCCTTCACTGTGGACTTCCCTTGTGACTAGCTATGGCCAATAGAATGTGTCTGAAAAACTATTGCATGGCTTCTGAGTCTAAGACTTAAGAGATCTTGTAGCTTCTGTGCTAGCCCTCTGAGTATCAACTGCCTATGCAGAGGTTCAGGATAGAATCCTTCAGAAAGAGAAAGCTAATGGGGAGAGATACTCTGCTCTCATAGGCTTTCCAGTCACTGGGGTTAAAGCCCAAAATATGTGTGTGAGGCCTGCAGAGCTTACCTGGCCCCAGCTAACATAGCTAGTGAACACAAATGCTGAGGGAGCCCAGCTAATAGGATGTAGAACAGAAATTAGCTGCCCAAGCAGAGCGCTGCCCACACTGAAGCCACCAGAATCATGAACTAATAAGTAGTCACTGGTCTAGGCCACCGAGTTTGGGGGTGCTTGTCATGCAGCAACGGATAACTATGACAGATGGTGAAAGAATTTAGGCCTCATAATGGACCGTCATCAGAGGCTTTATACTGGAAGGACTTATATGAAAAGCGGAAATAAAATCTGTTCTCATAGGAAGATAATTAGATGATTTATTAATGATGAAGATTCATTATTTCTGAGTGAATTTGAATTACGATAAAAGCTAAACCGGGCAATGAATTATATAAGATGCTAATGCACAACATTTACATAAATGTTATCTTATAGCCATTAAAAGTACTCATGAAAATAATTTGTAGTGTGTTATTCCATTATCTAAGTAGAGAACACACACACACAAAAGAACTGACTTTTTACAAAAGGCATATACTAAATGAAAGCCAGTATTAATTCTTCTTGTCTAATGCTTTGGATTCTTATCCATAAATACGCATTTAATCAAATAACTTATATAACCATGTATTTTTGTAAATCGATAGATCAGAAGCCTCCAGTCACCACCTTCCTCTTCCATTATCTAGCTAGTTCATTGTTTCTCAACTTAAAAATTGTTTTATTCTGTATATTCAAATTTTCTGTGAAAACATTATAATTTGAGCTATTTATAAATAATTATGGCTTTTGTATTATCCTGAGACAGGTGCACATAATCAAATTACACTCAAACCAATAATTTACTGAGAATAACATAGTTGCTTTAATAACATTGCTTTTCTCTATTTAAAGGGTTCAAGATCAGAACCTAAAACAAATATAGGACCAATATAACTCTGAAGAATCACATTGATTGATTTCTTTCTTTGTGTTTCCAATTAATATGTCATTTATTAATTAGCATAAAGAGATATTATAAGGAGATTATCAATACAAGGAGAAATAATGTAAGTAACAAATATAAGGCAAAGTATCAACAAGTCTAGAAAAGAAAATAATCAGATGCAATTTATATAACGTAAAAGTCAATAAAAAACTAATGATGTAGGAAATGTACTATTTCCAAGTGTCTATTCTGGTCCCTAAATATAATTCAACCAAGTTTAACTTACTTTCCTGATTGAAAACAATAACTCCCTTAATGGGAATAATTAAGAGATCAACATCAAAGCACTTTACACTTAAAAAAAAAGTCATATTTCTCATGTTTGGCCATTCTTTTAATCTCCATACAAAACTGACTGTAATTCAAAAATGCTTGCATCTCTGTTAGCACAAAGATACATATGAAACATATGACAGTAGATATGTGATGCACATTTTGACATTAAAATGTGCTCTATGAATCAGTAATTAAAGTCACCAACATCAAACAAAACAACTTCACTCTAGCTTTCTTATTTCATTTTTTTTGTTTCTTTTCAATATTTTTCTTTAAAAATATATCAGTATAGTAAGGTATGAATAGTTATGAATAAATAATACTCATTTTAATATTCATATTTCTGTATATTCAACAATTTAAAGAAGACATGCCATGCTTTAGCCCTCTACTTGATACTTGTTGACAAAACACAGTGGTATTCTTATGAACAAAATACCCAGAAAATGCTAGGTTTAACAAATTATAGCATTATCCTTATAAAATGAGGGAATTTCAGCTATCTTTTAATACTCATTTTAAAATTCAAGTGTTAATTTTTGAAGTTTGACAAGACAGCTTAAACTGTTACTGGTTGTAAATGACTTGGACCCCATTTTTTCCCTTCTTATTCTAATAAAATAATGTCAAAATATGTAAAAGCAGTATAGTCATTAATGTTAGTAAGTAGCTATCTAGAATTGATGACAAAGAAAGATTCTAATTTGTATTCAGCTACAATTTTAACAGAAAGCTGAATTTTTGTACAGCGAATTTCAGAAGAAAGCGTGATGTATTTATTATGGTATAGATTCATCAGGAAAGAAAATGGCCAACCTACCACCATCTCTTTAAGTATAAATAGTATCAAGATTATAGATCTTATTGTGCTCTTAGATGCTTATCAAGATTGTAGATCTTATTGTGCCCTTTTAAAGAAAGAGAACAACCTCTGATTCAGGGTAGACCCCTGAAGTGTAGCATTCCTCATTGTTCAGAAACTCTAGACATATTTTCTTAAATTATATTACTTATGGTCACTACAGTATTAAGCTTGAGGGTAGATAAAAATGTGTATTTTTCCCTACATGTATGTATTCCTCCATAAAAGGTTCTCCTTTATCAAAATGTCTTAATAATTTTGAAAGAATATTGAAATTGGACATTTTACAAGAATAAACAAGAAAAGCAGATAGATCAAATTTTAGTACTGCACTTGTTTATACATATATTTCATGGTTGCCCTATGTTTTCAGGCACTCCTTTTTTCCCTGGTACTGGTGTCTGCTGCTAAAGTTAAGTAAGGGTATTTATATTTTGCTGTCACTTATTTATTTAAAAAGATGGTAAAATTTGTTATAAGCTCCAAAAATGAACTGATATAACTTGCCAGTTATTCCAGCTGCAAGAGAACAGACCACTCTCTTTCACCTTAATAGAAAAATTCTGATGGTACAAGAGGAAGAAAGCTCTGTAAGCCTCATGCAATAGTAAGCATATGCTACTTATCATTAGGCAGAGGGGCATTGCTTTATTTAGTGCTCAGAGTCATACCATGAGAAGTAGTTATATCCCCTTTTGACATGAATGAATATTCAGAGAAGTTAGATACAATGTCCAGGCTATTCAGCAAGAAAGGAAGGATGAGAATCCAAACCCAGACCTGCTGGTTCCTCAACTACATGTTAGCTTTAATGTCACCAATACGAAGATCAGTATAGGTGGTTGTAGAGGATCCAGTGCCCTAGGAAAGATTATTTAACATCTGAAACAGCAGAATCAGGGAGTAAGAGAAGCTCAGGTGATGGGGCTTTTAGGATTGAGTCAGTACCAGCTGAGCCATTGGCATTCCTCATGCACTCATATCAAGATAGCCCTCTCTTCTCACTTCTTCTCCTCCTCCTATTCCTCTTCACTGTATGCCAACTCTGGCTTCTCCAAGTGATTCTTTAATGGTATCATAAAAGTTCTCCAATCACATGCAGTTCTGTACATGGAATATACTCTGATCTTTTTCTTTTATATCTCTGGCCAGACTTAGTTTGGCTTCTACTAACAGATCATATGGGCTCATCCTGACCTATACATTTCTTAAAGAATATACAGGTGGGCCACAGTGGTGCCATGACAGGTCATGGATTTGATCTCTATTGCTTTAATAGAACCTGAATCCCCTTAAATCTGCTGAGCATCAATTTCACCAGCTTTAAATATGTCATAATATTACTTATGTCACAGGACTGGTACAAGAATTAAGATGATATTTACTAAACAAATAGCTCATAATCTATGTTTAATAAAATATTCCTGAATTTTTCATGTTTAATCCAGTTGTTGTTGTTTTTTTTGTTTTTTTTTTCCCAATTCACCCACAGTTCTTTCCAAGGTCTTACATTTTTTTGAGCCAAAATTCAGCACAATGTCAAAAACATTAGAATTTTTTGCTAAAAGATCTCTAGCCATGGTGACAGTGTATCACCTTTTTAAGATTTGCAATGCACTCATTTTCCTTATAATTATCTTTGGGATATCTACAGGCACATTAAAATCAATGAATTCTTCTTTGAGAATTAGTTATAATATTTTTCATTGTCTCCTTCAGTGTTATAAAACAAACATAACTACGGTAAATGTGTACAACTTTCTAACTTCTTATCTCCACCACATACAGAAAATGAGTAGGCCTCAAAACTAGCTTATGAGTATGGTCATTTTCCAAAGTTCTTTTCCCAAAGCTATGATGTTGTACAGTCATTGACTAAATTGAAATTATTTCATTTCTAATTTATAATGACCTTTTTGTTCTTCTTTCCTCTCCACCATCCACTATTTGAAGAAACCTTGTCTTGCTTTGTGCTTTTACGGTTAAAGCTCATGGATTCAGTACAGATTGTCCAAGTCATTTTATCTTTACTTACAAAGGAAACCTACTGGGTGATGGAACGATGCTTGATAACACTAACAGTGCACTTCATTTGTAGTTATTAAACACTCAGCAGGCTCCTCACCACACTGACATTTGTTCCCCAGTCAAGGCTCCTGTTTGACATGGTCCCACTGTGTAAGGTGCCATTTACTGAAAATGAGAATTCAGCTTGGATAATTAATAAATGCCATGATGCGCTAAAACAAATGCATCACTTGATATATGAAAAATAAAATGCACAATCCAAGGACAAAGAACACGAGCTCTCTTGCTTAGCATTTTAAAGTTTGTAAAGGCTTGGGGGGCCTGGGTGGCTCAGTCGTTGAGCATCTGCCTTCAGCTCAGGTCAGGATCCCAGGGTCCTGGGATCTAGCCCCACGTCAGGCTCCCTGCTCGGCGGGAGGCCTGCTTTTCCCTCTCCCACTCCCCCTGCTTGTGTTCCCTCTCTCGCTGTGTCTCTTTCTGTCAAATAAATAAATAAAATATTTAAAAATAAATAAAAAAAATAAAGTTTGTAAAGGCTTAACTGGACATCTAGCCCTGTCTTTTTTCTTAAAACAAAATCCCTAATAGATGGTATGAGATGGTATGAGTCTGGATTAGCAGACCAAAGGACATAAACCCACATGTCACTAGACTGACAATTTTATACTAATAGGAGAGCTCTACCTCTGACTTGCTGTGTGACTTTGAACATGTTACTTGACCTCCATAAGCTTTTATTCTTACATCTGTGAAATGGGTATAAAATGCATCTACTCTTTCCCAAAGTGTAGTTAGCAAGCCAATGGTGAGGCAAGAGCTTATTTTGGGAGTCAAAATGACAAAAATTCTAAAAATTCCATAATTGTTTTTATTTTCATGAGAACTAGAAGAAAGAAAGAAAGAAAACTAGCTATATCCTCATTTTTTCAAGGATAACATTACTCAAGAGGAAAAATACATAGGAATATTGGGTCTTATTGAATTTAAAAATACATGTAAGTAAATGTACAAATGACCTACAAATACAAAAAAAAACCCACTAGATCTATATATAATAATTTATTTAAAGCATTTGGAAAACTTTCTGGCATAACAAAAGTTTTACTGTGGCTATTATTATTGGTGGTTATAATAATAACAGTAGTGAATATAGTAATTGTAAGATATTGACTGAATGTCTGCTTCCAGTTATGGGTTTTGTTTCTGGTTTTGTTTTGTTTTGCTTTAAATTCTTTCCTACCCGCTTCTTCCTTGCAAGACATTAAAAATAATCCTACAGGGGTGCCTGGGTGGCTCAGTTGGTTAAGCGTATGACTCTTGATTTTAGCTCAGGTCTTAATCTCAGGGTCATGAGATCAAGCCCCGCATCAGGCTCTGTGGAACCTGCTTAAGAGTCTCTCTCTCCCTCTCCCGCTGTCCCTCCCCTCAACCTCTCTCCCTCTCTAAATACTACTACTACTACTAATAATAATAATAACAACAACAATAATAATATTCTATAGTATCATAACAAAAAATTAAAAGGTAACATTTTAAACCTTAAATTCCTTCACATGTTGGATAACTGTCATCAAACCCATATATGCAACTCCAAGTTGCTGGCCCCACACAGCTGTCAGGCTATCATGCCCAGGAAGTTCAAATGGATAGTTAACTCACAGAGATAATGCACTCAATAGAAGGACTAAAATACTAAGTAATATGATTCTTGTACATACACTTCTTTAGTCCAAATATTTTTGTCATCTATCACTTCATTTGATATTTACAATGGCAGTAGAATCAGACTAGTAATAATATGCCCATTTAACAAGTGAGAAAGATGAGACTTGGTGAAATTAAATGCATGACCAGAAGTCACACAAGTTGTACTAGAAAAGGAATCTCCCTCATTTTAAGACAAAAACAATATTAGAATTTTGTTTTGAATACAGTAGCCAGAAAATGTTGAAAAGCAACATAGAAAGACTTTGTATTTTGAAAGCAATTTTTCCCCTTGCATTTAATTTCTTTGCCAGGCAATAAAATTTTATTTTGAAAATCCATGTGCTTTTACAAATGGAGGCAAGTTTGTAATGTGAATACAGTTAGAGTGTGTTTGAAAATATTTTTTCTTTCAGAGGAAATGAAATGAAGCAATTAGAATACTGAATCTATTTTTTACAGGATTTTACAGGATTACTAGAGAAAAAGCAAACCCATACTTCAAATTAAATGACATTAGAAAGTATTAAAAATTATTTAATTTTCATTTAATTAATTAGCTTATAATTATTAGCATCTTGAGAAAATGGCTATGTTTGCAGCTTTTCCCCTTTTGCTACACAATCAACATGTACTCTTTATTCACATTAACAAGTAGCTATCATTATTATACCTCACTTTTCCCCAAAGAAGACATAGAAATAGTTTGGTTGATTTGCCTGAGAGGCCAGAAGATTAATTCAAGTATGTAAACACCCATTTTCTAGGAATACATAATGCTTTGCATTGTGCAATGGTATTGATTGGAGGGATAGTCCTTGTTTCATCTAATTAGTTCCTCCTGTACTACCCTTAGACCTATTCTTTGAGAAACATTCAAAGGAGTCTCCTTCCTATTTTTGAAAATTATCTCTTTGACATATTTGCATATGTATATTATATATATATATATAACAAATGAGAAATATAAAGTATATTTTAATGTAAATATGTCAAAAATAAACTATATACAGTTAAAAACTATATATAAAAACTATATATATAAAACTAAAGAGGTTCACTAATTTATCTACCCTGAAAACATGTTCACCTTTTCTGATAATATCTTTAGATGATTTTCTTCAGCACATACAGCAAGAAGATCTTCCTTTTGAGGGTAGAAACTTGAAATTGCATTCATCTTCTCTATTTTCAAAGACTGAACATCATTAAGTAGGCAAAGAAACTTAAGCAGGTGTCATCAATCCATTCTCTTTTGGGCAAGAATGGAACTAAATTATTGAATAAAAAATTTTAGCTTAAAAAGGACACACTTATAATAAGACCTACATTTACTCTGTGCCAAATGTGCTAGATACTATTCCAAGAATTTTGCATGTAATAATTCAATAAAACAAACTGAAAAAATAGGAACTCATGATTTACATTTTATAGACATGGAAACTAGTACAATGTGGTTGAATAATTTATCTAATATTGAGTAATTGCTGAGTGGCAAATTGTAGGCAAATGAATTACCTCCCAAAGATGTTTACATCCTAATCTCTGGAACTTGTAAATATTTGTTACATAGATGGCAAGTAGGGATTATAATTACATATGGAATTGATGGGGCTAATCTGTTGGCTTCAAAAGAGGGAAAGTACTGTGTATTATTCAGGTGGACCCAATATAGTCACAACGATTTTTTTTTTTTTAAGATTTTATTTATTTATTTGAGAGAGAGAATGAGAGAGAGCACGAGAGCGAAGAGGGTCAGAAGGAGAAGCAGACCCCCAGCTGAGCAGGGAGCCCGATGCGGGACTCGATCCCGGGACTCCAGGATCATGACCTGAGCTGAAGACAGTCGCTTAACCAACTGAGCCACCCAGGCGCCCCAGTCACAATGATCTTTAAAAGAAGCAGGAAGCAAAAGAAGAGTCAGTGTCAGAATAATGCCATGTGAAAGAGACTTAGCCAGCCGTTTTTGATCTAGGAGATGGCAGGTGGCTATGAGCCAAGGAACTCAGGCAGCCTCTTGAAGTTGGAAAAGACACAAAAATTTGTCTTTCCTCTCTAGCCTCCAGAAAGAATGCAGCCTTGTTAGCACCTTGACCTTAATCCAGGAAGACCCATGTCAGACATCTGGCCTCCAGAACTCTATGATAATAAGTTTGTGTTAAGCCACTAAGATTGTGGTCATTTGATAGAGCAGCAATTGAAAACTAATATGCAAAATAAGGACTTTATTCTTCTAATCATGAAAATCTTTGTTAAGTTCCTGAATATGTTAAACCTTTGTTAAATTCCTGTGATTGTTCTAGTTCCTTGGGATACATCATTGAACAAAACAAGTAAAAATTTGTTCTCATGGAGTTTACATTTTGTTGGAAGTGAGGCCGCAGAAACTGAAGCCAGGTAGCCAAGTTCCGAAGGTCTCATGTCATGTTACCCAATCTCCAATGAACGTTGGAATGAATGCTACCCTGATCTAAAACTGAGAAGTTGTACTTAGGAATAAAGATATTTTAGGCAGTAGAAATGTGTTTACATCTTATTAAAACACACTTAGAATCCCCTATCAGTACATGTTTACCAACCCGGTATCAAACCCTGGTTTAATTCACTAACTTTTGTTTCCGCTGAAGCAGGTACCAGGGGTATAAAGAAAGTAACTCTTAAAAATTATCTCTGGAATTGATTTTAATAAACATTCTGAAGTAATTTATTTGAATATACTGTGACAGGGCATGTAAACCACTGATTTTATGAAGACATAAAATCATGGATTTTGAAAATATGGAACAAGTACATCTGTATTACAAAAAAAAAAAAAGAATGCTGAGTTTGATTCTTAAATACCATGAAAACTTGAAACCCATCTTGATGATAAATTTGATGAGATTATTATATTTTAAGTATTAAAAAAGTGATGAAATTTCATCCTGAGGCAGTTATTTTATGGGTCATACTTCTGAACATGCTGCAAACCTCATAAATCATGGGAATCCAATTTTAACTATACCTAATTATCTATGGATTTACCATTTTATTTTCACATAATGCCATGAAAATTGCTGTGTATTTGAAAATTTACACCACTCAATAAGTGAAAATATATTTTATGGAAGAAGAAGCTCTGATGAGAGATATATTCATGAAAAACATCAAAATATCACAAGTCATAAATAACTACAAGTGTTTGAGGATTTTCTCTGAGCTCACATAAATTAGACACTTGAAAATAATCAATTTATTATATTGAGTCTTTAATACTCAACTCAAAGTTTTTAGCTGAAACAGAAAAGTGAAAATGAGGAAAGGAAAAAAAAAAAAAAAACAGTAAAAACACACCTGGATTCTCTCTTTCCCCTGCAGAGGTTGGATGTTTAAAACTGAGAAGAAAAAAAGAATACATTTACACAATATTAGTAATCAAAATTTAACAGATAAAGTGAAAAACATAGTTTGTAAATGACTCTTTAAATAGCGTCTCAGTCTTTAAATAGATGAGTTATAAAATTTATAGTTTTCTTTTTAATTACAAGGTTTTTTTTTTCTTTATTTGGAGTATATATTTAATGAGCTCTGATTATGTATCAGTCACTGTGAAAGATGGGTGAAAAAGGTGGGGTAATCTGTAGTTTTTATGCTTTGGGAGCTTAGTGTAGGGCAGTAATTTTATTTACTTATTTGTTTGTTTATTTATTTTTAGTACAGTGATTTTAAATAGTGTATGTGTCTACGTTGGGTGAGGGGAGTTGGGTTTTCACCCCTCCCCAGGAGAATTTGGCAATATCTGAAGATATTGCTGGTTCTTACAACTTGGGGGTAGGAAAGGTGCTACAGCCATGTAGTGAATAGAGGCTAGGAATGCAGCAAAACATCCCTAAAATTCACAGAACAGTTTCCTCCAACAAAAAACTATCCAATCCCAAATGTCAATGGTGTCAAAGTTGAGACACCAGGACTGTAGAATAGCACCAGACTGAAAGTCAGAGTTAGGACAAAGAATGATGAATTATCTTTGATATGATCTGTCCAAAAATATCACAAAGTAATTTTTTAAACCTAAAATGCATGTAGTTTGGACTGGATTTTATAGACTTAGATTAAATTAAAAGGATCATGGACATTAGATTAAGACACCTGGATTCAGTAGTTACTTCTGTATCCCTCATTTTCCTATTTTGTAAAATTGAGAAAACAAAATATCACAGAATTTTTCTGAGATTCTAATGGAGATAGAGTATATAGTATGTGGGATATGTGGAAAACATTTAATAAATTTTATTTTTTTTATTTTTGTCACTTAATATTTTATCTTTTTACTCTATTATTTAAAATATTTGTTTAAATTCAATTAGCCAACAGATAGTACATCATTATTTTCAGATGTAGAGTTCAGTAATTCATCAGTTGTATATAACACCCACTGCTCAACACAACATATGCCCTCCTAATGCCTGTCACCAAGTTACCCCATCCCTCCACCCACTTCCCCTCCAGCAACCCTCACTTTGTTTCCTATAGTTAAGAGTCTCTCAGGGCGCCCGGGTGGCTCAGTTGTTGTGTCTGCCTTCGGCTCAGGTCATGATCCTGGGGTCTGGGATCAAGCCTTCATCAGGCTCCCTGCTTCAAGAAAGGCTTGCTTCTCCCTCTTCTATTCCCACTGCTTGTGTTCCCTCTCTCACTATGTCTCTCTCTGTCAAATAATAAATAAAATCTTTAAGAAAAAAAAAAAAAAAGAGTCTCTCATGGTGTGTCTTTCTCTCTAATTTCTTGCCATGCAGTTTTCCCTCCCTTCCCCTATGATCCTCTGCACTTTCTTATATTCCACAAATGAATGAAACCATATGATAATTGTCTTTCTCTGACTGACTTATTTCACTCAGCATAATACCCTCCAGTTCCATATGTACGTCAATGTAAATGTTAAGATTTAATCCTTTTGATGGCTGCTTAGTACTCCATTGTGTGTGTGTGTGTGTGTGTGTGTATCCACATCTTCTTTATCCATCTGTCTATGGACATCTGGGTTCTTTCCATAGTTTGAGGCTATTGTGGACTTTGCTGCTATAAACATTGGGGTGCATGTGCCCCTTCAGATCACTACATTTGTATCTTTGGGGTAAATGTCCTGTAGTGCAATTGCTGGGTCATATGGTAGCTATTTTTAACTTCTTGAGGAAACTCCATATTGTTTTCCAGAGTGGCTGTACCAGCTTGCATTCCCACCAACAGTGTAGGAAGGTTCCCCTTTCTCCACATCCTTGCCAACACCTGTTGTTTCCTGACTTGTTAATTTTAGCCATCCTGACTGTTGTGAGGTAGTAGCTCATTGTGGTTTTGATCTGTATTTCCCTGATGCTAAGTGATGTTGAGTACTTTTTCATGTGTCCATTGGCCATTTGGATGTCTTCTTTAGAGAAATGTCTGTTCATGTCTTCTGCCCATTTCTTGACTGGATTATTTGTTCTTTAGGTGTTGAGTTTGAGAAGTTCTTTATAGATTTTGGATACTAGCCCTTTATCTGATGTTATTTGCACATATCTTCTCCCATTCTGTAGGTTACCTTTTGGTTTTGTTGACTGTTTCCTTTACTATGCAGAAGTTTTTTATCTTGATGAAGTCCCAATAGTTCATTCTTGCCTTTGTTTCCCTTGCCTTTGGAGAAGTGTCTAGCAAGAAGTTGCTGTGGCTGGGGTCAAAGAGGTTACTGCCTGTGTTCTCTTCTAGGATTTTGATGGATTCCTGTCTCACATTGAGGTCTTTCATCCATTTTGAGTTTATCTTTGTGTATGGTGTAAGAGAATGGTCCATTCTTATTCTTCTACATATGGCTGTCCAATATCCCCAACACCATTTGTTAAAGAGACTGTCTTTTATCCATTGGACATTCTTTCCTGCTTTGTCGAAGATTAGTTGACCATAGAGTTGAGGGTCCATTTCTGGGCTCTCTGTTCTGTTCCATTGATCTATGTGTCTGTTTTTGTGCCAGTACCATGCTGTCTTGCCGATGACAGCTTTGTAACAGAGCTTGAAGTCCAGAATTGTGATGCCACCAGTTTTGGTTTTCTTTTTCAACATTACCCTGGCTATTCAGGATCTTTTCTGGCTCCATACATATTCTAGGATTGTTTGTTCCAGCTCTGTGAAAAAAAAATTGATGGTATTTTGATAGGGACTGCATTAAATGTGTAGATTGCTCTGGGCAGCATAGACATTTTAACATTTGTTCTTCCAATCCATGAGCATGGAATGTTTTTCCATTTCTTTGTGTCTTACTTAATTTCTTTCATAAGTGTTCTGTAGGTTTTAGAGTACAGATCTTTTACCTCTTTGGTTAGGTTTATTCCTAGGTATCTTGTGGTTTTTGATGTAATAATAAATTTTAATTGAATTGCATTTTTATTTGAGTTCTGCCCAGAATAGAGCCTGTGGTCAGCACTGCAGGGTTATAGGTGATATACTGGCATATTTGAGAGGTGAACCCTGGAAGGGCACAGTTTCAAGAGTGAACAAAGAAGGAAGAGATACCTTATTAAGATATATTACTGAGGGGGCACCTGGGTGGCTCAGTTGGTTAAGCGACTGCCTTCGGCTCAGGTCATGATCCTGGAGTCCCAGGATCGAGTCCCGCATTGGGCTCCCTGCTCGGCAGGGAGTCTGCTTCTCCCTCTGACCCTCCCCCTCTCATACTCTCTCTCTCTCTCATTCTCTCTCTCAAATAAATAAATAAAATCTTTAAAAAAAAAAAAAAGATATATTACTGAGTCTGCTGAGGTCATTATCATGTGAAAGAATGGCTATTTTAGTGGTAACTTCAGAAAGCCCTCAGAAGTCTTCCCAGAGCTGTACACCTTGAATAAAGAAGTTTAGGGATATTTATATACAGAATGCCATTCATCCTTCTCTGACAATTTCCCCCACAGCTAATGCTCCAGCAATTCAGCCTTGCTTGCATAAAACCTGAGCCCTGGAAGAGTTCCCTGCTTTGGAGGAGGCACTGAGTCAGAAAATTGTGGTGTCCATGTTGGAGGTGGGATACAAGCATGGAGGGGTAATGCTGAGCACCCACTGAACCATCTGCCACAGAAATCAGATATGAGCTAAAAAATAAAATGTGGCAAGGGCAACAGAGACTTTTTCTATACATCTTTATTTTTAATAAAATATGGTAATGTTTTCAATAATAATTTTAAGAATGTATAGAAGAGCACTATAAATACAAAATGCCAAAAGATCACATTAACTGAGATTTGTGAATAATTTTATATTAACTGTGAACAATCCTACTAAACATGAAATTTAAGAATTCCATTTTTCCTGATGATTAATGGATGATTGAAACTCAATAATTAAACAGAAACATGCAAACACAAATCCAATAAATAATAGATAGCTGACAAAGATCATCAAAAACTGGGGCGGGGGGAGAAAACTGGGGCTTAATCCACCTGTTAATATGTGGTATTATAGAAGGATTACATATTTTTTAAGCAGACAGATCAGAGTTCATATACTGTCTCTGAATGAGCAAGGGCAAAGTGTTAATTAATTTGAGCTTCTTTCTTTACCATCAAAGGTGCATGTTAATATGCTTAGACAAAATTATTATTAGGAATGAATAATTTATTAAAAACTTGACAAGAAATAAATGTCAAGAACTATGAAGGGTCTCAGACTTTATCCTACTTGCAAGCTAACAAGTTAACCTGTCACAGTTAGATGGATGATTGTAGAAGACATGAGACTTGTGGGTTAGAGATGAAAGACAGTTTATTACTCACAGAAATAGCAATAGACAGAGTATCAGCATTTTTCCACCATTTCCAAGCAGCCCAGTTCCCACAGTGTGACACAAGCAGGGCCAAATAACACCTGCACATCAGGTGGGCTGTATTATAGGGAGACGAACCGTGAGCTTAGGGAACCCAAATTTTTTTTCAGGGGGGTGGGGGGTGGTGAGTATGCCTGCCCTCTGTTCCAGAAGGAGACATTGTTTTTATCTTGAAAGACTGTAAGCAACCCTTTGCTCCAGATGTGGGCACTATATCTGGGACTGCTGTTCACTATACAGACATCTTAAAAATAGTCTGGGACAAAGTGCTGTCAGCACTTTGATCACAAGATGTGTGAAAACATGAGACACCCATGGGGAATTTTCTCCCACAGCAGCTACTCAACATATTATTAATTCATTCTGTTTTAAAAGTACAATAATGCCTCAGAATAAGAATACAATTGAATATATCTTTCTACATATTCAATTTTATACCAAGGATTTTTTTAAAAATTAGGGAAAATGTTAGCCAATAAATTATTAAATAACTGATATAAATGATATGTGATGAACATTGTTGGAAATTTTGTTATTGATACAACCAATAAATTTAGTGCTGGATTTCAAAATTTAAATTTTGTTAGTTAGAACTCTTTAAGATGTAACTCACACACACACACACACACAAACAGTTTAAAATCGGGGTGCCTGGGTGGTTTAGTCGGTTAAGTGTCAGACTGTTGATTTTGGCTCAAGTCATAATCTCAGGGTGGAGACTGAGCCCTATATCATTGGGCTCTTCACTGCTGGGCATGGAGCCTGCTTGAAAGATTCTCACTCTCCCTCTCCCTCTGCCCCCAACCCCCGTTCACGCTTGCACGTTCTCTCTCTCTCTCTCCCTTTCTCCCTCACAAGCAAAACAAAACAAAACAAAATAGCAATTCTTAAATCACTAGCAAACTGTTGCATCATTGAAATCCATCAGGAAGCTTAAAGTATTAGAATAAATCAAAGAAATAAAAAGCACTCTCCGGACTTTCTCTTTGTCTCTCAATTTTGTTCCTCTGTGGGTGTCAGTTTCATAGAATCATTCTCTGACTCCAAAGACAAAAATTCTCTGCTTTTCTATTGTACATATAAGATGCAAGGTGCCCACCTCACACAGTTCAGTTACAGCAACCCAAAGAGAAACCTAAACTTTTCTTCCAAATAAAGAATTCAGGCACTTAGAAAAGTAAATGATATGTCCCCTTCTGGGCTAGTCAATTATGCAGGGCTCAGGGATGCTGCACATGGTGGGATGCAGTTTACATTGCTCAAAATGTATTTCAAGGTGCCTTCTAAATTTTAAAGGTAGAAAAGTAGGTAACAGAGAGGCCGTTCTCAGAATTCAGGGTCATTCTAACCTAATAATTGTTTCTCACATATTTCCACTGTTCCTTTTAGTATATAATTTATTTTCAACTTAAGATACAGAAAGCACCCTTTATCTTATTACCAATAAAGAGGGGGAAAATCAGTCATTTGCATCTCTGCAATCCTAAATGGTAACCCCTGGCACAAAAGAGTTCAACTATCACACCAAGTAGCAACTTCATTTCTTTTGACTTAGACACCTGTCAGTCATTAACAATAACATCTTAAGTGTAGAAAGCATTTTTTAGTTTAGAGAGATTTATTCTCATAACTGTATTTTTTTTTTGGCTTTTTTTAATTATTTGTTTGGGTCAGCCTGGGTGGTAAGTAATCAATTTTGAGGATCTGATAAAAGCAAAAAAAAAAAAAATCACTATGAACATAAACACTATAAATATGATGTCTATCAAGTGGGTGTAGGGAAGAGTATGCATTTTTGAACAGTTATATTTCTAAATCTACGCTAAATATTTACTCATAGAATAATTATAGTTAGTTGCACCTTGGTATATCTTCACATCTATTTAGCAGACACTTTGTAAAGGTTGGCATTTGCAAGATAACTAGTAGGGTAGTTGTTACCAGTAACTATTAATGAGCAAATATTTAAAACAATGTAAAATTATTGCAAGGTATGGTACCTTTGACATCAAATATCCTCATCAAAATTTACTTTGTATAAAATATTAGCCACTTTTATTTTACTTTGCTATTAAGAAAAAAATACATATACAAAATACTATCATATTTCTAAAAAACAATTTCCAACTACATAAATTGTAGAATAAATGACTCAGATTTTTGCCACCCTCAGAATTTGAAGGTTACATAATTTGTCTAATAAATGAGCCATATAATAAAATGGATACTTACAAAATAAGCTTTGAGTGACGTTATGATCTGTTGAGTTTAAATATGCATTTATTTGGGGGGGTTACTTAATGATCTCTTGTGTTCATAATGCTCAGTATTTGACTCAGAATAGTAATATGCAATAATACCCTAGAAGCCTTTGTTTTAATATTGTATATGTATATATTCATTATAATATCTATCCTCTCATCTCTTTACCCCTCAAGCCTAAATGGGAAATGTTATCTCTTTTATGTTGAGTAATAACTATTTTGCAAAATATAGCCCTCACTAAAATTGTCCAGCCAGAGGCATAGAAGATGAAGCGAGATTAGATAAGTAGAGAAGAAATGGGCCTTACAGCATATTTTTAATTTTGTATCTCTGCTTTGCTTTTTAATTTCCTCTCGTGTGATCATTGGTCCATTCAAAATCCTGATGATATTTTAATTACATTCACTTAAGAATTAAGGACCTGTCTCATGGTTTAGTGGCTTGGAAAAACCACTCTTGGTTGGAAAAATAAACAAGCAAAACTAACAGCATGCACACACACATACATACATGTGTGTACACATACATATATTCCAATAGTTCATTCAACCCTATTAAGTAGATTCACCCATCCACATCCATATTTTCTCCTTATTTGGATGTAGATCCCATCACCCCCAAAAACTATTTTGCCAATGTATGCCTTATCTGGCATTTACATACTAAAATGTATATGAAGTCAAAGAATGATAGCTTAAAAAATGCAAAATTTTAGGATAGTTTTCTGGGATACAAAAATTTAGCCAATTATCTGACATGTTTTCTTCCAAATGTTTTTATCCAGGTGAAGAGGTCCAGTTGGCAGTTAGGTAAATGGGATACAAAGGTTTGCATAATACATGAAATCAATATAATTGATTTTGTGCTCATCACCATACAGCTGGGAATTTAAGAGGGAAAGGCAGTTATAATGAAAATACAGAGGGGCAAATATAAATTCCTATGGAAAAACAATATTTAAGAATTAGTGATAATAAAAAAAACATTTATCAAAAGAAATAAATAGCAGTATATTTGAATAAAATGACATAAAGTTGTAGTGTGATAAGACCCATAGGAAGAGAAACTTTCAAGATCTGGCAGAGACTTCAAGTAGGATTAAAAGTGAAAAGATTGGTAGTTTGAGGATTATAGTCCATTTTTGCAAGATCTTTCTCAGGTTTTGAAAGACCATACATAAAATTCAGAAATAACTAAGGACCCATTCTCTAAGGTGGAGCTCAGAAGTCAAATCCCCCATGATACCATCCTTGATTCTTCTAGCATTTATTAATTCAAGTGAAGTTCATAGGAATGGGTAAGGGAATGCATAAAGTACTAGAGATAAAAATAAAAGAATTATAAAAGATGGTTTCTGCCTTCATTCTCCTATTTCCTCTAAAAAATTCATTATCTATATCAAAAAATAAAATCATAATTACACAGCAGTATATATTTTCCAGTAATATTTTTGCACATGCCAGCATTCTATCCACAAATACATCAAGTTTTTAATAAAGGGATTATTCTTTACTTGGAAATATAGCACCCCAAAATCAATCGAAAGCTTACCATGTGGTAGCTATAAATAGGATTTCTCCAGATTTAAGGTACTGCTGTACATCTGAGGCAGAAGCACCAGGGGCTAATGACCTTGATGATTCTGACTACGGTATAACTAGAAATAGGCATCTAAGACTAGAGAGAGGCTTCTATATGCCAAGCACCATTTTGGCAAGAAATAGGAATAAGTGAACAACAATAGCAAACATACCCCTTGTCCCACTCACACTATGGCGATACAGATAATATAGGCTACTAAAAATGCAGTTATAATAAAATGGTGAACTATGTCTGGGAGGGAGGCAGGCTGCTAAGAGAATACACAGAAGAGACATCTAACATGGGTTTGGAGATGAGATTGGCAGGTTGGGAATTAGTCTGAGAAATGGTCCATTCAAAGGGGGAGCTAAAATAAGACCTAAATGATAAGTAGGAACCAGGCAGATAAGTGGATAGAGTGTGTGTGTGTGTGTATGTGTGTGCTTATGTGTATGTGTGTGTATAGAAAGTGGAGTTTGCACAGAAATGGTGCTAGACAAAGGAGAGAGTCTCAATGAAAGCAAATAAAAGAGAGAGCATAAAGCATATTGAGAGATAGTAGTTCAGTATAGCTAAAGCAAATAATATGAGGGGAAGAGGAATAAAGATGAAGCAAGACAGCTTTCAGGAAAGGCCTGTGAAAGAAGGAAAGAAAAAAAAAGAAAAGAAAAGAAAGAAGTGGCCGTAGAGAACTAAATTGACTAAAATGGGTGGGGGGAGAAAAAGACTGATTCTAGGTAACCAATTGGAAGGCAGGACTAGCACAGGAGTAGTGGGGCTGGGCAGAGGTTCTAGTTGTATTTAGGCAGCAGAGTCTGTAGTATGTGGTATTTGATGTAGGAACAGAAGAAAAATGAGAAGTCAAAAATTTAACCACTTGGGAGAAAATACTTGAAGTTGAATGTTTTGGGAAAATAATGAATGAGTTCAATATTAGAAATATTATTTTTAAGTGCTGGTAAGATACTCAGGTGGAGAAGTCCTGAAGGAGATCAGATACAAATTAGAAGATCCACAGAAAGAGAGAGGTCTTTTTTAAAAGACATTTTCAGAATCAACATATAGATAGTGATTGAAATACCAGGAGTAGACAACCTCACTCAGGGAAAGTATGTTGAATAAGATGAAAACCTAAGAAGCTTGGCCACATATGAAAACAATTTAAGTGTTTATCAAGAGATGAATGGATGCGACATCTGGGTGGCTCAGTCGGTTAAGCATCTACCTTTGGCTCAGGTCATGATTCCCGGGCTCCTGGGATCAAGTCCTGCATCGGGCTCCCTGCTCAGCGGGGAGTCTGCTTCTCCTTCTCTCTCTGCCCCTCTCCCCACTCATGCTGTCTCTCAAATAAATAAATAAAATCTTAAAAAAAAAGAGAGATGAATAAAAGAGAGTTAAATATATTTAAGTTTATAAATAAATATATATTTATATATTATATATTTTTAAAAAGATTTATTTATTTACTTTACAGAGAGAGAAAGAGGGAGTGTGTGGGAGTGTGGGAAGAGGCAGAGAGAGAGAATCTTCCAACAGACTCACGCTAAGTGTGGAGCCTGACATTGGGCTCTATCTCACAACCCATGAAATCATGACCTGAACTGAAATCAAGGGTTAGACACTTAACCAATACATAACCAATTGAGCTACCCAGGTGCCCTATATAATATATATATTTAATATATAGCTGAACATATATAATTTAATTTACATTAAAAAAAGGAAATCTTACCATTCATGACAACATGGATGGACGTTAAGTCAAACAGAGAAAGACAAATACTGTATGATCTCACTTATATATTGAATCTAAAAACATCCAAACTCACTGGAAGAGAGTAGAATGGTGGTTAACAGGGACTAGGGGTGGTAGGAGTGGGGGAGATGTTGGTCAAAGGGTCTAAAGTTTCAATTATAAGATGAATAAATTCTAGGGATCTAAGATACAGCATGGTGATTATAGTTAATAATACTGTATCATACACTTGAGAATTACTAAAAGAGTAGGTTTTAGGGGCACCTGGGTGGCTCAGTCATTAAGCGTCTGCTTTCGGCTCAGGTCATGATCCCAGGGTCCTGGGATCGAGCCCCATATCGGGCTCCCTGCTCAGTGGGAAGCCTGCTTCTCCCTCTCCCACTCCCCCTGCTTGTGTTCCCTCTCTTGCTGTGTCTCTCTCTGTCAAATAAATAAAATCTTAAAAAAAAAAAGTAGGTTTTAAATGTTTTCATCACAAAAAAAAGATAATTATGTGACATGATGAAGGTGTAGCTAATGCAATGGCGGTAATCATTTTACAATATATGTGTATGAAATCAACACATTGTATACCTACCTTAAACTTACACAATGTTATAGGTTAATTATGTCAATAAAACTAGAAAACAATCTTGACCTATACCAACATTTACAGTCTCCTTCAGACCACAATGCAGTTGTCAAAGATTTAGAAGACAAAACAGGAAAGTGTGGTACGTGAAAGCAAATAGAGGTGAACACTGAAGAGATCTGACCAAAGATGCCAAATGCTTCAGAGGCAAAAGAACAGAGATGAGCCTGTTTGAGAGATGTCCAAAACAGGCTTAAGTGACTTTAATGAGATCAGCATAGAAATGTTAGGATCAAAGAGTAAATGAAGGTTCAGAAGTAAAACCAACCTGGTCAGGAGTTCTTTTACGAGGAAGAGACTGAGGTGGTAGCTCATGAATTAAACAAGATTGAGTACAAGTTTGCTGTCATTTTTTTCTATGTTTTAAGTTTATTCATCTTTGTCTTATGCTGATGGAAAGGCAATTAAAATGTTGGAAAATTTTAAGACATAATAATGATACAGGGTACTCCAAAATTCAAGTTTGTGAGCACATGAAAAGGGAAGAGCTCTAGAATGAAGCCAGAGTGATAAGCTATACCAAGGAGTAACAGCCTTATATAAATGATAGGGAATAAATGGAAAGTTACATACGCAGATATATTTAAGTGTTGGGGTTTTGTGGTTAAAGATTTTCTGGAATAAATTATATTGCTCTGAGAACTAAAAGATGAGTACATCTATTGAAAATATGGAAGGAGTAGGTGGATTCTGTGAGTAGAGGGAGGTAAAGGCTTAAAATAGCCTCTATGGAAAGTTATGATATATTAGCTAAAGATATAAAAGGATAATAATATAACATATTGAACATGTTATATATGAACAATATAACATATTGAACTGTGAACATATAGGATACTAGTCTGTACAATTGGTTTACTTCCTTCAGGAACTCTTATCAGTTGGACGTAGACTCACAGAAGCCCAATAGTCACATTTGTTCAAAACTAGAGTTTGGTCAAATAGAAGACAAATGAACAACAAGATAAAAATATTGGAATGAAGTAAAGTTAAATAAAGCAAGGACTTGACATAAACCTTTCCTTATTTGAAAGTGTATTTAGGGGCACCTGGGTGGCTCAGTCGGTTAAGCGACTGCCTTCAGCTCAGGTCATGATCCCAGGGTCCTGGGATGGAGTCCCACATCAGGCTCCCTGCTCTGTGGGGAGCCTGCTTCTCCCTCTCCCACTTCCCCTGCTTGTGTTCCCTCTCTTGCTGTGTCTCTCTCTGTCAAATAAATAAATAAAATCTTAAAAAAAAAAAAAGAAAGTGTATTTAAGTCATCAAAATTTTACTAATGACAATTACTGCACAGAAATGGTATGATGATTAAGAGACATAAATATGTAGTATCTAGCATACAAAAGAAGTATCCACAAGGTGTCAAAGAGTAATGGTCTCTTTCCTTTCTTTAACATTACATAGAACATTTTCAGAGAATGATAGATCTATATTCTTGAAACTATGATAGAAAGTTAAAAAATAAACAAAATTACCTTCAGAATAAATTTTGAACCACCACCATTGCTCTAAAATCATATTGCACAACATCCCTTTACATGCATTACAAAGCATGAACAGTTGGTATAGAAAGGAAGATTCTCCTCCACTAAGGTAAATATAGGGATGAGAAGAAAATAGTGTGGATGATGACAGCCAAAAATTTTATTAGCATTTTATAATGTAAAGTTGCTTGAATTTTGTAACAAGGCTTTAGAGAATAGTCTAAGATAAAGTCTCTTGTGGCTCTCAGTAAGATAGGATTTGTCTATGCTCTGGTACAAATATGGAACTTCTACTTACAGGAAAGGGGGAGAAAAGCATCAGGGACTAAATTTCTCCCCATGGGAATAAAAGAACATTTGACTCCATAATGAAATGGAATTTCAGCAATAGATTCCTGTTAGTTAACTGTACTGAAAGCATAAACTTAAAAATTTTACATAACTAGGATACTGTTTTAACGTGCTTGAGCTGTTCTCCTATACTAATTTTACTGTCAATATTTTCCACTTATCTTTGCAGTGTTACCTTGTTTTTGTTTTTTTTTTAAAGATTTTATTTATTTATTTGAGAGAGAGAGAATGAGAGACAGAGCACATGAGAGGGAGGAGGGTCAGAGGGAGAAGCAGACTCCCCGCCGAGCAGGGAGCCCGATGCGGGACTCGATCCCGGGACTCCAGGATCATGACCTGAGCCGAAGGCAGTTGCTTAACCAACTGAGCCACCCAGGCGCCCGCAGTGTTACCTTGTCTTAAACCAGTGTTTTCATTATCTGCAGATTCAACATATGTTACCCAGTATTTTGAAAGACTCTCAGGCCTGAAGACACTGAAAAGTTATGTGCTCTCTGGAAGTCCATGGAGATGCTTGTTACTTTTTGGCATACAACCAGAATAAAGTGCTTACTTGGCCATCTCTTCCAATGTAGTATATCCCATGATCCTCACTAATATAATTACATTATTGAGATGATAGGTATGCCTTTACTCCATTCAGAAAAGTCAAGTGGATTCAAGATGCAACCGTCAAAAGTTTAAAAGCCTGTTCTACTCATCAAACAAGTCCAGACCTTATTTCTAAAATGCAAAATAAAATACAGTGAAATAGTGTATCACTATAATTATATTATCTTATATATGTCCTTTATTGACAATATTTCATTCAAATTCTTTTGTTCACCCATCTACTAAATTCCACAACCTGGTATTCTACCTGCTTTGGTTATTATAAGGCAAACAAACATCAGTAATATAATTTACCTAAATATCATCTTTTTGTCAGACACAATCTCTGGCTCAATTTACATTGATTAGTAGAATTTAGGATTACAAATTCTATTCCCTTGAATCAATTATATATAGAAATTCCACATCCCATTTTACAATTTTGATTGCAAAATAGTGGGAAAGGTGCATTAGAAATTCTAGAATGTGTGTGTTGGTGTGTTACAGTCTAAAAACTTTATTTTGAGGTTGTACCTCATCTCAGTCATGCTGCCATTTGCTCATGGTGCTGTCCTTAACAAGATTACTCTGGGAGAAGACTTTATTTTTCCACCACAGAAGAATCTTATTTTATAAGTTCTTTTTTTTCCCCTAAAAGCATTGAAGAATAGGTAAAAGAACCTACAGTTTAGGCCATATCTCTCCTTGGATTATTTTAATACCTTCCTTATTATTGAATCCAGGTCTTCTACTAGACACTATCCTCCACACCATAGCCAAAGGGGTCTCACCAATTCTTCAGGGCTTGCCATTCAACTATTGAAAATGCTTCAGAGAGGGCGCCTGGGTGGCTCAGTTGGTTAACGACTGCCTTCGGCTCAGGTCATGATCCTGGAGTCCCGGGATCAAGTCCCGCATCGGGCTCCTTGCTCAGCGGGGAGTCTGCTTCTCCCTCTAACCCTCCTCCCTCTCATGCTCTCTGTCTCTCATTCTCTCTCTCTCAAATAAATAAATAAAATCTTTAAAAAAAAAAAAAGAAAAGAAAATGCTTCAGAGAAGTCCTAGTTCTATGATTATGTCCCTTCTGATTAACAGTCACAAAAGAAATCCATTATGTGCTCTTAAGCATTCCTTCTATATCACTGGGCTGTTCTTTTAGTGTCCCATAAAGCCTATATTCTAAGATGGATCATCCCAAATCTCATTCTCCAAATCTGGTGAAAATATGACGAGCTGTATTCCAATTCTATTACTATTTGGATAAAATTAGAGAAAGTTGCTTTTCTTTAGGTAGCATTTTTGTTTATATCAGATCTCTCTCTCCAGGAGAATATAAGTTCCCAGACAGCACAAAACACATTTTATTAACATTTGGGGAAATCATGTAATGTAGGATGATTCCCAGAAAGAAATAAAAATTTAAGAAGATAGAATTTGTTTTTAAAAATAATCTTGCATGTATATCTACAAACACTTTTGCCATTTCCGAATTTAAAACCTCCAAAAAAATAAATATTAAATTCATTTCAAAATCGTTCTATAGAAATTACAAATCATTTGCAAATATCTTCTCCCATTCTGTCAGTTGTCTTTTGGTTTTGTTGACTGTTTCTTTTGCTGTGCAAAAGCTTTTTATATTGATCAAGTCCCAATAGTTCATTTTTGCCCTTGCTTCCCTGGCCTTTGGCGATGTTTCTAGGAAGAACTTGCTGCAGCTGAGGTCTAAGAGGTTGCTGCCTGTGCTCCCCTTTAGGATTTTGATGGATTCCTGTCTCACATTTAGGTCTTTCAACCATTCTGAGTCTATTTTTGTGTGTGGTGTAAGGAAATGGTCCAGTTTCATTTTTCTGCATGTGGCTGTCCCATTTTCCCAACACCATTTGTTGAAGAGACTGTCTTTTTTCCATTGGGCATTCTTTCCTGCTTTGTCGAAGATTAGTTGACCATAGAGCTGAGGGTCCATTTCTGGGCTCTCTATTCTGTTCCATTGATCTATGTGTCTGTTTTTGTGCCAGTACCATACTGTCTTGCTGATGACAGCTTTGTAATAGAGCTGGAAGTCCAGAATTGTGATGCCAAGGTGCCAAAATCTATAAAGAACTTATCAAACTCAACACCCAAAGAACAAATGATCCAATCAAGAAATGGGCATAAGACATGACCAGACATTTTTCCAAAGAAGACATCCAAATGGTCAACAGACACATGAAAAAGTGCTCAGCATCAGGGAAATCCAAATCAAAACCTCAATGAGATACCACCTCACACCAGTCAGAATGGCTAACATTAACAAGTCAGGAAATGACAGATGTTGGCAGGGATGCGGAGAAAGGGGAACCCTCCTACACTGTTGGTGGGAATGCCAGCTGGTGCAATCACTCTGGAAAACAGTATGGAGGTTCCTCAGAAAGTTGAAAATAGAGCTACCATATGATCCAGCAATTGCACTACTGGGTATTTACCCCAAAGATACAAATGTAGGGATCCAAAGGGGTACATGCACCCTGATGTTTATAGCAACAATGTCCACAATAGCCAAACTATGGAAAGAGCCAAGATGTCCATCAAGAGATAAATGGATAAAGAAGATGTGGTATATATATACAATGGAATATTATGCAGCCACCAAAAGGAATGAGATCTTGCCATTTGCAACGACGTGAGTAGAACTGGAGGGTGTTATGCTGAGCAAAATAAGTCAATCAGAGAAAGCCATGTATCATATGACCTCACTGATATGAGGAATTCTTAATCTCAGGAAACAAACTGAGGGTTGCTGGAGTGGGGGGGAGTGGGAGGGTTGGGGTGGCTGGGTGATAGACATTGGGGAGGGTATGTGCTATGGTGAGCACTGTGAATTGTGCAAGACTGTTGAATCACAGATCTGTACCTCTGAAACAAATAATGCAATATATGTTAAGAAAAAAAAAAAAAAGAAGAAGATAGCAGGAGGGGAAGAATGAAGGGGGGGAATTGGAGGGGGAGACGAGCCATGAGAGACGATGGACTCTGAAAAACAAACAGAGGTTCTAGAAGGGAGGGGAGTGGGAGGATGGGTTAGCCTGGTGATGGGTATTAAAGAGGGCACATTCGTCATGGAGCACTGGGTGTTATGCACAAACAATGAATCATGGAACATTACATCAAAAACTAATGATGTGGGGCGCCTGGGTGGCTCAGTCGGTTAAGCGGCTGCCTTCGGCTCAGGTCATGATCCCAGGGTTCTGGGATCGAGTCCTGCATCGGGCTCCCTGCTCTGCGGGGAGCCTGCTTCTCCCTCTCCACCTGCCTGCTTCTTTGCCTACATGTGCTCTCTCTCTCTCTCTCTGTAAATAAATAAATAAAATCTTAAAAAAAAAAACTAATGATGTAATGTATGGTGATTAACATAAAAATAAAAAATTAAAAAAAAAAGAAATTACAAATCATTCTAAATTAGCTGTATCAAAGATTTTTCTTCACTAATGTTCTGAAACAAAATGGCATGATTTATACTCTCAGCTAGCTCCCATAGCTAATTTTAAGAGGAACATATTCAATTCCATGAAACAATTTTTGCATAAGTTTTTTTCTAACATTTTATATAATTCTATATTTTTTAAGATTTTATTTATTCATTCGAGACACAGAGATACAGAGAGAGAGAGAGAGCATGAGCAGGGGGAGAGGCAGAGGGAGAAGCAGGCTCCCCCCTGAGCCAGGAGCCAGATGTGGTGCTTGATCCCAGAACCCTGGGCTCATGACCCGCGCCAAAGGCAGACGCTTAAACATCTGAGCCACCCAGGCGCCCCTAACATTTTATATAATTCTAAAGACTAAACAAATCACACAATTATTTGATATTTGAAAAACCTCTAAACTGGTAACTTCCTCTTTAAAGTTAAATGATTATACCTAGATAACATTGGAATGTTAATCACTGTACTTTACTTTTTAACACTTGTTTGTATGTGATTCTTCTTGTTGTACTGTTATTTTCAACTGTAGTTGCATGCCAAACTCTCCTGGCAGCTTTTAAAAAGATACTGATTTTTAGGCTACATGTCAGAGCTATTAAAAATGATTCACGGATTGGTACCAGGTATTAGCAATGTTAAGTTCCAGTTGATTCTAATGTATGACCAGGTCTGAGAACTACTATTTTAGTCAGAAGTATCCATATTTCTTTGGGGAAATTTAGGCTTGTTATAAAAGATCTGCAAGAACACTACAGAAATAATAAAACCAAGCTTTTGATTTCTAGAGAGCTGGTTGGGCTGAGAAAAGAAAGGTCTCAAAGTAATCAAAACAGAAGACTCTCAGGGAATCAAGGGAACAGTTTATATTGCAACAATTTGGAAGACATAAGAGGAAGATCAGATTAGTCAACTCTCTGGGCACTCACCTGAGCTGAGAAATTGGAGAAGAGAGAGTCATGACTTTGAAGCTGATCTGGAAAACAGACAAGGGGATTACACCTGCCAATGGAAGAAGAGAATCAGCACCTAAAAATTGCCCAGAATTATGCAAGGTTGCAAAACACCTGCAACTGTTTTAAGTGAGCACTTTCTATTGGCAGAGCTGAGATCCCTCTTAGCTGACCTCACCTTCTGGTTGATCTTTGCTGAAGGTCTCCTTCTACAGCTCCTTACATGCTGTGTGTGGGTGAACAAGAAGCAGTGATGTCATTTCATGCTATAATAATTTGCTGTCATCCGTTTGTAGTATCCCAAGTTGAAGTGCTACCATTCAAAGTTCCAGGACATGCATAATAGCCCCAAACAGAAATTGGCATTCTTAATACTAGAGACTCATTGCCCATTAGAAAGGTAACATGCAAAGCACATGCACTGAGTGGTACAGTAAAGTGGCAAATCTTTTCCTGTTACATAACCATTCACAAAATTGATCCTACTTTATTAATCATGTTATTCCACACTACATCATATAACATAGCCCCTATTATGGCAAGGTTCCACCATTTTTGAAAGATTTAAAGAATGAAAAAAAAAATTAGGTAAGTGTATTTGACATAATCGATATTTAAATTAATTGATCCTTTAAGTTTTGGGATGGGAAAAAAAGGAAGAGAAAGTTACCCTCTTTTCTTTCCTCTCCCCCCCCTTCCCCCCTTTCTTTCCCTTTCTTCTGTCCTTGCTGCTCTTCCTTCTTTCTGGTCTTTCATGCCTTTCTATTTTCTTTAATGATTTTATATTATGATTTAATAGTAAGTAGAGTCTAGATATCAGCTTCTTAGGTAAAATTCTATTAAAGGGACACCATATGAGGTTCATTGTCTCTCCGTATTTTAAAGTCTTGAAAAGCAATTCATATTGTAAATTCTTAGTTTATAGAGCAACACAATTATATTAGCCATGTTATCTCAATGTCACAATTTTTTAACATATATTACAGAGGAGATAATAAAGATTCACAAATAGATGCTTCTAATTATAGAAAGGGGTATACAAATATCAGAAATAAAATTGTCTTAGCCTTCCCCCCCCCCCGAGATTCACCATGTACTCAGAAAAAGCTTGTCAATTTTATAGCTTGAAAGATCAATTTTGGATCATTCTTTCCTGATGAAAAATTTCAATTATGCAAAGTCTTTGGGGCCTATAAAAAAATTCTCCCTTGAATCTTACTTTTCTCTGGTTCTGTTTCCATCCTTTTATCCCAGCAGATGACAGGTAATTGCTAAAATAAATAACTTCTATAAAGATCGTAATATGCTCTTCAATTTGCAGTGCAGTTACAAATTTTCCCTTCCACTTTTGAGGTCCTGGAAAAGTTTCAAATCATTTACTTAGACATTTATTTACTAGCTACTTAGGAAACATAATTATATATTGAGAATACATGTATTAAGATCCATGTATTCCATAAAAGTCACCCAAGTTCTCAATTCGACAGTGATAACTGTCACTCAATATGCACTATATAAATTAAAAATCCGTTCTTTACCAGTAAATAATAAAATGGGGTCTTTTAAAACATGACTTATATTTACAGTTAATCTACCAAATAGTATACATCATTTTTTTTCCTAACCTGAAACTTGTATTCATATGTAAAAAGTCAATTGTCTTGGCTCCACAACTCATATTCTGAGGAAATAACTTCACTGCTGTGCTTTCAGTTTCTTTATTCATAGAGTGGGAAAACAAATGATATATGCCTTTGTATTTGATTCTAAAATATATGTATTTTTTTCACATATTAAGCTTCTTAAAGTCAACATTTACTTTACATTCAAATGAGGAAGAATTTTACCAGTCATCTAGGTACATATAGCTTCGTTTGTTGCAAGTGTTCAAATTTAACTTAGAAAAGTTCATATTTCTATTCGAAGAGGCTTTTCATATTACTTGTCCTTCCTTTTCAAAGCAGAAGCTACAACTCATTCCCTTTGCAGCTGGAATGTTGGCATGTAACCCAGGTTCCCCAAGTGAAGGACATCTATGCTTTATAATTCTGAACTTGAGCAACATGAAGAAGTATATTATATGAAGAAGCAGGTATGCACATTATTGATCATTTAACATATGGGAGGATTAACATACCCTCTTTTGTAGTAGTAGCAGTAACAATGATGTATGTGTCATCCTCCCTCAATTCACTGATGCAAAGCCTGGAAGCAATGGAGATTTCACCAAATCCATTCAGTATCTGTAGTTCTCATGACTGTGTAGCACCCAAACCTGGTTTTCAGGTTCTTCTGGAAAGCCTGTTAGTTACCTAATGTTATATGATCAATTCCCTTTCTGCTTAAACTAGGCAGGAACCAGGACCCGTGAATATTAGACTTCTCATTAGATTGTTATCTCATTTATGTTATTTGAGCCACGAGTAATTGTCTTAAAAACTATTACACCATGTGGGGTGCCAGGGGGCGGGGGGGGAGGGGTTCAGTTGGTTAAGCATCCAACTCTTGATTTAGGCTCAGGTCAGGTTCCCAGGGTCCTGAGATTGAGCCTTGCTTTGGGCTTTGTCCTGGGCATGGAGCCTGCTTAAGATTTTCTCTCTGCCTCTCTCCCCACCCCCCGCCCTCTCTCTGTCTCTCTCTCTCAAAAAAGAATTATTACACCATGTAAAAAGGTATGGGACACTCAGAAGATTACATGTCATATGGCATACAATGCAGTAAATGACCATAGAATTGCCAGATAGTTCAGAATACTCAAAGAATTTCCCAAGATAGAGAGGTAGTTTTTATGAGCAATTTTTAAGCTAAGGAATATCATCCAAATACTGAATATGCTGGGTCATAAGCTTCTGGCTTCTTTACGATAGAATTAGTTAAACATATAAGAATATTTCATTTAACTAGTGAACAAACTTTAAAAATAATTTTAGCCAAATAGGGATTGCAAATAATAACCTAACATTCTTTTTTTTTAATGTTTTATTTATTTATTCATGAGAGTCAGAGAGAGAGAGAGAGAGAGGGGCAGAGGCAGAAGGAGAAGAAGGCTGCCCGCCTAGCAGGGAGCCCAATGAGGGACTCGATCCCAGGACCCTAGGATCATGACCTGAGCCGAAGGCAGACGCTTAACCATCTGAGCCACCCAGGCGCCCCAATAACCTATCATTCTTTAATCTGCCTTGGACTTCCCCAAGGATAAGCCATAATATCCAAGATGAAAAAGAAATCAGGATATCCATTAAAATTTGAATATGTAAAAGATATAAATAAGAAAGTTATCTGTAATTTTATGGTCTACAAATGATAGATCTGCAAGACACAGATTGTCACTAAGGAGACTACACATGGAAAATCAAAGTAAGGGGGGAGACAGAAACAAGTCCACTAAAGTAACTTGAAGCTTCTTGATCCTACAGCCAGAGCAAACATTGTGTATAGTCCAGCTTCTAGCCAGACTAACATAAAACTCCACACTAAAAGCCTATTTACCTGATTTCCTATTACTCAGTACAACATGTTTAGGTTTCAACAAAAACTTACAAGGTTTGCCAAAAGCCATGCTAAAACCTGGTCTGAAGAAAAAAAGCAAGAATCAGAACCACACTCAGCTATGACACAGAAGTTATCATTTTCAGACACAAAATTTAAAATATCTATGATTCATAAGTTAAGAGTGCTAATTAAAAAACTGGACAACAGGCAAGAACAGATGGGTAACGTAAGCAGAGAAATGGAAACTCTAAGAATCAAAAGGAAATATGAGAAATCAAAAACACTGTAACAGAAAATGAAGAGTGCCTTTGATGGACATTCAAAAAGAAAAGCAACACCTGACCAATATTGGAACTGAAATGAGAGAGAGGTCTTCAATACTGACCCTATAGTAGTAAAAAGATAATAAAGAATACATAAACAACTCTATGTCCACAAATTTGATAACTTATATGGAATGGGCCAATTTTTTGAAAGTCACAAACTACCAAAACTCACAGAAAGATAATCATCTGAATATGCTGTCTTAAAATAAATTGAAATAATAATATATATTCTAATTTACACATTTAATGCAATCCCTATCAAAATACCATCAACTTTTTTCAAAGAAATGGAACAAATAATCCTAAAATTTGTATAGAACCAGAAAAGACCCTGAATAGCCAGAGGAATGTTGAAAAAGAAAAGCTCAACTGGCGGCATCACAATTCTGGACTTCCAGCTCTATTACAAAGCTGTCATCAGCAAGACAGTATGGTACTGGCACAAAAACAGACACATAGATCAATGGAACAGAGATCCCAGAAATGGACTCTCAGCTCTATGGTCAACTAATCTTCGACAAAGCAGGAAAGAATGTCCAATGGAAAAAAGACAGTCTCTTCAACAAATGGTGTTGGGAAAATTGGACAGCCACATGCAGAAGAATGAAACTGGACCATTTCCTTACACCATACACAAAAATAGACTCAAAATGGATGAAAGACCTAAATGTGAGACAGAAGTCCATCAAAATCCTAGAGGGAACACAGGCAGCAACCTCTTCGACCTCAGCCACAGAAACATCTTCCTAGAAATATCACTGAAGGCAAGGGAAGCAAGGGCAAAAATGAACTACTGGGACTTCATCAGGATAAAAAGCTTTTGCACAACAAAGGAAACAGTCAACAAAACCAAAAGACAACCGACAGAATGGGAGAAGATATTTCCAAATGACATATCAGATAAAGGGCTAGTATCCAAAATCTATAAAGAATGTCTCAAACTCAACACCTAAAGAACAAATAATCCAATCAAGAAATGAGCAGAAGACATGAGCAGACATTTCTGCAAAGAAGACATGCAAATGGCCAACAGACTCATGAAAAAGTGCTCAACATCGTTCAGCATCAGGGAAATCCAAATCAAAACCTCAATGAGATACCCCCTCACACCAGTCAGAATGGCTAACATTAACAAGTCAGGAAACAACAGATTTTGGCGAGGATGTGGAGAAAGGGGAACCCTCCTACACTGTTGGTGGGAATGCAAGCTGGTGCAGCCACTCTGGAAAACAGTATGGAGGTTCTTCAAAAAGCTGAAAATAGAGCTACCATACGATCCAGCAATTGCACTACTAGGTATTTACCCCAAAGATACAAATGTAGTGATCTGAAGGGATACGTGCACCCCGACGTTTATAGCAGCAATGTCCACAATAGCCAAACTATGGAAAGAGCCAAGATGTCCATCAAGAGATAAATGGATAAAGAAGATGTGGTATATATTTATACAATGGAATATTATACAGCCATCAAAAAAACCCCAAAATCTTGCCATTTGCAATGACATGGATGGAACTAGAGGGTATTATGCTAAGCAAAATAAGTCAATCAGAGAAAGACATGTATCATATGATCTCACTGATATGAGGAATTCTTAATCTCAGGAAACAAACTGAGGGTTGCTGGAGTGGTGGGGGTGGGAGGGATGGGGTGGCTGGGCAATAGACATTGGGGAGGGTGTGTGCTATGGTGAGTGCTGTGAATTGTGTAAGACTGAGGAATCACAGACCCATACCTCTGAAACAAATAATACATTATATGTTAAAAAAAAAAAAAAGTAGGAAGGGAAAAATGAAAGGAGGGAAATCGGAGGGGGAGATGAACCATGAGAGACTATGGACTCTGAGAAACAAACTGAGGGTTCTAGAGGGGAGGGGAAGGGGGGGATGGGTTAGCTTGGTGATGGGTATTAAAGAGGGCATGTGGGGCGCCTGGGTGGCTCAGTTGGTTAAGTGACTGCCTTCGGCTCAGGTCATGATCCCAGGGTCCTGGGATCGAGTCCCGCATCGGGCTCCCTGCTCTGCGGGGAGCCTGCTTCTCCCTCTCCCACTCCCCCTGCTTGTGTTCCCTCTCTCGCTGTGTCTCTCTGTCAAATAAATAAATAAAATCTTAAAAAAAAAAAAAAGAGGGCATGTATTGAGTGGAGCACTGGGTGTTATGCACAAACAATGAATCATGGAACACTACATCAAAAACTAATGATGTATGGTGATTAACATAACATAATAAAATTAAATTAAAAAAATAATACATTTTAAGATCATTTCTTTTTCAAGATGAAACCCAGATATCAAGAAGTTTGTATATAGGATCTCAGACAACCTTAAGGCTTTGTGAGGAAATAAAAAACAAATACTTATTTCTATTCATAGATATGGCAGTATATAAATATATATTTTTTATTCTCTGAATGTGATATTTTTTCTAGGTTAGAGTTAAAGAATAGAATATTGACTACTTTGAAAAAGCAGTTTCTTATAATTTGACCATTTGATTATTAACCAAAGGGAGGATTGAGTCACTATGTTTTTAAGATTTTATTTATTTATTTATTTGAGAGAGAGAAAGAGCACAAGTCGGGGTGAGGGGCAGAGGGAGAGTGACAAGAAGACTCCCTGCTGAGCAGAAAGCCCAGACATGGGGTTCCATCCCAGGACCCTGAGATCATGACCTGAACCCAAGGCAAATGCTTAACCGACTGAGCCACCCAGGTACCCCTTGAATCACTAGTTTTATGTTAAAATTTTCAAAATGAAAGACTTATTTGTCATAGCTGAATGTGGTTCTGATTCTTGCTTTTTCTCTTCAGACCAGGTTTTAACATGGCTTTTGGCAAACCTTGTAAGTTTTTGTTGAAAACTAAACATGTTGTATTGAGTAACAGAAACTGAGGTAAATAGGCTTTTAGTATGAAGTTTTATTTTAATCTGGCTAGAAGCTGGACTATATTCAAAAGAAAAATGATGAGAATTTATAGAAAATCAGAATATTTTAAGAGTACAGATTTATGGGTTCTTAGTGTATTAGTTTCCTATTATTAACCTAACAAAATAACAAATGACTACAAAATCTGTTAACACCTGAAAGCAACACAAATTTATTACCTTATAGTTCTGGAGATCAGAAGTCCAATACTGTCTCATTGGTTTAATGTCAATACGGCGGCCCACTACATTCCTTTATGTAGACTACAATCAGGGAAAATCCATGTTCCCTCAAGTGTTGGCAAAACTCAGTTGGTTCTATAGAACTGTACTGAGGTCTCCATTTCCTTGATAGCTATAAGCTGGAGGCTGCCCTCTACAACTAGAAGACTTTCTCCTATCCTTGCACATGGCTCTGCACTTCTGAGAACTGGCCATAGGACATGAAATCACTCTCTTGCTGCCATCTTTCTTGCCTCTTATTCCATTATTGCATTTCTCTGACCTGCTCTTTTGTCGTCTTTTTCCACTTTTAACTATCCATATGACTATACTGGATTCACCTGGATAATCCAGGATACCCTCCCTATTTTAAAGTCAACTGATTAGCAATATTAATTCTATCTGCAATGAAAATTCCCTTTTGTCATAGAATGCTAACATACTCACAGGTTTAACACCTGGATGATAAAATGTAGACATCCCTGGGGAGCCATCATTCTGCCTATGGACGAAGCTTTCCAACCAGGTATGAGGAGTTCTTATTTCACCTTTCACAGACACTGTTTTTGATTGAGAAAATTAAGTCAATAAATATAAGGTGGGATAAACCCATACTGGTAAATAGACTCAAACTTAGTAGCCTTTAGAATTTAATGATGCATTGACTTCTAACTTATTTAAACTTATTACCTCCTTTACTTGTTTACTGAAGAAACTTGCTTGGTAAGATGCATAGTAGGAACAAGGCAGTGATGTCCACTATCACCACTGCTTTTCAACATAGTACTAGAAGCCCTAGCTTCAGCAATCAGAGAACAAAAGAAATAAAAGACATCCAAAATGGCAAAGAAGAAGTCAAACTCTCACTCTTTGCAGACAACGTGATACTTTATGTGGAAAACCCAAAAGGCTCCACCCCAAAATTGCTAAAACTTATACAGGAATTCAGTAAAGTGGCAGAATATAAAATCAATGCACAGAAATCAGTTGTATATCTATACACCAACAAGACAGAAGAAAGAGAAATTAAGGAATCAATCCCATTTACAATTGCACCCAAAACCATAAGATACCTAGGAGTAAATCTAACCAAAGAGGCAAAGGATCTGTACTCAGAAAACTATAGAATACTCATAAAAGAAACTGAGGAAGACACAAAGAAATGGAAAAACATTCTTTGCTCATGGATTGGAAGAACAAAGATTGTTAAAATGTCTATTGTCACAAACTTAGAGGTTTGGTGTTTAATTACTATCAATATGTAAATGATATTTCATAATTGGTATTAAAATTAAAACTTATATCAGATACATCTCATGTGTACAGCAAGTTAAATGTCGTAAGTTTATTGCACTTGGTATATATTATACCATGGCAATCAAGTCAGTTTCATGAGTATAAGAGCATTGGAGTCCACAATCTGGGTCATAATCATGGCACTCTCTTCCTAGTTCGGTATCCTGCCGCAACTTTCTATGTATTTCCATGTCTTAATTTCCTCAACTGTAAAATAGGGCAATGATATAGCCCAACCCATAGAGTTATTGAGTATTATCTAATTAACACATAAAAAGGGCATAAAGGAATGCCTAAATAAAATATACATTGACTATGAGATTTTTGTGTTTTTTAAAAATATATAATCACTTAAGTTGTTACCATGCTCAAGGAGAAGGGTAGAGATTTGGCATTTAAACTATATATTGACTGAGGACTAATGCTGGCTTGAATATATGAAACAACAAAACTACAATCTTTTACATCAATACAATTTAAAGCAATAGGAAATAGGCACATACACAGGATACATTTTGTTTTGAGTGCTTTAAAAAGAATTATTCTTGAAGTAAATGTTACTTATTTGTGGTCTGTAATATTTAAAATTGCATATAGCATAGTTATACTAGCCATGTTACTTTCCATCCCAATCTTTAAAATAATTAAAAACATCTTAAGGTAGGTTATGAAATATTGACAGAACTTAATAAACAACTACTTCCTATTCTTTCCTTATAAAGTTACTTTAAAGTAAGTTTGTCCCAAATAAGAGGATTATACCAAAATGAGCTCAAAGGAGGAAACAATAATGTGAGATATTTATCATTTGTTTAATGGGTCAGCTTATTGCTCTTAAGTGTACATTCCTGAAATTTTCTTTTTAACATTGAAACTATGGGAAACATATAAAATCCTAAAATATGCATATTTAATAAGTTCTTTACATCCTTATTTTAAACTCTAATTAAATACTTTTGTCGTTGTTGTTTTTAGGGAAAGCTCAAGTCTGACTAAGTAATAATAGTATTACAAGCCCACCAGGCAGGGAGCCTGGGACAGGACAGTAAATGCAGCCTAAGCAATTTAATTTAATTTTGCAAGTGGAGAGGTATAAAGTCCCAGGCTATGATAAGTTAAAAATAAATGAGGGAACTGGTATGAACTTAAAAAAGCAGACCTTGGCTAAATCTCTCTAGGACTTCCAGAGTTTCATTTATTAAATCAGTAAATCTAGGGAAATAAAACTTTACTGAGATATTATAGAAATTAATTCTTTCTTAAAAGTTTTCAAAAACAGTAATTATAAGCCTGGTATTAAAATCACACAAATATCTATGCATACCCAATGCTTTATATTTGTATTAGGATCAGCTCTTATAAGTAGGCAGAATAAAGAATTGTCAGATATACTAGTAGTTTCAGGGGTGACAATGAAAATTAGAGGTTGCATTTATTGAGTGCTTTATTACATATATGCCAGATATTGTGAATATTGCAAACAGTTCACAAATTAAATGTCATTTTAATTTCTCACATGAAGGCTTAGAAAGATAATATCACTTGCCTTACATTATAATGATTAAGGTAAAATTCAAACTCACTTCTTTCTGACACCATAGTTTGTATATTTTAATCAGTAGTTTAGGATGGATGCTCATCTAGATTTATCTTCTACTCCTCTCTGATGAGGTCATGAAAAACTTATTATGTTGTCATTTAAGATATTAATGGATAATAAAATATAATAAGAGCTATGTAAAAATATATAGATGATGATAAATGAGAGAAGGAAGGAAGGAAGAGAAAGAAAAAGATGAGAGGAGATAGATTAGATGGATAGAAGGGAAAGAAAAAGATAGATGGGAGACAAGTGATAGATTAGACATGATAGATAGATGATAGATAATAGATAAGACTAGCACATATTAATATTGGGCTACATCTAGAGAAGAGATGTACACTGAAATGCAAAAACCAAGAAAGATAACAGAATTTTAATGAGCTCCTAATATGAAACAAGTACAATGCTAGTACTTTAATGTAAATTATTTGACTTGTTCCTAAAATAATTTGAGGAACATCTTATGATTTCCATATTACCAACGAGCAAACTGATCTCAACTTAAAAAAAAAAAAACTAAATTACAGATACATAATATTAGTCTCTATTTATATTTAAGAATGCACAGATCCAGAAAGATTCAACTCCACTCATTATTTATATGGCAAGGACTGATGTCTCTGAGCTTATGCACTAATGCATTTTACTTTCTAAACCACAGCTGAACAGACTTTTGCCACCCGCCCCCTAGCCCCCACCCTCGTTTTCAAAAGGAATAGAAGTGGTTATTTTGAACTACTTTCCTTATGCTGGCAAAACTGAAGGTGCAACTGAATTTGGTGCCTCACACAGGGTTGAACCATGGATGGACACTGTACTTCCTATGTATGACCATTAAAAATTCCCTTGGAGTAAAGCATTCAGCTGAGAAACTGCTAATTATTTACACCCAATATTATGTGAGTTGTTCATATATTTAGTGGAAAAAAAGAAAAAAATTATATTTCTTTTGGGGAGTTATTTTTTAAAAATTTTTATAGAGTTGGTAATTAAACTCCCTAGGTGATTTTTTTTTTTTCATTTTCCCAAGGAAAAAAAAGAGCTGTCTGCCAATAAGTTCAACACATTAGTTTCAGTTTTAAAAAGTGAAGAGTTTTAAGGTACACAAAGACATAACTTGAAATGAGAGCTCTATTTGATTATTCACTTAATAAATATTTATTTCCTACTTGAGGATCCCAGGAAATACAAGGATGTTTAGATCCCTTTTGCATAGCTGAAATTGAAGTCAATGTGTATAACATTGCCTAAGGAAAGTCTATAGAGGGAAGGCTCTAGGGTCAGTCTGAGAGGAACTCCCGAGACCAGATGTAGAGAAATCATGCAGAGGGGTTAGAAACAGTTGTCAGAGAGATGTAGGGTGAAAGAGAAGCATGCTGTCTCATGTAATTCAAGAGTCCAGAACATTTCATTTTAAAAAGTGAATGATAAATAATAAAAGACACTGAAAATGCCTTTTGCTTATAGAAAAATAAAGATTATTCTTGAGTAAGCATGGCTGTTTTTGGTGATGTGATGAAAGCAAATCTAGATTTGTGTGAACTGAGGAGGGATAAATGTAGGGAGAAATTAGTTGGAAGAAAAAAAGAAGAGATAATGTTATTTGGATTTAGGTGTAGGTTCTGTTTTAAGCAGAATAGAATAGAAGATCTGAAAATATTGATGGGAAGGATGCAGTTGTAAAAGAGATATTAATTATACAAAATGAGAGTAGGGATAATTAACCAATATAAAATTCTGGAGAAGTTCGGAAAGCATGGAATTCAAAACATAATTTAGGAGATATCCTGGGATTAGAAAGGACCACTTCCTTTACTGGAAAAATATGTATGTGGGGGAATCGGGTAGGGGTATGGTGCAGAGCCTGCATGTGGTTGCAGTAATTTGTGGAGTTTCCATCTAAGAGCTTTTGTTCTCTTTGGAAAGAAAGATACATGGTCATCGACAAAAAAGATTGAGAACAAGTGCCAGAAATAGTAACATATAGAAAAGATGTGAAGTAGTCATTCTACACAATGGTTGTGATTAACATTTCTGTTCTTAAATTAATAGAGTACATGAATTATTTTTAATAACAAATCAGATTATAACAAAAAACAAATTTGTGACTCATGTATTTTTTTACTTTCTTGAAAAATTTATCTAATCAAATAAAAGACACTTTATATAAGCAATTGTCCAAAAGAATTAGATTGTTTCTAAAAAAAATTCTATCTGCTAATGGAATTTACTGATGCAGAAGGTTCTTGAGTCAAATATCATGTCTGATTTTTGAAAAAGACTGTATAAGTTTATGACCAATTATGCTGCTTGTAGCTATCTAGATAAGCTAAAGGCGATTAGTCTTCATGCTTCAGGATATAAACTGAGAGCCAGCATGCCTCTACTGCAGCTGAATTCATTAGTTAAATGCTCTATTACTCAAATATCACATAAAATTATCAAAAAGGTAAAATATAAGCAAGTCTAGGGAACAAAATGTCCACTGAGACAGTTTTGGTACATTTTCAGTATGTTATCTTAAAAATGTAAAGCATTTGTATGCTAAATTTCTATTTGTGTTGATTTTTACTCTCCAAACAAGAAAAAGAAATGTTCCATAAAATAACTCTTAATAGCGTAGAAAACCAAATTACATATTCCCCTAAAACTGTCTATTGATGTTAACAGAAATGGCAGTATTGTTTCAGAAGAGAGCTCTTAAAACTTGATAAGAGCAGTTGAAGAGGTATAAGAAATGGCTAAATCTATTTTCTTTTTCAAGTACGATTTAATTGTTCAGTACACTTCTTCAAGTTATCAGAAGTTCACAACTGCCTTTTTTCAAATAAAGCTATCACAGACAAAAATAGTGCAGCGAAAAAAAATCTTATAAATGCATATAAACACTTCTATAAATATTGAATATAGAAGGGATTTGGAAGTAAAGTTAGAAAATTCTCAATAAAAATTACTTAATCTGTTAAATATGATAGATTTCCTGTATATACATTTTAAGTTGGTAGATCATCTACTGGTTCTATGATTTTACAAAAATGCAATTAGTTGTGAAAACCTGCTCTTTGTTTTTTCATTTGGTTAAGAAATTGAACCAATGCTATATATGTCAGTCCATCATCTACTTCATCATAATCTAGCCATTTGAAGATGACCCATAGCTAAAATATCATTTTCATCCTATTAGATTTTTTCCTAAAACAATTGTTTCCTCCAAAGAAATAATAAAAATATATAACACTGTAGAGTGCAAACTATAAACTTTTTCATAATAAAAATCATCCGTGGCTTATCATTAATAAATTATATATAATATAAATATATATTTTAAAAATAATCATTTATTAACACACACATGCACACACGCATATATATTCTTCAATCTGTCTTACCCTGACTGCCTAAAAGTAAATTCCTTCTCTGTTACTTCAAGCTTTGTGTATCTACTTCTTTGACAAGTGGAATATATATTTTTGGTCCCATTTCAACTAAGTATCATGAGGTCAAGGGTACAAAGAAAGCATTGACTGATAGTAAATAAACAAGGTAAAACCTCTCTTTAAAGAATGCGTGCTTTATCTTGTACTTAGTATTTTTGTTTTTATACAACTATTTAAAATTGTCTCTATTTTCTGACTTATGATGTACATAATTATTTCAGGCTAAGTCATTTTTATGGAAACAGGCTCATGATGCTGCTTTTCTCTATGTGAAGAGAATTCCTCACATCATACTAATAATAATCCTATTATAAAGAGCTATGCTTATAATAGTAATAGTGATGATAGCTGCCATTTATTGTATATCTACTCTATGACAGACCCTGTGGGAGCTCTTTAAATGCATCATCTCATTTCATTTTTCTCAATACTATGAAACAGAGTCTGTAATTATCTCCATTTTACCAAGAAGGAAACTGAAGTTTAGGGAAGTTTAGTTACTTTTCCAAATTCACACATACAGTAAGCACAACACTTTGAACTTTGACCTGTATCTTAGCAAAATGATACCAGAACATGAGAGCATTTTACATTTGAATTTATTTTCCACCTAATAATCTTAGCACAACAAAAGTCATAATCCCCCAGCCCCCAGAAATGTAAGCTGTCCCAACTTTACTTTTGTATTAGAATGCAAATAGTGATGAGGTCATTGATGTGACTGGTGTGTGTGTGCATTTTCTAGAGTCGACTGATATATCGGTACTTGTGCAGAAACTTCTTCACATAATTTTGCTCAACTGAATTACCATTTATAGCCATACAAATTAATTAACCACCAACCATTAATTCCTTTACCAAAGCTTGAACATATGCAAAAGACATCTTTATCTGAAAGAATATAAAAGACATCAATATGCTTTTGTGATAAACTTATGAAAGGTGAATGATGAGACATCCGATTGCATGAAAACGGTGTTCATCTTCCACCCGGAGAAGTACTCCCACCTCCTACTGTATATGAAAAACAAGGGGTCAACCTATGTTATTAAGCAGTATCATAAGTTTAGGTAAAAGGCAGTGAAGTCTTGCTTAGTTTTTGTATATGTAAAAGGAGTAATTTCACTATACATTAAAAGAAACCTATAATCCCCCAATACCCTGAAACAGGTATCAGCATAAAAGAAGATGTAAAAAATGATGACTTGTTCCTTAATCTAACCTAGGCCAAATGATGCATCCTAAAAATTTGGAAGATTATTAATACATAAATCAGTTTGTAGGCCTTCCAAGAATAAACAACTGAAAAGGGACTTCCACTGTATTATAATCCAAAGAAGCAAACACATTTTAACTGTCACAATGCCATCATACAAGAAGAAAATTCAGTCCATCTTATGTTACTATAATAGATGCCTTGCTTTTACTCGTAGCCTTCCCCCTAAAACAATAGTCCATTCTTAACTCAGCAATTATGACCATCTATTTTTCAAAATGCACTTCTCCGCTCAAACTCTCCAATAGCTGCCCATTTTCCTCAGAGTAAAAATCCAGTAATTTGTAATGTCTAATAGGACCTAAGTTAGCTGTATTCCTTCCTGACTTTCACTCCAGTCTTCTGTTGGACACACCAGCCTCCTCAGTATTCCCTGAACACATCAAGCATCCCTCCACTCATGGACTCACTGGCTTTTTCTCTACCTAGAATATTGTCCCCTTAATATACTCATATTTTCCCCACTTGCATCCTCTCCTTCAAGTCTTTGCTCAAATGACAACTTCTCAGTGAGTTTCCTTTGACTAATCTATTGAAAATTTTAATGCCCAATCTTCCCTTCATTTGTCTGATTCTCAATACTATGAAACAGAGTCTGTAATTATCTCCATTTTACCAAGAAGGAAACTGAAGTTTAGGGAAGTTTAGTTACTTTTCCAAATTCACACATACAGTAAGCACAACACTTTGAACTTTGACTTTCTGAAGCATGTATAACTGTCTTGTATCACTTACCTGTATTTTTTTTTCTGCCAACCACCATCAGAGTGAACACTTCACAAGAGAGGATGTTGCTCACTGATATAAACCATATGCTTAAATCAGTGGATCACACATAGTGGGAGCTTAATGATATTTGTGTAATAATAAAAATAATTGATTTAATGAAGTAGTAGTCATTAGTACATTCAAAGTGCTAAGGTTGATCAATAGATGGAGATTAGCAGAACGTCCCATTCAAGGGGTTACAAATAATTTATTTTTTTAAAGATTTTATTTATTTATTTGAGAGAGAGAGAATGAGACAGAGCGAGTACATGAGAGGGGGGAGGGTCAGAGGGAGAAGCAGACTCCCTGCCGAGCAGGGAGCCTGATGTGGGACTCGATCCAGGGACTCCAGGATCATGACCTGAGCCGAAGGCAGTCGCTTAACCAACTGAGCCACCCAGGCGCCCCAAGGGGTTACAAATAATTTAAAGGTGAACCAAGATATTGCTTCTCTCAGCCTTGGGTCTGAGAGATGTAAGGAGCCAGTCCAGGTGTGTCCAGTCACAAAGATGGTTTTCCATTTTCTCTGGTGTTCTGTAAAAACAGTAGTATTTTTCTAGGTTTATTCATGTATAAAAGTTTGAGAAGGAAGCAGTTAAGGAAACCGTAGTGTGATCCAAATGGGGGAATTTTTAGGGACCCACACTGTACAACAGATTTCACTCTTAATGTCATAAGAAAACCAGATTCTGTGATCTTTTAACCCTACAAAAGCAGGTAGCCCCACAAAACTTTAAGTTCTCAGAGCCAACTTCAATTAGGTATTACAGGGATAAAGATAATACAAAATAAACATATCGTGGCATGAGATAATTGTAGATGTGGTTAAAACTAAGAAGAAAACTAGTAGGAAGTGAAATGATGGAAACTATAGACAGGCATAGTAGACCATCATGGAGTCTATCACACATGTTAGATGCCTGCTATTACCCTCAGGTCACTAAAACTCTTTTCACTGATTTTTTAAAAACCTTTTCTCGGGGCACCTGGGTGGCTCAGTCGTTGAGCATCTGCCTTCGGCTCAGGTCATGGTCCCAGGGTTGAGGGATCAAGCCCCGCATTGGGCTCCCTGCTGGGCGGGGAGCCTGCTTCTCCCTCTCCCACTCCCCCTGCTTGTGTTCTCTCTTTCACTGTGTCTTTCTCTGTCAAATAAATAAATAAAATCTTTAAAAAAAAAACCTTTTTTCTCTCTTTTCTTCAGATTAGTCTCTATTAATCAGTCTTCAAATTCACTGACCTTTTCTCTGCCATCATCAACATATTATTTAGTCCATCCAGTGATTTTTTTAAAATTTATATTGTATTTTTTAATTCTAGAATTTGTTTGATTCCTTTCTTACAGTTCCATTTTACCAGTGAGATTTTCTATCTATTTACTCCTTATGGCTGTGTTTTCCTTTAAGTCTTTGAGATATTTATAATAGCTGTTTTTAAAGTACTTTTCTGCTAATCCAGCATCTGAGTTGTCTTGGGTTCTGTCTGTATGGACTGCTTTTTTCTTCACTATATGCCGTATTTTCTTGTTCTATACTTGCCTGATGACTTTTCATTCATTGAGAAATTGCCTCTAGTTCTGTTATGATCTTCAAGGAAGCCTGATTATTCCTGTGGTTGGCAGTTGGATTAGTGGGTGACCACCAAGAATCTGTGGAGGCTTGATTTTAATATTGGATAGTGGAGATCTGTTAAAACCCTGAGGTGTTTATCAAACTCATTTAACTTGGCAGAACTCAAACAGCAAACGGTTTCTACTGCAATAGGAGTCAGCTAAAATATTTGCCCAAGTCTTTCTGTTTTCCAGCTGTTGGTTTCAGCAGGAACCTCAAACACCTCATGTTCAGGGTCAGGCAAACATTTGAGGAGAGTTTACACACAGATTTTAAGACTCCCAACTTTTCTGGATCCCCCCTCAATTTCAGTCACTCTGACAGCACTGAACTCTTTCCTCTGACACTTCAAGTCAATAAAATTGTGACTTTCTGCTTCTATTTGATGCTGCCCCATGTCACACTGGCTAGGAGTGACTTTAGGGAAATGTCATATAATTGTGACTATCACCCAGTGGGTGTGTTTTTTTTTTTTTTTTTCTTTCAAGAGTTGACTCTCTTTTAATATCTGCTTGCTTTGGCCACCCCTCAATGCCTTTGAAGAGTTGATTTATATTTTGTACAATGTTTGCAATTGTTATTTGCATGGATATTAGTCCAATGCCAGCTACTTTGCCATTTTAAAATGTTCTTGCTAATATTTTTTAAATAAATCACCATTCCCTAGTTGATTTACAATAAATTATATTAATTCTCTTAAAGACATTAGTAGAAATCTTAGAATATTGAAGAGAGATATATTTCTACTGTTAGACATTTACCTATATGATAACCAATTCCTTTATAAAGGAGACTTACAATACATTAGAAATCTTTTTTCTTATTCATTAATTGTCTTGTTAAATATTGAGTCTTTATTCTATGCCACGTGCTGTGCTTTATATTAAGTATAAACTGGTATTCAAAACAATCATGGGACAAAACATATTTCATCACCTTTTTCTCTACATTTATGAAGAGTCATTCATCCAAACTTTTATTAAACTATAACTTGTCTTTTGAAAACAAATGGATTAATAAGCTAACATGTCTTATGCTTATATCTACGTAAAATTATGCTTTCATTATTTAAATTAATGATCTCATTGTTTATTTCTTATCACAAAGGATTTAAATGAGGGTTGCATTTAAGAAGTGCCAAGATATAAACATACTAAAAATATATAAATGATATCAGAGTCAGCTAAGGATTTTATTTTATTTATTTTTTTTAGGATTTTAATATAGAAGAGATTTATATACAGATTTTTTATAGTGATCTTCCAAAAACAATAAATGTTCTAGAAAGTGATTTCTCCAGTCACATGACAATAATTTTGCATCTGACTTATATTCATTGGAGGTGGGGCAATGTAATGGCATGAAACTCAGAATTGTATTTCAAAATATAGGCAGTTAAAACCCTAAAGGAGTAGAAGGAATTTCACCTTAATCTGGACTCTGGGAAACAAACTGAGGGTTACAGAAGGGAGGGGGGGTCAGGGGTTGGGGTAATCGGGTGATGGGTATTAAGGAGGGCACATGTGAAGAGCACTGGGTGTTATAGGCAACTAATGAATCATTGAACACTACATCAAGAACTAATGATGTACTATATGTTGGCTAACTGAACATAATAAAAAAATAGCATACAGCTATACATAGCATATGGACATTATTACTGTAAATACACACATATAATAAATTATTTTCTATAATTTTAAATGTTAAAAAAAAAACATGATGCATATAATCCCATAAACCCTTCTACTGTACTATGAGTGTGGGAAAGTCTTATAGTAAAGAGTGATTAGTTTTCCCTAAAGCATGCTTTAGCAGAACAATTTCCTTTCACTGTTCTATACACACAAAAATCTTCCTACACACAAACAAATGCAAGAAATCTCCACTGTAATGGCCAAATACCCCACTTAAAAAAAAAAAAAAAAAGAAAAAAAAAAAGGAAAAAGAAAAAGGTGAGCATAAAAGTCTGGATATTCATCCTTTTCCTGGTTAATTTATTGAACTATATACCACTCTCTTCAATACATTTTAGGGCAAAAGGTTTACAATGGGGTTTCCTGAATGGCCTATTTTACTTGCCAAAGGGACTAAAAATGGGAGGTATATTTGTCTCCTTGAAAAGGTTATGAAACTATTTTGTAAAAACTTTCCCTTGGGGGCTTTCCAAAAACAACTGGGCCAATTCTGTGTCAAAACACAATGAACAAAAGGTATAAGACCAGACTTTTTGAACCAGCAGCTGGTCTACCTGTGGCTCTCCTTAACAAGTGGGCCAATTCCACCTGGAAACAGAATGAACACAAGATATAAAAAGATCAAAATTGCTTGAACCAGCAGCTGTTCTATCTGCAGCAGTTAATCTTTCCTGGCAATCTGTTAGAGATACACATTCCTCAGGCTAACAGGACTAAGAACCTTTTTGCTGACTGCTGTGCCTCTGGGACATGCTCAGTTAACAGTTCTTTCCACAAATGCTGGGAACATGTCAGCTACATACTTAACCAACATAGGGAAAGAGCAACTTTAATTTCTGTTTAGATGCAAAGAAGTGAATATTAATAGTTTCACTAAAGAAATACAAACCCATTAATTGTTTAAGTTCCAATTTCCCCATTAAGACATTTGAGATATTTTAAGGTGTACTAGCAATAATACTAACTAAAATACAATCTAAATGTAGAATAACACAATAATACAATGTAGTCTATCAATCCAAAACAACCAAAGTCTATATATAAAATGACACGTAAGTAAGCTCAAAGTCTGTGTATGAGATGATACATAAGCAAGCTCACAGTTCTAAGTGATGTAGAGATGTTAGCTCATTTAATCAAGCATTTGAAGAAATAGGAACCATAAAGACCAGAAACATGAAGCACTAAGAAGTTAGGTAACTTATCCATGACTTTATAATTCATAATTGGCAGGGCTGGGATTCAAACACACGCTGTCTGGATACTGAGACCATGTGCTCGATAACATGCAATGCTGGAGGGAGATGAACATTCACTGGAAACATCTCCTTCAATGAAATATAGACTGAAATGTGTATGAATGTTTTGAATTTTAATTTTTTTAAAATGTGTAATCCAGATCTTTACATACTAGCTATGGTTATGGAGTTCATTTCTACATTATCTTGTGCCAAATGTAAATACACTCTGCAATATATTTAAAATATTAATAATATGGGGCAATTCTTTAACCATATTAATTACCATTTTTCCATTTCAAGCTGTCCTGATATGTACATAATATGTAAAGACTTGTGGTAGTTAAATTGTTAAATTTGTGAAATATAATTTTTAATCAACCCATACGCCTGCAATATGAAGGTAATTTTTTTTACCAAGTAGTTTACATGATGAAATCCTGATTCAATTATAGTGGGAATCATGACTTTTTAATGAAATAATATTATTGTGACAGCAAAAAATGATGTATGCAGATTTCATAGAAAGAAAGAACAATTCTGACAAAAATAATTTCAGACAGATTTTATAAATGTTATATATCTCAGTTTTGTATAAGTGAGACAGTTATAAATAGTCAGTGATATCAGTCCAAATCATAAGAATACTCGGACCACAAGAAAACTTATTGTCTCCTGAGATTTTCTTCATTAGGTCACTTTTAATGAATGATAATTTTATATAGTTGGAGTCCACCTATTCCTGTACAATCTAAATATCTCAGATTCTGAAGATAGGCACAGCTAGGTTTAAAGTCAAGCTTTGGCAGAGTCTAGTTGTATAGCTTAGAACATGGAACTATTACTCTTTAATTGCCATTTGAATTATGAAAATATTAACAAAATTCACCTCATACAATTATTATGAATGTATATCAAATTTGTTAATACATAAAATACCTTTATATCAGGGACAAATACGACATACTCAGCCCACAAGGGTGATCAACCTCCCAGTTTGCCCAAGATCACCCTACTTTTGCCAGTGAAATCTCTCAGTCCCGAACCAGGAAAGAACCTGCACCACTCACACAAATACACCTTACATATATGTATTTTCATACTTTTCAGCACACAATTAAAATTTTTAAAACTAGATAGACAAATTAGCAATATGCAGTGCCCCAATTTTCCAAAATTTAAATTTCCTAGAATTTCAACAGACAATAATATCAAAGACTAGGGAGCAGGGGAAGCCTCTTAAAAAGTAAAGCAGATGCCTAAAATTTCAGGAATGCAGTTTGTGTAGTTTACCCATATAAGGAGCAACCAGTCTCAAATTCTGGTCTTGCTCCAAACAGTTCTATCAAGTCTTGCTACCAGCTTTGAAAACTAGTAGCAGAATAGAAGCAAGAGCATAAGATGAAGAAGAGAGGCTGCTGTTGGCAATCATACTCAGAACTGACTTTCCAGATCTCCCTAAATGGAAGTAATCTTCAAGCAGTAGTACAAAAAATTCCAGGCTCTCATGACATGATTATAATTAAAGATGTAAGAATAGGCAGACTTCATTCATACAGTGTAAATTTTGAGCTGGTAGTGAGAAGAAAATCCTAGTATCATTTATTGGAAGAATGAGTAGGGGAAAGACAAGGTGATTTGTCTTACCTCAAGGCAGTACAAGAGGAAATGCAGAAAGTTGTCAAGATATAGCATTATATTGACCTTTTCTTTCAGTATTATTTCACAAAGATTTCATTCACTCATCTAACAAGCATTTATTGAGTACCTATCATATTATAGGAATATAATATTGGACAAGAGAAATAATGTCCTTATTCATTTTACCTGAAGACAAAAAAAAAATTAATGAACAAAAATTGAACAGTAAAAAGTGCTGTAGAGAAGAAATAAAGTAATCCAATAAAGAATGACTCAGAGGGCACTTAACAGGATAGTCAAGGTTGGCCTCTCTAGAGCTGAGAGCTGAATGATGAGAAGCCACCTGCCATGTAAAAAGTCTGAGAAGCTTCCCAGTCTAGAGAAAGGCAAGGCTAAAGGCCTTGAGGAAATAAAAGGTCTGGGCTGTGGAAGAGAAAAAAGGAAGGGTCTACTGTGGTTGGAATGTACTGATAAAGAGTGATAGTAGTCTGTAGGAGTAGATAGAGATGAGACCATGTAGGCCATGAGACTATAAAGTTGTAGTAAGAAGTCAGTAGAGGGTTTTCAGCAGAGGAGTAGCCTGATCTGATTTACATGTGTATTCCTTTCCTACTATAGCAAAGTACTACAAACTAAGTGGCTTAAAACTACAGAAATCTTTTCTCTCGCAGTTTTAGAGGCTAGAAGTCTGAATCAAAGTACTGGCCATGCAGTGCTCTCTCCAAAGCCTTTAGGGGAGGACCCTTCCTTGCTTCTTTCAAGCATTTCTGGATAACCCCAGGCATTTCTTGGCTCATGGCAGTGTATCCCCACTCTCTGCTTTGATCTTCCTCTGACATTATCCCTGTGTATCTTGTCATCACAGGGCTAGCTGCTTATAAGGACATAGGCATAATGGATTAGGGGCCCACTCTACTCCAACATGATCTCACCTTAACTAATTATATCTGCAATGACTCTACTTCTTTTTTTTTTTAAGATTTTATTTATTTATTTGACAGAGAGAGAGATAGCGAGAGCAGGAACACAAGCAGGGGAGCAGGAGAGGGAGAAGCAGGCCTCCTGCCGAGCAGGGAGACCGATGCAGGGCTCGATCCCAGGACCCTGGGATCATGATCTGAGCCGAAGGCAGACGCTTAACGACTGAGCCACCCAGGCGCCCTGCAATGACTCTACTTCTAAATAAGGTCACATTCTGAGGTATTGGAGTTTAGGGATTTAACATATCATTTGGGGAATGACTGACCTATAACAACATGAGTAAGAGATCACTTTGTCCCTTTAAGTCAAAAGAAGCTTAAAGGGACAAAGGTGAAAGGGGACCAGTTAGGAAGTCTTTGTCATAGTTCAGGTGAAGATAACTGAGTGTCTTTTTCCAGGTTATTAACAATGAAGACAGAAAAGTTACTGTGGAGGGGAATGGACCAGACTTGCTTATGAATTAAATGGGAAGGATGAGCAAATAAAGACTTGATTATAAATCTAGTGTTTTTAATGTTAACAATAGGAGAGATGAATAGTAGTATTAACTGTAATTAGAAATGTTGGGAAAATAACAAAGAACAAATTTGGGTTCTAAAAGGCAATGTGTGTGTGTATGTGTGTGTGTGTGTTTAATGTGTTAAGGTTAATACACATATCAGATCTTCAAATGGTGGTATTTGATACATGAAGCTCAAAAGGGGAGTCCTATAATTGAGCATTTCCATTACATATCGATAGTATTTGTAACCACAGACTGGATGGGAAACCACAAGGAAGGCCAAGACTGAGCCCTGAGCCTTGAGACACTTCAGTAATCGAAAAACAGGGCTTACACAGAACTGTTTCTGAGGTATTTCAGGAAAAATGGAGCTCTTCAGCAATATAGCTGCTAAAGTGAGATAAAGAGATGAAATCTAAATAGAGTGGAGATCCTGGGTTTCTATGAGAATGCTATTTGATAGTGGTGGTAGTGGTGATGTGTGTGTGTGTGTGTCTGTGTCTGTGTCTGTGTGTGTGCTGGGAGAGTTGTCTTGAAGACTATTTTCAGTGTAAAGGTCATTTCTATTGAGACATAAATATACACTCGGTATTAAATGCTAGGTATAAACAAAATTCTGTGCAAGTGGTTATTTGTCTCTATGGTAATTGGGCTGGCAGAAGTTAAAGGTACTCTCCTGTAATCCATTCACTGTCTTTATTGGGAGATGGGGGCTTCTGGGGAAAGTCATATGACATAGTCTAATTTCCTTGTAAATACACTCATAAATGTCCCTCCTGGTGATAGACTAATTATATTCGCTAGAAGGAAGATTCTTCTCTATGTAATGCTCTTGCTTTTGGTAAATAAACTCAGAATCTATAGATTTATGGAAAATGTCACATAAACTATTACATAAAATGGAGATATTTCATAAATTCAGTGCTCCAGGATGTGTCAGGTAATATTTCACATTCTTCATTTAGAGTCTCATCTGTTTCAGGGCCAGAAAGTTCATATCTAATGTAGCAAAGGAAGGATTTGGGAAGACACCCTCTATATGTCTGTCCTCTCTCTGTGTTCCTTGTCCTTTGGATAGACTGCATATTTGAAATTATTAGTAACGCTAATAAGATTTCTCATTTATGTGAATCTGATTTGCCAAATTTGTCATTTTTCTTAGGTAAGTAATTACTCTCATTCCAATCTTCTCCTGCCTCCTACAAGATGGTTCTTTTGGAGGATTTCTTCACTGAAACTAAGAAACTCTGGAGTAGAAATGATACCAGACACAATTAAATGTCACAGGGCTCCTGTGCTCCCTGGATCCTGCTGCATGGAATCAGAAAAATAAATTAATGAGATTAGATATTTGAGATCATGGGCCTTGAGGAAAAGTTTCACCTCTATTTTCACACGATTCTCTATTATTTATAAGTGCAGAAAATCTGCAATACGCATTGAGGAGAGTCCAAATAGGAATTATTAAAGTCATAAAATTGTTGGTGTTTAAGAAGTGAAACGTAAGCTATCGGGGAAAATTAAGTTATATAATATTCATTCCCTGGAGGTCCTAGGTAGACAAGATTTCCTTGTCCATACATTGAAGACCAAAGCTAAAAGAGAACTCTGTTTATCAATTATATGGGCATTCTTACCTAAATGACTCAATATAAAAGTTGGTATTTTCAAGTCACAAGTATTGATATAAACTAATAAATTTATTCATTTCAAAAGTCCTTCCCCTTTTTCTTTTCTTTAACTTTTCCCACCTCTCACTTGCTGTTTGCGAAAGATGGCCTCAGCAGAACACCAGGGAACAAAAGAGTCAAATATCACCTTTGGAATATGTTGAAAAAAATATTTTTTGCTTTATCAGTAACTCATACATTATTTTAGGCAATGAGTCCATGTAATCATAGCAAAATAAATGGTCATGTGAGCTTTTTCAAAATCACTTCAGACCTCACCCTCTGCTATTCTTCCCTCTGAGGTGAACAAGATTAAGGGTCTGTGTCCGATCACCTGCTGTCATCTGCCAAGGTCTGAGGTATGCTAATACTGAACGATTCCTGGCTTTTTTCCCCCTTTGCTCTGCTGCCTTCCACAAAAGGTAAGGTCCCATCGCAACTCTGCTAGCCAGGCCAAATCGGTTATCGCTTTCGGGGTCTCTTATCACTCCTGAAAGACTTCTGCATGCTTGCCTCTGACTTGACAAATTGATGCACTCTTCCCAAGTCCCTGGGCAAGTGGCTGCTCTTCCAGTCCATTCCACAGAAAATGCCAGGGGCCTCCCTCTCAATTCTGCTGCACTGATGAAAGCCAGTTGTCTTCTACTATTGCTATAACATGTTGGCAAAGCTACTCTCTATCAGGCTTCTGTGAAAGAATTAGGACAAGAGTCATCTCTACACATTCATTCTCGGAAATATATACCCTAGATCAAAATCCCTTCCCAGAGATTTCCAACACTGTTAGATCTATTGTGTTTTTTCCAACACTGTTTCCAACTTCTATTGTTTTCTTTGATGTCACTTGTAGCCCAGTCATGAAATCTTTACCAAGTGTAGGAAAGAAAATCTAACCCTTAAATTAGCAGATATTCTTCCAAAATCTGGTGTTTGGGTTTTTTGTATTGTTTTGTTTGTTTTTAAGACTTTTATTTATTTATTTGAGAGAGAGAGAGAGAGAGGGCTCACTAGTGAGGGGGAAGGGGACAGCGGGAGAAGGAGAAGCAGTCTCCCCACTGGAGCCCAATGAGGGTCTCTATCGCAGAACCCTGAGGTCACAACCTGAGCCCAAGGCAGACACTTAAACATCTGAGCCACCCAGGCATCTCCTGGTGTTTGTTTTTAAATGGCTTTGACATTTAGAATGCAAATCTACTTTGGGAGAGCAAAAGATCTTTATTTATTTATTTATTTTAAAATTATTATGATTTTCAGAAATTTTGAAACCCAATTTTAAAATTCAGAAAGTGATAATTCACTGCTTTATGCTCTGGTGTCCTGCTGAGTCCACATTTCCCATGTAGCTCTAGATGGTTGAAATGGCATGTGAGGGGGAAGGAAGAGTTATTGGAATGAGTTAGTTTAAGTAATGTCCCTGTTCCAGGGTCATTTCTGGGAAAAGAAGAAGGGTGGCTGATTTTCAAGTCTCTTCAAATCCATACATAGAAACAAGTGGAGGGGCTCAATCAGTTAAGCATCAGTTGGCTGGATGTCTGGATGGTTGCCTGGATGGCTCAATCAGTTAAGCATCCAACTCTTGATTTCAGCTCAGGTTATGATCTCAGGGTCGTGAGATGGAGCCTGAGTCAGGCTCTGTGCTCAGCAGGGAGTCTGCTTAAGATTCTCTGATTCTCAGGACTCCTAGGTGGCTTAGTCAGTTAAGCATCTGCCTTCAGCTCAGGTCATGATCCCAGGGTCTGGGATCGAGTCCCACACTGGGCTCCTTGCTCAGTGGGGAGCCTGCTTCTCCCTCTGCCTCTCTCCCCAGCTTGTGCACTTTCTTTCTCTGACAAATAAAAATAAAAAAATAAAATCTTCAAAAGATTCTCTGATTCTCTCTCTCCCTCTGCCCCTCCCTCCCACTCTCTCTCTCTCTCTCTCAAATAAATAAATCTTTAAATAAATTTAAAAAAATAAGAGGAAATGGGCGCCTGGGTGGCTCAGTTGGTTAAGCGACTGCCTTCGGCTCAGGTCATGATCTTGGAGTCCCGGGATCAAGTCCCACATCGGGCTCCCTGCTCGGCAGGGAGTCTGCTTCTCCCTCTCCCACTCCCCGTTTGTGTTCCCTCTCTCGCTGTGTCTTTCTCTGTCAAATAAATAAATAAAATCTTAAAAAGATAATAAGAGGAAATAAATAGCAAAGCAAAAAACTCATGAACAAATCTTAAAACTAAACCAAGTGAAAAGGTATTTTTATTAACTTAAAAATGCAAGTCACAGTAAAAAATAACTGCATGGCATCAGCGTTTCTGCAGGAGAAAGCAAATGTTTTCAACAAGAGATCTGATGGACCTGAGAAAAGAGAGCTCAAAAATAATCAATAGGAACTCACTGAAACTCATGATGAGACAATTTCAGAACAGCAGGAAAAAGGGGGAAAGGTTTTGCCCAACCTGAAGGGTTAGTGAGAGGGGTCTATGGTAAGACCTTTAAGGGATCAGAGTAGCCATTCATAAACTTTTGAAACTGAACATCCAGAACTCCTCTCCAGGATAGGACCCTATACTGAAGAGAAAGTGCTAAGAGTAGAATCAAAATTTAGTGGGAAAGTAATATTAAAAAATTAAAATCCACATAAAAGTGTGGGGGGCTGGTGATAGAGCTAGGAAATCTTAAAAATTAGGTCACCTTGTCTTTGTTCACTACACAAAAAACAAAAGAGGAAGTTCTGTGAAGGGAGCAATGATACCCTACACCACACTTTCTTCTAAAAGTTTAAGAAAACAGGACTGCCTGGGTGGCTCAGTTGGTTAAGTGTCTGTCTTCACTCAGGTCAAGTCAGGATCTCAAGGTCCTAGGATCGAGCCAGGCATGGGGAGTCTGCTTCTCCCTCTCTCCCTCTCCCTCTGTCCTGCCCCATTCTCCCACACTTGTGCTCTCTCTCACTCAAATAAATAAATATTTTTAAAAAGTATGCTTTAGGCTACACAAATATGAGATTGAATATTTGTATTGTATACTCAATTTTACTGAACAGATTATCTCCATTTTTGCCATAATATAGTAGCTGAGAATTGGATAGAAAGAAGAGGGTCTAAGAAAACAACACAGCAGCTCAAATATACCAAGCCTGAATGCCAACCTGATTCTTCACAGTAGGGAGTAGAAACCTACTATGTGACTAACCAGGTAAGATTTCTCTGTTAATTGATTAGGGATTGTGGAATGGAGAAACATCTTATTTTTTTCTTAACTATTTAAAGCTATTAAAAGTTATCCAAAAAATCCTATCTAAAGCTATTGAGATATTATATATCTCTAGAGCCAATACTACTTTGGGAGGTGGGAGTAGACACATGGAGCTTCCAGATAGTAATCAAATTAAATATGTACAGAACCCTATGCCATCCCATATGAATAACTCTGACACATCTTAGTAAGCTTTCTCAAATAGGATGACATCTGTTCATCTTCTCTTTTACTTAGTAAAGTAACTAATATGTTTAACTCTCTTATAGTTCATTAAGACTATATATGTGCCAAATATCAGCAGCCCCAAAATGCAAGCTACATAGCTTCAGAGATTTAAGCAAAGACAAAGGCTTTAGCAGGTGCAAGAGGATTTTAGGACTCCAGCTGTTGTACCTTGAACTTAAAATAACCACAGCAAATGTGAGCAGGTGGCAGCAGACTTGGGCAGATCTATAGACGTCTTAGCAAACAGGTTGCCCTGAGGCAAAGATGTAATTATATATATGAGACTCATTTCATTTAGAGACCTTTGAGACATTATGAGATAGAACTCTGTTTGCTGAATTTAACTGTAAGGAGTTGATCCATTGGCATTAGAGGGGTCTTCCGGAGGATCACTGAGGATATAGCACTTCTAAGTCAGCTATCTCAAATTCTATTTGTGAACAGGGAATAGCAGAAGACCTGACTAAACTTGGATGCCCACATCTTGAACACATGCTCAAGAAGTACCTGGTACCACAAGGACTGTATCTAGCTCTGGAGGGATTAATGATATATGAGGAAAGACCCTTTCAAGGGAGGCAGGTTTCTCAGGCTGAATTCTACAACAGTGAGTGGAAACACTGCAGCACATGACCTAGGAATTAAAGCCTTCTCATGGAAGAAGGGAGACTTTTTGTTTTTCTTGTAATGTTTAGAGTCTACACACAAGTCATTGTTGATGGGGTAGCGGAGTATAATTGAAAATAAAGGACAGGAAACAAAAGACACTTGAATATAAGTGCATTTCCACAAATTTCTCAACTTTGTGAGAAGTAAGCAACACCCCTAATGTCTCAATTTTTACTCTAAGAGAGTGGATTTGTGGATTGTTTTAATTTACTGGTCATGAATTTCAGACAAATGGCATAGGTCAAGTAGCATTCTATAAGATAAAAACAATGTTGTTTTTTCCCCACCTTTCCTCCTTTATTTAAGTTTATATCATGATATGTGTAGATTTGTGTGTTTACAAAATTATAACTGAAGGTCTGGGAACATAATTGTAAATTATACTTGACATAATTAGCCTGGGGGATTAGAATAGATGTTTTCCTAATTTAGGGAGTATAGGCTCAGTGCTGGGGTATTCTTACACATCTTATTAACTCATTAATTTTTTTTTTCAAAGTAAAGCTAAAGAAATATGCAGGGAACCACAAAACACCCCAAATAGCCAAAACTATCTTAAAAAAGAAAAACAAAGCTGGAGGTATCACAATTTCAGATTTCAAGTTATACTACAAAGCTATAGTAAGCAAAAACAGTAGAAAAAATAGACACAAAGATCAATAGAACAGGATAGACAGCCCAGAAACAAACCCACGGTTATATGGTCAATTGTTCTTTGACAAAGCAGAAAAGAATATGCAATGGGGAAAAAAAAAGTCCCTTCAACAAATGGGGTTGGGAAGACTGGACAGCTACAAGCAAAAAAATGAAACTAGACCATTTTCTCACACCATACACAAAAATAAACTCAAAATGGATTAAAGACCTAAATGTGAGACTTGAAACCATAGAAATTCTAGAAGAGAGCACAGGCAGTAATTTCTCTGACACCAGTCATAGCAACATTTTTCTAGATATGTCTCCTGAGGCAAGGGAAATAAAAGAAAAAATATCTATTGGGACTAAATTAAAATAAAAAGCTTCTGCACAATCAACAAAACTAGAAGACAACCAGGGTGCCTGGGTGGCTTAGTTAGTTGAGTGACCTGTTCTTGATTTCAGCTCAGGTCATGATCTCAGGGTCATGGAATCCAGCCTCGTGTCAGGCTCTGTGCTCAGCACTCAGTTTTCTCTCTCTCTCAAATAAATAAATAATAAATCAATGTAAATAAATAAATAAATAAAATCTTTTAAAAAATCTAAAAGACAACCTATGGAATGGGGGGAATTTTGCAAATGACATATCCGATAAAGGGTTAGTCTCCAAAATATATAAAGAACTTATGCAGCTCAACAACCCAAAAAACAAATAATCCAATTAATAATGGGCAGAAGACACGAACAGACATTTCTCCAAAGAAGACATATAGGTAGCCAACAGACACATGAAAAGACTAAATATCACTCATCATCAGGGAAATGAAAGTCAAAACTACAATGAGATATCACCTCACACCTGCCAAAATGCTTAAATTAAAAACACAAGATACAAGTTTTGGCAAAGATGTAGACAAAAAGGAACTGTCATGCACTGTTGATAAGAATGCAAACTGGTGTAGACACTATGGAAAACAGTATGGAGGTTCTTCAAAAAGCTAAAAATAGAACAATCTTATGACTCAGTAATCACACTATTATATATTTACTCAAAAATACAAAACACTAATTAAAAAGGATATATGCACCCCCATGTTTATTGCAGCATTATTTAAAATAGCCAATTTATGGAAGCAACCCAAGTGTCTTTTGATAGATGGATGGATAAAAAAGATGCAGGGTGTGTGTATGTGTGTGTGTTTATATATATATAACATTATATATATATAATGGAATATTCTTCTGCCATAAAAAAGAACAAAAATTTGCCATTTGTAACAACATGGATGGATCTAGAGACTATTATGCTAAGGGAAATAGATCAGTCAGAGAAAGACCAATACCACTTCCTTTTAACCTTCCAGAGAAGTGCCATGACTTAAGAATTGGATGACAAGATAAATTGTTGCTTAGTACCCATTGTACACTCCTTCTAATGTGTATCCCTCTAATGCAGAGACTGGGAATAAAATAACTTCCTTAGATATCTTTTTCTTCATGAATAATTAAGTTAATATTTTACTCTTTCACTATTGATTCTTATTGTAATTCCCAATTGATTCATAACCTGAAAGAGATGGGTACTATTTTTTGGACTTTCTCACATCCCATTATATTAAAAAAGGAACATGGGCTGACTGTAGAAAATTAGGAAAATATAAGAAAGCAAATTGTGTTCTTTTTATTTAGAGTCACTTGGCATTTTCTACTAATTGATAGAATACCTGAAAATGTTATAGACAGTTATCATTTGTCTGCAAAATATTATTTTTTATTTTTTTAATTAACAGATAATTTGTTAATATTATTATCAATATAACAACTTATTATTATTAACAAATAACATATTATTTGTTTCAGGGGTGCACATCTGTGATTCATCAGTCTTACACAATTCACAGCTCTCACCATAGTACTCACCCTCCCCAATGTCCATCACCCAGCCACCCCATCCCTCCCAGGACCCTCCACTCCAGCAACCCTCAGTTTGTTTCCTAAGATTAAGAGTCTCTTATGGTTTGTCTCCCTCTCTGGTTTCATCTTGTTTCATTGTTCCTTCCCTTCCCCTATGGTCCTCTGTCTTTTTCTCAAAATCCTCATATCATTGAGATCATATGATACTTATTTTTCTCTGATTGACTTATTTCGCTTGGCATAATACCCTCTAGTTCCATCCACGTCGTTGCAAATGGCAAGATTTCATTTTTGATGGCTGCATAATATTCCATTATATATATATACCACATCTTCTTTATCCATTCATCTGTTGATGGACTTCTAGGCTCTTTCCATAGTTTGGCTATTGTGGACATTGCTGCTATAAAGATTGGGGTGCATGTGCCCCTTCAGTTCACTATATTTGTATCTTTGGGGTAAATACCCAGTAGTGCAATTGCTGGGTCATAGGGTAGCTCTAGTTTCAACTTTTTGAGGAAACTCCATACTTCTTTCCAGAGTGGCTGCACCAGCTTGCATTCCCACCAACAATGTAGGAGGGTTCCCTTTTCTCCGCAGCCTCGCCAAAATCTGTTGTTTTCTGGCTTGTTAATTTTAGCCATTCTGACTGGTGTGAGGTGGTATCTCTTTGAGGTTTTGATTTGGATTTCCATGATACCGAGTGATGTTGAGCACTTTTTCATGAGTCTGTTGGCCATTTGTATGTCTTCTTTGCAGAAATGTCTGTTCATGTCTTCTGCCCATTTCTTGATTGGATTATTTGTTCTTTAGGTGTTGAGTTTGAGACATTCTTTACAGATTTTGGATACTAGCCCTTTATCTGATATGTCATTTGGAAATATGCAATCAATCACTCCTTTCTCCCTGGTCTCTGGCTACACTCCATGCTCACCGGGCCTATGATGGAGCGTTTCTATCTCTAGCAGACTACACCGTTTGGAGTCTCCAAACCCAGCAGATTCTTGTGGCAGCCTTCCACACTGCTCTCCCCAGGGGAAGAAGGGGAGTCTCCCCGGATCTGCTGCTTGTTGGGTCCCTGCTGAAAGAGAGGTGGCCCGACTGTGCCGCAGGTCACAGTTTATGGCAACCCCGAGCTGAGAGCCCACTCCTAGGCTTCGTCTTTGCTGCCAGCTTCCCCACTCCAATACCTGGGAGCTCTGCCACACTCAGGCACCCCCGGTCTTTCTGTGACCCTGAGGGTCCTAAGACTGCACTGTCCCAGTGTTCCACCGCCACTTAGCCACTGGAGCAACGTCTCTCAGTGGAGCCGACTTCTAAAATTTACAATTTTGTGTTCCACAGCTCTATCATTTGCCAGTAGTGGCTGACGGAGGCCCCCTCCCCTGCCGTCTATCTTCCTGAATATCACCTCAGATTCACTTCTCTGCACATCCTAGTTTCCAGAAAGTGGTTGCTTTTCTATTCAGAGAGTTGCTGCTATTCTTTTCTTTGATCTCCTGTTGAGTTTGTATGTTTTCAGGATCGTTTGATAACTATCCAGCTGAATTCCTGGGACCAGACAAAATTTAGGTCTCCTACTCCCCCGCCATCTTGCTCCTCCAGCATCTGCTAAATATTATTAACTAGCACTGAATCAAACTGCTATCCCCACTACTCCCATCCAACCTTCACATCATCAAAAGAGTGATCTTTCTGAAATTTAAATTTAATTATATTAATCCTCTGTTTGAAATCCTCCATTTCAGGTATGATAAAGTTGAAATTCCTTATTCAGATAGGTTCTCATTTGTCTGGCCATTGCCTACTATTTCAACCTTGCACTTAACATCAGTTCCCCTGGTTACTCTGCCATTCCTTTTGAACTCCTCAAAGGCATTCTCCACACAATGCAACAGCAATTTGCATATGATCATTTCCAAGTTCTGCTAAACACCCTGTAAAATCTCCCCCCACCATTTAGCACATAAAATGCAAGCTCACTAAAATAGCTCTCAAGGTCATCCATGATCTGACTTTATCCCAGCTCTGCAATCCCATTTTCTGCCCTGATTGACTTCACACTTCATGCTGTAACAATGTGAAATTGTGTGTAGAGTCCCCCGGGACACAATATAATTCCTAACCTCTGAGTCTTTGATCATACATGATTTTGTTTTTAAAATGTCATTCCTTTCCCTTTTAACAGACTCTTTCCTAATTTTTTAGTTTCAGTTCAGATGTTCCTCCCAAACTCTAAGAGAAGTTAGAAGGCTCTTATTGCATGCTGCTGTTATATCCTGTGCAGACATTTATGATAGCATTTTCCACATCATTTATAATTATCTGATTGTATGAATTTCCCCCCACTAGATTTAAGCTCCTTGAGGACAATGACTTAATTATATGATTAGTTCCCTAATGCCTAAAGAAGAGAAGGAACTTAATAATTATATATTAGATTGAACAGTGAATAAATGAAATCATACTTTCTCTGGTTAGTAGTTAGAATTACTGGAAAATCCTTAAATGTTAGAGTTAAACTATTAGAGTGTACACTGACATAGCATTTTTGGATGACAGTATCTTTCATATTTAACACATAACAACATCTTTTCCTAGCAATTCAACTTTTAGAAAAATATCCTAAAATATTATAATAATATATTATTATATTATTTCATAATAATAAAAATAACTATTTATGTCATACTTCCAAGATATCCTATAGATATTTATATCATACCTAAAAAGATAATTCTTTACAGTGATTGTAATGGCAAGTAAATTATAAACCACTATGATGGTTAATTTTATATATCATCTTGGTTAAGCCATGGTACACAGTTTTTGGTCAAACACTAGGTATTGCTGTGAAGGTGTTTTTCAGATGTGATTAACATTTAAATCAATAGACTTTAAGTAGGTAGATTACCCTCCCTAAGGTGGTTAGGTCCCATCCAATCAGTTGAAGGCCTTAAGAGAAAATACTGAGGTGTCTTGAGAGAAGGAATTCTGTTCAAGACTGCCCTTATCCAAGACTGCAAATCAACTCTGTCCTGGGTCTCCAGCTTGCAGGCTTGCCCTACAGATTCAGTCTCACCCACCACCACAACCACATGAGGCAATTCCTTAAAATAAATAAAACACTCTCTCTTTCTAGAAAGAGAGAGAGGAATAGAGATATAGATAGGTATACGTAGATAGATATGTAGACATACACACACCTTATTGGTTCTGTCCTGGAGAAACCTAATACAACCATCTAAAGGAAAATGAACAAAGAAATGTTTGAGTAAATTATATACCTCCCACCCAAAACCCTCACACTATTACGTTGTTGGCAAAAAATAATGAAGCAGATTTTTATGTATTAAGATAGAAAGTGAGGCATGAGAAATTTTTTGATGCATAGCACCCTTGATATTTTAAAAATCCATTCATAGGTGCGTGTAGATATATAAGTACCAATTTGACAATGAAGATTGTTTCTGAGTAAGAAGATTGTAACTGTTACTGTCTTTTTTTCTTGTCAGTATATTTTGAATTATTCTAAATGACTCTCTACTGTTATTATAAAATAATAACAAAATCACTTTTTAGAAGTATAAAATATTTCATGTTTGTTCTCACATACTTCTTCTCTTATAATTTTATTTTACTGGCATAACAGTCACCCCTCCCCCTCTCTTCATTTGTCTTGACTACACACAACCATATTCCAATAATTCAGTTCATGAATCACCTGTTCTCAGAAGCCTTTTTTGATTCACCATATCCAAGAAGAGTTGCTTATTATTTTCTGAGTCACTATTCAACCCTGAACAAATTTATATCATATCCAAAATTATATATATAAGAACTATTTCTGTCTTCTGGATTCTTATTTTTGTGATGATGTATTAGTTCAACAAAGGCATGACAACTATGTGTCAGACACTCTTCTAGGTAATGAAGCTAGAGTAGTTAACAAAATCACAGAATCTGTGCCCTCACACAGTTTATTTTCTAGTAAGAGGTGTGGCAATATTAAAACAAATAAGAAAATTACATTTAATTTTGAGTTTCATGTCTTCAGACTCTTCAATGTACTCCTTCTCCTTGTTGTATTCATCTATATCCCAAGGTTCTCCCACTCATTTTTTAATATTTCTTGGATCATTGTCACACTCTTCTGCACCCCAAAATTTTAGTTCTTGAGCCTCCCTCCCTGTATCACCTAGCAGCTGAGGTCTTATCCTCTTCCCTCCTTTAGATGCTCTTATTAATAACTGCAATTCCTTCATAATCTTATTTTTGGACTTTCAACTACCTAGCCACCACTTCCTTTTTTTTAAATTAATTCCTTGTAGTTCCATATTCTAACAAATCTTTGTCTCCACCAAAACCTAGGGCACACTGATTATTTTTTTTAAGATTTTATTTATTTATTTGAGAGAGAGAGACAGAGAGAGCAGGGGGCAGGGTCAGAGGGAGAGGGAAAAGCAGACTCCTCGCTGAGCAGAGAGCCTGATGCGGGACTCGATCCCAGGACCCCGAGATCATGATCTGAGCCAAAGACAGATGCTTAACTGACTGAGCTACCTAGGCACCCCTAGGGTACACTGATTTTATCAACTTTTATTGTCCCTTAAAATTCTTATTCCCTCATTTCATTCCTTAAACAGTTATTAATGTTTTGCATGCACCAGCAACATCTTTCTGCCCTCCTTCTTTTTGACATACCTGCTTGATTAAAACAGAAACCTGGTTAAACTAAACAGTAAACCCACTTCAGACCAGTATCCCCAGAATGGAATGTATCTGAGGAAAACAAATAACCCCCTTAAATAAAAACGGTGCTGACTATTTTCAGTTTAATGTCATTATCAATAACCTCAAGTGTTCCTTAATACTGCCTGGAAAAAAAAAAAAAAGTTCCTATCTTATTCTTCCACTTGAGTACTCCATACCTTCTTTCTCTGCATTTCTCCACCAGTGTCATTCCCTTCTCATTATCAGTTCTGACAGTTCAAATTTTGCAAGGGACATATTGAATCAGATTACTCAAACCTCTTGCCCACACACCCATACATATCCATGCATTTATGACTGTAGTTTATCTACTGTTTATATGGAGAGCCCATTTATGATCCACTTCTCCACTAGGTTTCAATTTTTTCTGTCTCAAGAACATTGCAGCAGAAATTCCCCCATATTCTGCATCTCCAATTTCCCCTGGTGCTTGATTACTCCTATCAATATACAAATATGACATTTATTTTCCCACCTTAATAAGAAACCCTCTCTCAACTCCCACTTCAACCTCTACTTCTATCCCATAGCTTTTTTATTATTATTATTGCAAACTTCTCAAAGAGGTATCTGTACTATTTTCTCCAATTTTATTCTACTATTTTCTCTTATTAAACCCACTTCAGTTAGAGGTTTGCCCTCACCACTCCAACAAAACTACATTTAAAATCTAACCAATGTGGGGCACCTGAGTGGCTTAGCTGGTTAAGTAGCTGACTCTTGATTTTGGCTCAAGTGATGATCTCAGGGTCCTGGGATTGAACCCTGCATGGAGCCCCACATGGGGCTCCCCACTTAGCAGGGAGTCTACTTGAGATTCTTTTCCCCTTCCTCTGCCCCTCCCCCAGCTTGCACTCTCTTTCTCAAATAAATAAATCAATCTTTAAAATGTGACCAACATTATTTATGTTGCAAAATCCAGAGGTCAGTTATTTACATTTGTTTTAGCAACAGCATCTGATTCAGTTCAACATTATCTCTTCCTTTCAAACTTTCTTTACTTAGCTACTAGAAATTCAAAGTCACTTCATTTTCTTCCCATGAGTTGGTGTACTTTCTCATTTTCCTCTACTGGCTCCTCCTTTTTTTCCTGTCTCTAAACATTAGTATCTAAATATAAATATTATATTACCTAGATATATTAGTATCTAGATAGAGTGTTAGTTTTTCTAAACATATTCTCCAGATAATCCCATGTTTTAACTACCATCTATCAAATTTATATTTCTATCACATATCTCTCCTTACAACCTTATGGAATATGACCAAATATCTATTTGACACCTCCACATGGTTATCAAAGAGGTGTCTTAATTTTCATATGTCTAAAACTAAACTGCCGGGGTGCCTAGGTAGCTCAGTTGATTAAGCATCAGCCTTCGGCTCAGGTCATAATCCCAGAGCCCTGGGATGAAGTCCCACATCCGGCTCTCTGCTCAGTGGGAAGCCTGCTTCTCCCTCTCCCTCTGTTTATTGCTTGTCTGCTTGTGCTCTGTCAAATAAATAAATAAAATCTTTAAAAAAAATAAAGAAATAAAACTAAACTGCCTGTAGCAGGTAACTGCCCTCTGCCAATAGTTAACATGGACTGAGAATGGGCTGTATTTCCAAATGAAAATTGAAGTTGTGGCCAAGGTGTAGGAGATGCTAAGAAAGAAAAATAAATAAAATATCTACCATGCTCAAATTACTAGACTGGCTAGAGACTGGAATTAAATCACTTCTATGATAATTCAAATGCAAGCACTATGCAAACACTAGGCAAGCCCTCAGCAGAGTACCTCTCTGTAAATGCTGTACAGTACTTTCAGAAAGAAGTTGTAGATCCTGCTCTGTGTTTATGCAAATGTAGCAGATGGTTATGCAAATGAAGTACATGTACTAAATCTTAGTGGTAAATTTAATTAATTATGAACTTATGAGATGGAATAATTTCAAGATGCTTTCCATTTAAAGACAGTTTGAAAGGAAATCTCAAACATTCCGGTAAAATCAAAGTGGTTGTAGACTAATGGGCATTATGAAGACTTAGCATAGTTTCTTAAGACATTTTATTTATTATAGCCATAATTACATTTAAAATGTTGACATATTTTCCTGAATCTAAATCATATTCAAATCCCAGGAGGGTAGGCAAATGCATCAAACATATTCACAGTGCAATAGGACTATTCTATAATTGTTTATCTCTAGAACTTATGAGCATCACACAGCCATTGAACACTGAAACAGGCTGAACTTAGTTCAAATTCCCTAAAATATTCAGCTATTGGAGGGATATAAAAATGAGAACAACTGATTAGTGCACTAACTTAGATTTCCATAGTGACAGAAAAAACTTTTAAATCCTTGTCTTTGTTTTCATGCATTTGGGGTTTTTTTGTTGTTTCTTTGAAGCAGAATGAAATTTCAAAATCTACTAAATAAAGGATTCTGCATAGATGAGTTCCGATCTATCAACACCACTGTCAGAGTGATTCATAGGAGTCCCTTAGCTTCCTTTGGTCTCAGTTTTTACATATCTAAAATGAGGAAGAGAATTAGACAACTCTTTAATAGATCACAATGCTTTAAAAATGTATTATTTACATGGCTAGCATCTTTTTCAACTGTGAGATTATATAAATTGATTTTTCATATTACTTGCATGTTTTTTGTTTTTTTGTTTTTTTTTTTAAGATTTTATTTATTTATTTGACAGAGAGAGAGAGAGAGCGAGAGCAGGAACACAAGCAGGGGGAGTGGGAGAGGGAGAAGCAGGCTTCCTGCCGAGCAGGGAGCCCGATGCGGGGCTCGATCCCAGGACCCTGGGATCATGACCTGAGCTGAAGGCAGACGCTTAACGACTGAGCCACCCAGGCACCCCTACTTGCATGTTTTGATCTGCATTAACACGAAGGGAGACAATATGTCTTTACTCTCAAGAAATAGCCAAGTTATAATATTAGATTATTATAATATTAAAAAAGACAAAATGCTGTGACAGTTTAAAATGATTTAACAGCTAGCAAATATTATAATCTAGAACAAATAGGAAGAAATGGCACTTTAAAAGTTAAAGACTGACCTTTCTGTATATGAGTCATCAGGGTCACAATTTCTATGCACTATAAACATAAAATTTTTATTGCTGCACTTTGAAAATAAAATATAAGCAATTTTTCATTTTTCAACTTAGGAAAAAAGCACAAAATACATCTCTTTATGAGCATTAAATCTGCCATTTTTTAAAGTTCAGTGATATTAAACGTTGATGTGTACATAACTTTGTGTTTCTTTCTGGTATGTAGCAAAAGGCAAGATGATTATATTGTCTCTGTTTGAGATTAGGAAACATGTACTTCTGTCTTGGTATCAAATTCAAGCCTACTTCCACTTAACAAAATCATTGGGTAAAATAGCCAAGGAAAGGAGATATTAAAGGATCAATTAAGTGTTGTGAGTGAAAATAATAGAAGAGAAGAAACAAAGAAAATGCAGTGAGGAAAAGACTGAAAATGGAGGTAATAAGCTGTAGACAAAGAGAAAGAGATCATGAGGGTGAGGAGCAATGGAAGGAGGAAGAATGTAGGGAGAGAATGAAACTGAATAAACATGGTGAAAGAGGAAAAGTATCTTCTGACTTGGTCAAACATGATTTTTCTGACAGTTTATTATTTTTTTTCAAGTATTACAGAGTTGATGTATATGGCTATAAATCCCTCAATATTGTTTTATGGAAGTCTAGATAGATTTACTGGCCAATAGGTTTCCAAAAACAAAGAAAAATGTTATCCTTGCAAATAATGTGTGTTTTTAGTTTTTGTCTCATTTTTGATAGAAATTCTTAAGTGAATGAAATTTTTGCTCAAGGGCAGATTTTGCTACTCCTACTGGCATTAACTGGAAGCAATGACAGAAACGGCAAGACTTTATAATGTAGATTAAGTTGCAGTATTACAATAGAATGATCCAAATTCACCATCAGTCTAATAAGCCAAAACATGAACCATTTTGTACAGATCCAAAAGGAAAGTCATTTTGCCTTAAGGCATAAGAATGTGAGTGCATAAGATAACTTTTAACTGCATCCAAGCTCTTTTAAGGAGAAACGATATGGCTTTCAAAAGCGTAGTATATGTATTTTGTAATTTTCGGGCCAGTGCACAAATGGTCTTTAAAGTTTAGCCCTTGTCTTCCTGTGATTACAGTGCCTTCTACTGAGTCTAATAAAAACACATATCCAGAGAAACAAGGCAATCTGTTTTATCTATGCTGGTCTCTAGATGAAGTTATTTTAAAATTATTATTGCTCTTTTCTTATACAAGAGTCTGTGATAAGAACAATGATAACTCTTGATGAGCATGAGAGAAAGCTTGCAGTTCTAATTTAGATATTGACAGTTTCTAAAAATATTATTTATTTATCATAAAATACGCAGCATGTAATATCATATGTTGTATAAATGTATAAATTTGTTTTATTATAATTATTTGTATTTGATATTGAATGAATAAATATATGGAAGTACTTAGAAATATGTGTAGCATGTAGGAAGCCCTGGATGATTTGTAACTCCTGAGTATTCCACTTCCTTTTCATACTCAGCACACCTAAAGGAGAATTCATGACTTTCCACGATATATCTAATTTCTTATTTTGTTAAAAGCATCACATTTTTCCACTTCTCCAAATCAGAATCTGAAATTCATTTTATACTTCTTATTTTTCCTGCTTATACCTATTCAGATGATACAAATTTACTTTGCATTGATTCATGTTGTCTTTGTACCATTCTCTCTAATATTTAGAACATTTCATGTGGGCTGTAATGACTCCACTTTCCTGCATTTTCTTACATGTTATGCAGTACTATTATTCTTTCCAAAATATTTTCTTCCCTGCTACTTGCCTGCTTAAGAATTACTCTTTAAGAATTTATAATGGATTTAAATGAATTCCAATCATTTCTTCCTGACATCATCAGTTCTCCATAATTAAATATACTCTTTTTTTTTTTTTTTTGTCCTCTTCACACTCCCCCATACAGAGCACCTAAGATTAACCTCCAGGTATTCTGAAAATTTTCTCAATACACAATTATTCACAGGATGTCTTATATTCATCAATCTGGTTATTACATAGATTTGGACTAGGCAAAAATGTGTCACGTTCTAGATTGAAGTTCCTCAAAGACTATTATCATGCTGAAATATCTCAACATCTATGACAGTATATTTTGCAGATCATAATGAAAATATCTTTCCCAATCTTTTTTTTTTTTTTAAAGCTGTAGGATTTTTTTTTTAATTTTTTTTTTTTAATTTATTTATTTGAAGAGAGAGACACAGTGAGAGAGGGAACACTAGCAGGGGGAGTGGCAGAGGGAGAAGCAGACTTCCCGCCGAGCGGGGAGCCCAATGCGGGACTCGATCCCAGGACCCTGGGATCACGACCTGAGCTGAAGGCAGACGCTTAACGACTGAGCCACCCAGGCGCCCCTATCTTTCCCAATCTTAGTGTAAAAATCTAGTGTCTAAAAAAGCTATGAAGTGTGCTTTATAATTCTCACAATCAAAATTTAAAGTGAGAAGAGTCCTGAGGAAAAGTATAGTAAAATTCTTCTTCTTTATTTATTTTTAATAGCCAGACATGTGTTATTAGGATAGGAAGAAAGGACTAAGAATCTGTACCAAAAAAAGGAAAAAAAAAAAAAAAAAAGAAAAGAAAATGTGGTTACTCAAAAAATTCTAATACTTTACCTAAGTTAATATTGAAATATAAGTTGTTTTTTATTTTTGATATAGTCATAAAGTAAAAAACAGTAAAAAAAAAAAAAAAAAAAAATTAAGAGAACCAAAGAGTTTTAGGCAGTTAGAGGAGCCCTCTAGTTCCCAAATCGAAGCAACAATGAGGTTCGAGCAAATATTATAATTTAGTACCAATGACAGCATCATGCAAATTCCTGCCTAAGGATATGCAAGCCCCTTCCTCTCAAAACCTGCCTTCTTGAGGTCTCAAGATCTAATTGATCAAATTAAGACATAATGTATTGTGTTTCTCAACTTTATTTCCAGTGAAAAAGTAAACCATTAAAATAACTCCCTGAACGATTAATATTGAACTACAAAATGTTACACTGAGGTATTATGGCTTTCACATACAATTTTGATTTATATTCTGATACATATAAATTCTCCTGAGTGCTAATAATAAGAGATCTGTGGTATGATTAGCTTGAAAATGTCAATGATATATATTATGAATATTGTGACCATCTTATTTGCATTTAAAATGAATTAGTTGGCCAATTATCAAGAGATATCTGAAAGTTCCTAAAAACTAATTTTACAGATGAATTTGTTTATGGAACTAATTATATAAAACATAAAAGTATATTTGTGTTCTGTTAATGAAATGCATTGGAAACTTAAAAAAATTATCCTGGCTATAAAAGTCTAGAACACACACACACACACACACACACACAAATTTTTTGAAGCAGAGTCACTTATTTAGTGTTTTAGCAAGTTTGGGTGTATGTAAATTTTACAGAAATATAGTCTATTGAATTTTAAATGCCCTCATTTCTGGCAATTATGTATGATTCCTATTACATATTTTGGTTATATTTATATACATTAAAGAAGACCTAATTCAAGACTTTAATGTTAAGACTTAATTGACGTATTTCTTAACTTAGTTAAACTCAAGTTAATCTTTCCATTTTCCTAGATATAATTTTCTTCATTTTAGGACTATTTTATTTGCCAACTTAAGATTTAGATTTTACCTTTGTAGGTTTTTCCCAGTATCTTCTTCTATGTTTCTTCACATCTTCCCCAGAACAGTCTCAGTTTTAGCTTGCGCTGCCATAAAAAAACACCAAGATGGGATGGCTTAAACAACAGAAATTTATTTTCTCAAAGTTATGAGGGCTAGAAGTCCACAATCAAGGTACTAACAATATTGGTTCCTGGTAAGATCTCTCTTCCTGGCTTACAGATGGCTGCCTTCTTGCTGTGGCCTCACGTGATCTTTCCTTCATGCACATGCACTGAGAGATCTCAGGTGGGTCTTCCTCTCCTTATAAGTTCACTGGTCCTATCTGATTAGACCCTATACCTTTATGATCTAATCTAATCTTAATTACTTCGTTAGTCTCTATCTCCAAATACAGTTGACATTGTGGTTTGGTACTTCACTGTACAAATTTCAGGGCACACAATTCAGTCCATAACAATCCCCAATGCGATTTTCTTTTCAATTATGTTATTTTTTTTTTTTTAAGATTTTATTTATTTATTTGAGACAGAGAGAATGAGAGAGAGAGAGCACATGGCAGGGGGAGGGTCAGAGGGAGAAGCAGACTCCCTGCTGAGCAGGGAGCCCGATGCGGGACTCGATCCCGGGACTCCAGGATCATGACCTGAGCCGAAGGCAGTCGCTTAACCAACTGAGCCACCCAGGCGCCCTCAATTATGTTATGTTAATCACAATACATTACATCATTAGTTTTTGATGTAGTCTTCCATGATTAATTTTCTTTACTCTTTGTCCTAAGGCTTCATAGAGCTTCAATCTAGTGTTTCTAGATTAAAAAAAAAAAAAAAAAAGAAATTATATTGTCCTAAGTTCAATGAGTATCTGGAGTATATCTACTTCCAAGGGTAAAAGATAGAACTTATGACGTCACTTTATGCTTACAACTTCAATAAATGTTATCAAATTGGTGATATCAATATTTTCATAAAGTTTTCATATAATATCATAAAAGTTATGTCTCTTCCTCATCAAATTATATCCTGAAATTCTGAAAGGACTCTGATAATATATTTTCTATCTCTCAAAGATAAATGCCCCAAACAAATATATAGGGCACACAAAATATATTGACAAAAGGAAGAGAAGGTATTCCTTCACAAATTTGTGTTTGTTAGTTTTCAGGATTCAAGAACTGAGAAAACTAAATTTCATATTTTAACTTGTCATGTGAAGCACTTCAAATCCTTTGGGCAAAATATGATATATACACATACATATTTGTGAAATATATGTACATATACATACACATAAAAATAAATGTATGACAACTAATTATATGGCCTTGGAGAAGGTATTACATTTGCTACAACAAATTTCCTCACATTTACGAAAATTAATTTATATCACGTTTACATTTCTTTTTATATGTGATTTACTTGATGTCACTTTGGTCATCTTGCCATTTGTAAAGACCTGAAAATCATTTCCCTGATTAAGACTTTTCAGCTTTTATCTCTAGTGCTTTTGAAAGTATAGGGTCTATAGAGAGTACATATATGATAGATAATATCTATATATACCTTTAGTCCTTGCAAGATTTCCATGAATTATATGCGTTTACTATTCTCACGTGTTGAATGAGAATACAAGTTCAGAACATTTAAGTAAGGTTCCCCAATGCTACCTAACTAAAAACAGTAAAATAGGCAATTAAATTATATGAGTCTGGCTCCAATGTTATATAGTGCACACTTCCTGAATCTGAGGTCACATCCTTGTGGCCTGCTTTTTCCCTTGAGTTGTTACAGCGAACACCTGTGTGTTGATATCAAAAAGCCTATGGGAATTCATTCAGACAATCTAATGAGTGTGCAAAGTAAGTGACAGAAATGACAACAATGCCATAAAGAATGGACGGGAAGAATTGAGAAAACTGTTTCAAGGTATCTGCAATACCTGTGAAGCAGTATAGTGTTATTTACAGAAGCACTCAGATTAGTTAAAAATATACATTTCAGGATCTAGGGCAAGCACCATAATTTTTTTAAAGAAATGTAATTGATATGGGAAGAGATGAGATAAAAGGAAATCATAAAAATGATCAGTTAATAACAGAGAAGGCAGAAACAGGGGGCTACAGACACAAAGAACTTACATAACATAGAAAATAGATATAAAGCCAACTTTAGAACAAGAGAAATGATCAGAAATAACAAGAAGCACTACATGATGATAAAGGGGCTAGTAATCAAAGAAGACAGCAATCCCGACAGTGTTAGGCACCTAACAATAGAACATCCGGATACAAGAGGAAAACCAGATAGGATTGGAAGGAGAAATAGACAAATCCACTTTTACTGTCAGAGTTCAATAGCCCTCTTTAAGTAGTCAATAAATAAAACAGGTAGAAGATGGATAAGTATAGATGACCTGAATATCATTATAAATCAACTTAATTTGGGCGCCTGGGTGGCTCAGTTGGTTAAGCCACTGCCTTCGGCTCAGGTCATGATCCTGGGGTCCCTGGATCGAGTCCCGCATCGGGCTCCCTGCTCAGCGAGGAGTCTGCTTCTCCCTCTGACCCTAACCCCTCTCATGTGCTCTCTCTCATTCTCTCTCTCTCAAATAAATAAATAAAATCTTTAAAAAAATAAAAAAAATAAATCAACTTAATTTGATTGACATTTATAGAACTTGCAATGCAAGAACAGCAGAATACACATTCTTCTCATGCTCACCAAAACATTTATCAGGATAGACTCCATTCTTGGCCATAAAACATATCTAAACAAATTCAAAACAACAGAAATTATATGAAGCATTTTCTCAAACCACAATGGAATCAAAATAGAAGTTAATAACAGAAAGAGAGAAGAATTCCAAATAATTTATGTAGATACTCTAATCTCAAGGAGGTGGAAAATAACTCCCCACTCCCTAAGTGGGAGATGCCCATAGTCACTTCCAAAGAGTAAAGTACATAAAGAGGGATTAAACTAACTTGGTAGTATGTAAACCTGAAAAACATGACCTCAGCTAGGTGATCAAGGTTAACATCAACTATGATAGTCATGTTGATAATATGTAGCTCTGATGTGATGTAATTAGAATGGCACTTTACCTCTTTGGTCTGACTCTCCAAAACACAAACCCCAAGCTAAATATGAGAAAAACATCAGGCAAACCCTAACGGAGGGGCATTCAACAAAATACCTGGCCAGTACTCAAAAATGTCAAAGGCATTAAAAAAATAAAACCTGAGAAACTGTCACAGCCAAAACGAGACTCAGAAGACATGACTATTAAATTTAATGTGATATTCTAGATGAGATTCTAAAATAGGAAGAAGAACTTAGGTAGGAAGTAAGGAAATCTGAATAAAGTGTGGATTATAGATAATAATAATAATAACAGATCAGTATCAATTCATTAATTGTGAGAAATTGAGCATACTAATACAAAACATTAATAATAGGCAGAAATGGCTATGGTTATTTATAGAAACTCTCTGCACTATTTTCATCATTGTTCTGTAAATCTAAAACTATTATAAAACAAAATGCTTATTTTAAAAAATGAGTCAGTACACCTGAAACCTATATAATGGTATATACTGATTTTACTTTTTTTTTTTTTTTTTAAAGAATCATACCAGTGACATTAAGAACTAAAGTGTCACCTACCAATAGAACCTTCTCTTTAGAGGTGTTGTTTAGTGAGTTCAGGCTTTGATGTGTCTTTACACAGGTTTTTCAAAACTACCTGTATAGGGGCGCCTGGGTGGTTCAGATGGTTAAGCATCTGCCTTCGGCTCAGGTGATGATCCCAGTGTCCTGGGATCGAGCCCCACATAGGGCTCCTGGCTCAGCGAGGAGCCTGCTTCTCCCTCTCCCTCTGCCTCTCTCCCTGCTCGTGCTTTCTCTCTCTCTCTCTGTATCTCTGTGCCTCAAATGAATAAATAAAAAATCTTTTAAAAAAACCCCAAAACACCTGTATAATGATGTTGTGTTTTATGTTTATTAGGCCAGTGTATCAATAATTGCTCTGTGAAGGACACACTGTCCATCAAGGTATTAAAAATGCAAATAGATTTACTACAGGTAGTTAGGTGCTTACAAAATCATTGGAGAAGACAGAGGATAAGTTTCCGCTATTTGAGCTTTGAGTCCCATCACTGCAGCTGCAATCTGGTGGTCAGGTAAGTGCTGTTACCCACATTAATATCACTGCTCAACACAGATGTCTCGCACCATAGAGTTGATAACCAGGTAGTGGATTGTGGGTTCCCTGTGGTTCAAACCTTCATGCTTATCAGAGCTTGCTTCTCACTCATGACACTGCAAAAATACTGTGGTTACCCTCACTGCTGCCTTCTAAATCAAACATGAGTGAAATTTGTTTCCTAGTCATAATTTACATATAGATCATAAGCATTAAGTGTTGAGCAAAAGTTAATTTATTTTTGTTTTGTTTTAAATAAACTTTATTGTTAGAGCAGTTTTAGGTTCACAGCAAAACTGAGTGAAAATTATAGTTTCAATATACCCCCAGCCCCGACACATGCATAACCTCTCCTGCTACAAACATACCACATCAGAGTGGTACGTTTGCTGCAAATGATGAAACTACATTGAAATATTATTATTACCCCAAATCCATAGTTTTACATTAGGGTTCACTTTTGGTGTTGTACATTCTATGGGTTTTGTCAAATGTATAATAATATGTAGACACCATTATTGTATTATAAAGAATAGTTTTACAGCTGTTAAGTTCTCTGTGCTCAGACTATTCATCCCTCCCCTCTCCTGATTTTAGATTTTTAAGTTCTTTAAAGAAATAATAATTAACACCAATTCTTATCAAATTCTTCCAAAATATTAAAGAGGAAAAAATACTTCCAAACTCATTTTTTGAGGCCAGCATTACACTATACCAAAGCCAATAAAAGGCACAACAAGAAAAGAAAATTACAACATTCACAATGAACATAGATGCAAAATTCTTAACAAAATACTAGCCAACTGAATTTAAAACCACATCAAAAGGATTATACATCACAGTCAAATGGGATTGATCCCCTGGATGCAAGGATGTTTCAATATACAAAATCAATCAAAGTCATACACTACATTAACAGAATGAAGGATAAAAATCATGTGATCATTTCAATGGATGTAGTAAAAACATTTGACAAAATTTAACATATTTTCATGATAAAGATTCTCAATAAATTAGGTATAGAAAGAATGTATCTTGACATAATAAAGATAATATATGACTAAGCCCATACCTCATACAATACTTAGTGGTGAAAAGCTGAAAGATAAACAAGATAAAGATTTCCACTTTCACTATTTCTATTCAAGATGGTACTGGAAGTCCTAGCTGTAGCAATTAAGCAAGAAAAAGACATAAAAGATATCCAAGTGAGAAAGGAAGAAGTAAAATTACCTTATTTGCAGATGACATGATCATATATATAGAAAATCCTAAAGACTTCACTAAAAATTGCTAAAGAACTAATCAACAAATTCAGTAAAGTTTCAGGATACAAAATCAACATACAGAAATCAGATGTATTTCTACACTAACAAAAAACTATCTGAAAGAGAAATTAAGAAAGCAATCTCATTTACAACAGCACCAAAAACAACAAAATACTTAGGAATAAATTTAACCAGGGAGACCTATACAATGAAAATTATAAAACATTGATGAAAAGAGACTGAAGAATACATACATAAAAGGAAAGCTATCTGTGTTCTTGGAAGAGAAGAAATAATATTGTGAAAATGTCCATACTACCCAAAGTGATATACAGATTCAATGCAATCCCTGCCAAAATTCTGATGGCATTTTCCCCAGAAATAGAAAAAAAGCTATCTTAAACCTTGTATGGAACCACAAAAGACCCCAAACAGCTGAAGCAATCCTGAGAAAGAAGAACAAAGCTGGAAGCATCACAACTCCTGATCTCAAGCTATAGTACAAAACTGTAGAAATAAAAACAGTATGATTCTGGCATAAAAACAGGCACTTGGACCAACAGGTCAGAATAGACAGCTCAGATACATACCCACACAGATACAGTCAACTAAGTTTTGACAAAAGTGTCCAAGAGCATGCGATGGGGAAAGGATAGTCTCTTCATTAAATGGTGTTAGGAAAACTGGATATCAACAAAAGAATGAATTGGACCCCTATTTTACAACCACTCACAAAAATTAAGTCTAAATGGATTAAAGAGTTAAGTGTAAGACCTGAAACCATAAAACTGGAAGAAAAGAGGGAAAACGATCTTTGACATTTGTCTTGGGAATGATTTCATGGACATGATACCAAAGCGCAGGCAACAAAAGCTAAAATAAACAAATGGGACTGCATCAAACTGAGATCTTTTGCACAACAAAGGAAACAATCAATAAATTGAAAAAGCAACCTATAAAATAGCAGTAGGTATTTGTAAACCATATATCTAACAAGGGGTTAATATGCAAAATATATAAGAACCCATACACCTCAATAGCAAAAAAGAGAATAATCCAATTAAAAACGGGAAAGGAACTGAATAGACATTTTTCCAAAGACAATCAAATGGACAATAGAAATATGAAGAGTTGCTCAACATCACTAATCATCAGGGAAATAAGACCACAATGAGATATCACCTCACACTTGTTAGGATGGCTGCTATCAAAAAGATATGAGATAAATGTTGGTAAGGATATGCAGGAAGGGGAACCCTTATTCAGTCTTTGTGGGAATGTAAATTGGTACAGCCATTATAGAAAACAACATAGCAATTCCTCAAAAAATTAAAAATAGAATTAACCATATGATCCAGCAATCCCACTACTGGGTATATATCTGAAGGAAATGAAAGCGGTATCTCAAGGAGATATCGGAACATCCATGTTCAACACAGCATTATTCACAATAGCCAAGATATGGAAACAATGTAAATATACTTTGACATATGAATGGATAAAGAAAATGTATTTTATATGTATAGTAGTCACCCACCCCTTATCCATGTGGGATACATTCCAAGACCCCCAGCAGATGCCTGAAATGACAGTACCAAACTTATATATTTTATGTTTTTTCCTATATATATGTACCTATGATAAAGTTTAACTTATAAATTAAACACAGAGATTTACAAAATAATAATAAAATAGAATAATTATAACAATATACTCTAATAAAAATTATGTGAATGTGGTCTCTCTCAGAGAGAAATACCTTATTGTACCGCACTCACCCATTATCTTCTTGTGATGATGTGAGATGATAAAGGGCTTACATAATGAGATGGCATGAGGTAATGTAGTGTAATGATGACAAAGACATTGGAATGTAGTGTTAGGCTACTATGGACTTTCCGACAATATGTCAGGAGGATCTTCTGCTTCTGAATCATTGTGACCATGGATAACTAAAACTGTGGAAAGTGAAACTATGGACAAGGGAGGGACTACTATTCAATGGAATATTATTCAGCCATAAAAAAGAGGAAATCCTGTCATTTGCAACAATATGGATGAAACTGTAGAATATTATGCTAAGTGAAATAAATCAGACAAAGAAATATAAATACTGTAAGGTATCACTTATATGTGGAATATTTTTTGCTGATTTCATAGAAGCAGAATAGAATGATGATTGTCAGGGTCTGGGGAAAAGGGGAGATGGGGAGGTACAGGTCAAAGGGTACAAACTGTCAGTTAAAAAAAATAAGTTCTGAGGATCTAAAAAAACAAAAGAACAAAAACAGACAAAGAAAAAGGAGTAAGTTCTGAGGGTCTAAAAAAACAAAAGAACAAAAACAAACAAAGAAAAAGGAATAAGTTCTGAGGATCTAACGTACAGCATGGTGGCTATAGTTAATAATACAGTACTATATACTTAAAAGCTGCTGAGAGTAGGTCTTAAGCATTTTTAACACACACATACAGACACACAATGATTGAACTATGTGAGGTGATAGATGTGTTATCTTGCTCTCTTTAATCATTCACAATGTATATGTATATCAAGTCATCATGCTGCACATTTTAAATATATGCAATTATATTTGTCAACTCTTCCTCAAAGTTGGGGGAAAAAAGAGGTTATAAGCATTTGGCCATCCAAATAAAAAAACTTTAATGAAGTTTTCTTATTAATTAATATGATATATTATAACTTTATATTCAACTTGTATTGCTGCTTAACAAATTACTATAGACTTAACAACATAAAACAAAACAAATTATCATTTCATAGTTTCTGTGGATCAGGAATCTGAGCAGTTTTGGTGGGTCTTCTGCTCAGTTGTCGTAAGGTGCACTCAATGTCTACACTCTCATCTGGAGGCTTGACTGGGTAAGAATCCACTTTGAAGTTTATTTGTGCTATTGGCAGAATCTATTCTCCTACAATAGTATGATGCTGGCTTTATGCTGGCTGTCAGCTAGAAGTTTCCTCTGGTCCTAGAGGCTGCCTACAGTGTATAGGGCTGCCCAGTTTCTTGCCATGTGGGTTTTCCCAACATGGCCACTTATTTCAGCAAGCATACACAGAGAGTATGATTTGGGGTTTTATTTACATTTGCAAAAGCTCTCCACCTTTCCCATATTCTATTGTCTAGGAGCAAGTCACAGGTTCTGCCACACTTAGGAGGAAGGGATTATACCAGGCATGAACACCAATAGGCAGGAATCATGGAGCCCATCCTGAGGTCTACCCCTGTATCAAATATTAATAATGATTGTGTTTTGTATGATTGGGATCATGGACTTTGGGTGGACAGACCTGGGTCCAAATCCCTGCTCTGTTGATTGCAAATTTTGTGAAGTTGATAAATCAGTTAACTTCTGTAAATGTCCATTCTTTCATACATAAAATGTGGACAATAATAAGACCAACTTCATAAGGACAACAGCGTAAAATGATACATTTGTGGCACTTATTCTCATACCTACCACTTAGAAACAATGTTCACTTTCTATTGTTACTATTAAAGCTGTACTTTGAGTAAATGTTTGTCCTTTCCCAAAGAAATGCAATCTTGACTCACAAATATTTTAAAACAAATAATTTATTTCTAGAATATATAGATAGGTATAGGTGTTTAAGTCTATCTAAACTTAACTAAGATCCCAGTTCTGAGCCCAAATCTCTAAAAGGGAATTTGATTATACTAGATCTTTAAAAAAATGTTTTCAATGGAAACTGCACAAATTTTTTTGTACTCTGAAACTTTATGTACTTTGAAATTAGCTCCTAAAGGAGATGTTTCTGTCAACCCACTTGTTTTCCTATTAAGTTCTCCAGGCACTGTTTGAGGTTTTTCTAATGTTTTGTCTCTTTTCCCCAATTGCATTTCCCTATTTCCACCTGGCTTCAGATTTTAACTCCTTATAGCAGCAACTTAAATATTTATAAAGCTTAAGCTCTAGACTTTCTTTACTATAAAATTGAAAAGCAAAACTGAAAATGTAGTGATAACAAGAATGAATATGTTAACTTGATGAATTCTGGACAGTACAAAGAAATTTCAGAGAACTGTGGTTTTCTGGCCCTGTCCCCAAATTATGCCAGACCTATTTCTTTTCATAACATTTTTCAAATCTATTCTGAAAGTGATACAGAAAAAAAATTAATGGTGACAATTTTTAAAGCCACCAAAACTACCTAATTGTCAACCCCATCTGGAATTTCAAAGTAGGCACCCCTTCCCTCCAATGGTCCAGGTAAGGAGACAAAATAGACAAGAGAAACTGGCATTTGTTGAGAATCAGCTACATATGAATCACTTTCTTTAACTTTTATAAATGCCTTCCTTTTATGCCTTCACTTCATGAAATGTGTTAGTAGTAGGGAAAGGGGAAACTTCTGAAACACATGACCAATTTTATGTTTGTAATTTTACAATTTTTAAACCTTAATTTTTTTAAAAGATTTTATTTATTTACTAGAGAGAGAGAGAGAGCACGACAGAGACAGAGAGGAAGAGAGCAGGAGCAGAAGCAGGGGGAGAGAGAGAAGCAGACTCCCCGCTGAGCAGGGACCCTGACATGGGGCTCGATCCCAGGATTCTGGGATTATGACCTGAGCCAAAGACACACGCTTAAGTGACTGAGCCACCCAGGTGCCCCTATAATTTTTAAATCTTAATTGATGTTTGTAAAAAAATAAATAAACTCAATATTTTATCACTTCCTATCAAATCTACCCACAATCTAAAAAAATCTTTTATTATTGACAAGGTGGACTCTGAGACACACATACATAAACATACACACACATACGTGCCCATGCCCATGTACATGTACACCCTATACCCATAAGGAAATTTTGGAGTGTTTTGTCAAAAAAAGAAAGGAGAGAAAAGATATTAACTGTAATGCAGGAAGCCTAAGTAAAGACAAAAATCTGCAATAGGTACTTTGCATGGCTGTTGAATATATTAAGAAGTTTGTTCAGTTGGCTCAAGGGAATAAGGACCAGTCCATAGGCTTTACTCTTCTTGCCAAACCATGAGACTGTAGGGCTGCTTATATGGAAATGATGCCACTGTAAATTTCAGAGTGGCATCATTCCCCCCACCAATCTGCATGTGTTTATACCCACCTTGATGCTTGCAGGGTCAGTTCTTAATTTGTACAAAGATACCTTTGTGGTAGCAGTAGTCCCACATTTTTTTTTTTTTTTTTTTTTTTTTTTTGTCTTTCTGTATAGAGTTTAAATAACCTTCCCTCTATCTCCCAACAGAAGCTTTGGCAAATCATAATCAGTGATGTTTGAGTTACAATTGTGTTACTCAAGGTGTGAGGAACACAGAAAGAGAAATGAATTGTTCCTCAGGATTTCTGCATGGGTAAAGTAGACAATACCTAATGTTAATCAATCCATTAGGTTACCATTGCCAGTTCCTCAGGTTGCTATCCAAAGTGGAAGAATATGATAATATTCTATTTTTATCTCATAAATCCTGAAAGCCCCACTCACTGTATTGCCAAAGATCTACATTCCCTGGAATATAGTTCCACATTTTGCCTGTTTGTAGTAATTATCAGGAATATTCTCTGCCCCTACCAAAATTGTTTAATTTAAGGACTATCTCAAATTAATATGTAATATCTTATGTAGCTTGTGTTAGGTTTTCTTCCTCCAGGTTCCCAGGGGACCCAATGTAATTTTTTCTCTTATAATCAACTTCTTGTAGGCTTGTTTCCTGTACTAGATTGGGAATATCTTAGAGGTAAAAACTCACTTTTGAATTTTAAGTATTTAATTGAGTGTCAATGAATAGATGTTTATAGAATGCTTTTAAAGAAAAATACATCATTCCCACTTATGTGTCTATAAAAGAAATTTTCCCTAAGAATTCCTTGCCTATTATTATACTACTTTCTCCTCTCACAGAATTAGACTAAACAACATACTTAGTAGACTTCAGCCATTGGTCCCTGTTACTAAAATAATAAATATATTAAAATTCCTAAGCCTTCGCCATATCTCTTGGGTAACACTTCCAATGAATGCTTCTTTCCATAATCAAACTTTTAGCTCATACTATGTTTCAACTTCTATTTCGAGAAGGCAGAATGTCAATCCACTAATTTTTCTCTCATAGTAAATGTTATGAGACAGATCAAGCTGAAATGTTTACAGAAAATTAACTCTACACCACTATCAAGAGCTCTTCTACCTGATAACCTGTACAAAAATGTTTGAGAAGGGTGAATTTGGAAATTTGATTTCCCTGAATGTTTAAGCAAAATATAATTTGATTTTAGACATTAAAATTGTTTTACTTTTTAGACTTACTAATAATATGCAACTCATTTACAGGGGATTTAATCATAGAACTTTAATTTATTAGCAGGAAATTCACAGTTGGGAGAACTTTATATTCAAAATGGGGCAACTTACTATTAAAATTATATTATTGGAATATATTTAGGATTTCATAAAATCTCATTCTAAAACTCTAATGGGTTGTATTGATCCAGAAAATAATTTACAAACTGAATTTTGAAGTTAGATAGAGTATCCTTGGAGTTATTTTTAAAAATATATATGCACTTACATTTCAAAACCTTCTGGAAGTAAAATCTATACAGCTCACAAGACATTCCATGAATACCCAATAGGAACAGTTTCAATAATAGGGGGAAGCTTCATGAAGGTGGAGTCAGGGCTGTTCTAATAGACTACTGATTTCCTCTACATTTTGCCTGTGTGTAGTAATTATCAGGAATATTCTCTGCCCCTACCAAAATTGTTTACCTGTCAGAGCTGTCCTGATAAACTGCTGATCTCATTGTTCCTCTGACTGACCATATAGTTTTGAAGGTTAAGCCCAGGGGTTTAAGAAGAGCTAGGGAACAGTGACCACATCTTTTTCACCCATGTTGAGATGCAGCCAACAGCAGAACATTCTCGGCCTTTTCTTATGCATCAATTGCATACAGTCTAATGATTGAAGGGACTCAGAAAACTACTCAGAGTACATGCATCTGAGACTTAAAATGTAAAGAATGTGGTGATACAGGAGAAAGAAAACACAAGCAAGCACTCAGTCTTCCTGTTCAATCACATGGAATGTGCTTCATCTTCAAATTATAAACCATAAAGATGTGTGCAGGAAATCTTGCTTTCAAGAGATTCAGAAAAGGATTTTAGTAAGATTATTGTTATACTTTCCTGGTCATGTAACCAAGTTAGTTTGCAGAACAGAATATAATTTCACAAGTTTTCCGATGCATTTTTAAATTCTAGCCTCATCAACTTGAAGATACATGATTAATTAAAAACTCTATTTGTTTGCCAATCTTCAGAATTTAATAGCATTATTAGCTTTAATATTTGACCTAGATAGGTTGTATTTGTTATCTATGTCTTACTATGTCATTCTTTCACAGGGAAAAACTCATTAATAATAGGTTAATGAAATAAATATATTGCTAAAAGTTGATTTTTGCTGTGCAGCAACCCCATTTAATTATTCAAATGAACCCATCAGGTGTATCATGAAAATGAATAGCTCCTTTGAATATAATACAAATGGAGTAGCAAGCCATTTCCAGCTCTCATGAACTAATGAGGCATCTCACAGAACTCTTCTAGTCACAAGAGACCTGTGAAGAGGGTCAAGATCTGCGTGATCATTGTTTGACAAGGCAGAAAGCTTAAGGGGTTTGTTCTCTTTTATCAACTACACTTTTAACTAGACCTGCTTAGTTTCTCGACTCTAGGCTGTGTGTTCTCTCTTCTCTTAAGCCCCTTACGTGTTTCCTTGGGAAGTAAATAAATGAGAACTAAGGGGTGGTTCTCAGCAATTATATCTATATGACCCTACTTTCCCCAGGCTTTTTTGATTCTTGATCTCACAGAGTTCCATTCCTCTTATTTTTCCAACAGTATCTGACACCAACACTTTTGCTTTTGAGACAAACTACAAGTTGCTGTAAGCATAGAATTTTTTTTTTTTAAGAGTTTATTTATTTGACAGAGAGAGACACAGTGAGAGAGGGAACACAAGCAGGGGGATTGGGAGAGGAAGAAGCAGGCTTCCCACTGAGCAGGGAACCCCATGCGGGGCTCAATCCCAGAACCCTGGGAGCATGACCTGAGCTGAAGGCAGACGCTTAATGATGGAGCCACTCAGGCGCCCCTGTAAGCATAGATTTTTAAGAAATTAAGGACAACTTATAAAGTCTGAAATTAACTGTTATTTTCCAGTGTAACTAATTTTATGTTAAAAACTAAGGCAAATTATTTCTAAAATAACTGATAAAATATGTGTAGAACTATTCAAATGTGTGCTGTCCTTTAATGCTTGTGTTCCAAAAATGTATAACATTCAAATAGCTTGGCAAAATACAACTTTCAGAAAGGGAAATCAGTGAACAGAGCCTCTCCCCTTAATCTCTGCTTGTTTTCCTACTGTGAAAATTTAGAAAAATTACAGTCTCAAAGGTCCCTTCTTCTGCATTTGTTTTTTAATTGCCCAAAGATGAAACGGTGGAGTTGAGCTAAATTTAGCAGAGTTTCTGCTTTCTCTCTCCAGTGTCATAGGATATTCTCTGGATCTCTCTTAGAGTTCTAGAGTCATAGGAAGACAAGATAACTGGATGACCTATATGAAAAACATTCTCACTTATAAAGATGTTTTTGAAATTCACCTTGGTTTGTTCTCAATAATGTTTCATTTACCACCTGCCACCTTCTTCAGAAATCATCCCAATGCCCTGCCCCCTTTATAGCAAAACATCCTAAAAATATGTTCTACAGTTGCTGTTTCTTATTCCTCGCATTATTTTCCCTATGCATATGTTCTGGTTAGGCCCCAACCCCCCAATCATGCAGCTGAAACTGTTCTTGTCAAGGACAACTACAACAGCCACACTGCAACCCAATGTCATTTTTATGTATCACTTCGGGTTGCAACAGGAAACAGACGACATAACAAAATTAAAATAATTCAAGGAAAGTTGAATACAGGGTTTATGTATAAACTGTAGTAAGCCTCTAGAGAAACCACAGTGATAAAATAGCACCCAAGGTCGATTAGCAGTGGAGCTGTTATTGACCATAATCCTGGAATGATAAAAGGGGGATGTATTTACTAATCAGGATGGAAAGAATCATGGAGAGGTGTCTACCTAGGGAAAAGCTGTATCTCCCAGTAGAGGAACAGAGTCAGCCTAAGGCAAGTCTTCAAGAAATGAGGTAGGGATTAAACACCTTGATTTTACTCACCTCTCTCCATCAGATCTCATGTTGGAGATCCCAGGTAGATGAGATGACAAAAGCCAGGGCTAAAAGAATCTCTTGATTAGTCCATACAACTTAGCCTTCTGGGATAGCATACAGGCAAGAGGACAAAGAGTGGATCTAAAAGGTTAAACAAAAAATATCTTTTTATACATCTTCTCATCTTACTCTACCGCTCAGGAGCATTTCACACAGTTGACCACTCCCCACTTCCTGAAGTGCTGTCTTCACCTGTCCTCCATGCTAACACATCCTCCTAGGTTTCTCCCTCGGTCACTAACCACTCTTCTTCTGTATCTTGTCCTCTACCCAAACTAAATGTTATAATATTCCAGAGATAGACCTTAGGCCTTCTCTTTACCTATGACTTTATTTTATTACAGCTATAAATGCTAAAATTACTGGTGACTCTCAATTTATGGCCTCAACTTGGAACTCTTCATTAAGATTCAAATTAATATGCTAAGCCAGCTTCTTGGCATCTTCACTGGATGGATGTGTAAAAGGAAACCTCAAATTTAACATAAAAAAAAAAATAGAGCAATTCTCCCTCTTCTCCACCCATTTCTCCCCCAACTTTTTTTTCCTAATCTTACCCATTCTTGTAAATAGAGCCACCATCCATCTACTTGCTTAAACCGAAACTGTAGAATTCTCAGAGGGGCGTCTTGGAGGCTCAGTCATTGGGCATCTGCCTTCGGCTCAGGTCATGATCCCGGGGTCCTGGGATCAAGCCCCTCATCGGGCTCCCTGCTCAGCGGGAAGCCTGCTTCTCCCTCCTCCACTCCCACTGCTTGTGTTCTCTCTCTCGTTGTCTCTCTCTCTCTGTCAAATGAATAAATAAAATCTTAAAAAAAAAAAAAAAGAATTCTCAGTTACGAGGATTTTATCTAAAGCAGTTATTTTGATTATTGATTACTAAATAACAAACTACATCAAAACTCAGTGGCCAAAACAACACTTCATTTTCCATCTTTCCCAGCTTTGTAGACTCCCTGGGATGTGCTGGGAAGTTGTCCATGAGTTTCACTTGGAAGGCCTCATGCGGCTGCAACCAAAAGGCAGTGGCTGCTGCAATAACTGTAATCTCAATGGTGACATGGGATTAGTGGGTCTCTACCTATCTTCATGTAATCTCTAAGTGGCTTCGCCATGATTTTTCTATAAAACCTCCTCAGCTGAGAATAAATAAATAAATAAATATGCTAAAAAAAAAAAGTCAATGTGTTTATGGATACCAGGGAGAAATTTTGCTTAATCTTTTAAGACTGCAAATAAGATTTTAAAAATGAGTCACTGGGCTAACCCATCCCCCTATCTCCTCCCCTATGAAACCCTCAGTTTGCTATTCTTTTTTTTTTTTTTTTTTTTATGTTATGTTAGTCACCATACAATACATCATTAGTTTTTGATGTAGTGATCCACGATCCATTGTTTCCGTATAACACCCAGTGCTCCATGCAATACGTGCCCTCCTTAATACCCATCACTGGGCTAACCCATCCCCCACCCCCCTCCCCTCTAAAATCCTGTTTGTTTCTCAGAGTCCATAGTCTCTCATGGTTCGTCTCTCCCTCCGATTCCCCCCCTTCATTTTTCCCTTCCTTCTCCTAATGTCCTCCATGCTATTCCTTATGTTCCACAAATAAGTGAAACCATATGATAATTGACTTTCTCTGCTTGACTTATTTCACTTAGCATATTCTCCTCCAGTGCCATCCATGTTGATGTAAAAGTTGGGTATTCATCCTTTCTGATGGCTGAGTAATATTCCATTGTATATATGGACCACATCTTCTTTATCCATTCGTCTATTGAAGGGCTTCTCAGCTCTTTCCACAGTGTGACTATTGCAGACATTGCTGTTATGAACATTGGGGTGCATATGGCCCTGCTTTTCACTACATCTGTGTCTTTGGGGTGAATACCCAGGAGTGCAATTGCTGGGTCATAGGGTAGCTCTATTTTTAATTTTTTGAGGCACCTCCACACTGTTTTCCAAAGTGGCTGTACCAACTTGCATTCCCACCAACAGTGTAACAGGGTTCCCCTTTCTCCACAACCTCTCCAACACTTGTTGTTTTGTGCCCTGTCCATTTTTGCCATTCTAACTGGTGTAAGGTGGTATCTCAGTGTGGTTTTGATTTGGATTTCCCTGATGGCTAATGATGATGAAGATTTTTTCATGTGTCTGTTAGCCATTTGTATGTCTTCTTCAGAGAAGTGTCTTTTCATATCTTCTGCCCATTTTTTGACTTATTTGTTTTTTGGGTGTTGAGTTTGAGAAGTTCTTTATAGATCTTTGATACCAGCCCTTTATCTGTAGTGTCATTTGCAGATGTCTTCTCCCATTCTGTGGGTTGCCTCTTTGTTTTGTTGACTGTTTCCTTTGCTGTGCAGAAGCTTTTTATCTTGATGAAGTCCCAAAAGTTCATTTTTGCTTTTGTTTCACTCGCTTTTGGAGATGTATCTTGAAAGAAGTTGCTGTGGCCAATGTCAAAGAGGGTACTGCCTATGTTCTCCTCTAGGATTTTGATGGATTCCTGTCTCACATTGAGGTCTTTCATCCATTTTGAGTTTATCTTTGTGTATGGTGTAAGAGAATGGTCGAGTTTCTTTCTTCTGCATGTGGCTGTCCAATTTTCCAAACACCATTTATTGAAGAGACTGTCTTTTTTCCATTGTATGTTTTTTCCTGCTTTGTTAAAGATTATTTGACCATAGAGTTGAGGGTCCATATCTGGGTTCTCTATTCTGTTCCATTGGTCTATATGTCTGTTTTTGTGCCAGTACCATGCTGTCTTGGTGATCACAGCTTTGTAATATAGCTTGAAATCAGGCAATGTGATGCCCCCAGCTTTGTTTTTCTTTTTCAACATTTCCTTGGCAATTTGGGGTCTTTTCTGATTCCATACAAATTTTAGGATTGTTTATTCCAGCACTTTGAAAAATGTCATTGGAATTTTGATCAGGATGACATTGAAGGTATAGATTGCTCTGGGTAGCATAGACACTTTTTTTTTTTTTTTTAAGATTTTATTTATTTGACAGAGAGAGACAGCGAGAGTGGGAACACAAGCAGGGGGAGTGGGAGAGGGAGAAGCAGGCTTCCCATGGTGCAGGGAGCCTGATGCTGGGCTCGATCCCAGGACCCTGGGATCATGACCTGAGCCAAAGGCAGATGCTTAATGACTGAGCCACCCAGGTGCCCCTAGCATAGACATTTTAACAATGTTTATTCTTCTGATCCATGAGCATGGAATATTTTTCCATCTTTTTGTGCCTTCTTCAATTTCTTTCATGAGTGTTCTGTAGTTCCTAGAGTATAGATCCTTTACCTCTTTGGTTAGGTTTATTCTGAGGTAGCTTATGGGTTTTGGTGCTATTATAAATGGAATCGTTTCTCTAATTTCTCTTTCTACAGTTGCGTTGTTAGTGTATAAGAAAGCAACTGATTTCTGTGCATTGATTTTGTATCCTGCCACATTACTGAATTGCCGGATGAGTTCTAGTAATTTGGGGGTGGAGTCTTTTGGGTTTTCCACATAAAGTATCATGTCATCTGCGAAAAGAGAGAGTTTGATTTCTTCTTTGCCAATTTGAATACCTTTTATTTCTTTTTGTTGTCTCATTGCTGTTGCTAGGACTTCTAGTACTATGTTGAACAACAGTGGTGAGAGTGGGCATCCTTGATGTGTTCCTGATCTTAAGGGAAAGGCTTTCAGCCTTTCCCCATTGCAAATGATATTCACTGTGGGTTTTTCATAGATGGATTTTATGAGCTTGAGGAATGTTCCCTCTATCCCTATACTCTGGAGAGTTTTAATCAGGAAAGGATGTTGTGTTTTGTCAAATGCTTTTTCTGCATCAATTGAGAAGACCATGTGGTTCTTCTCCCTCCTCTTATTAATGTGTTCTATCACATTGATTGATTTGCGAATGTTGAACAACCCTTGCATCCAGGGGATAAATCCCACTTGGTCGAGGTGGATGATCCTTTTAATGTATTGTTGGATCCTATTAGCTAGGATTTTGTTGAGGATTTTGGAATCCATATTCATCAGGATATCAGTCTGAAATTCTCCTTTTTGATGGGGTCTTTGCCTGGTTTGGGGATTAAGGTAATGCTGGCCTCATAGAATGAGTTTGGAAGTTTGCCTTCTGTTTCTATTTTTTGAAACAGCTTCAGTAGAATAGGTATTATTTCTTCTTTGAACGTTTGGTAGAATTCCCTGGGGAATCCATCAGGCCCTGGACTCTTGTTTTTTGGGAAGTTTTTGATCACTGCTTCAATCTCGTTACCAGTTATTGGCCTATTCAGGTTGTCAATTTCTTCCTGTTTCAGTCTTGGCAGCTTATAGGTTTCCAGGAAGGCCTCCATTTCATCGAGATTGCTCAGTTTCTTGGCATATAGTTGTTGATAGTAATTCCTAATAATTGTTTTTATTTCCTTGGTGTTAGTCGTGATCTCTCCCCTTTCATTCATAATTTTATTAATTTGGGTCCTTTCTCTTTTCTTTTGGGTAAGTCTGGCCAGTGGTTTATTGATCTTATTAATTCTTTCAAAGAACCAACTTCTAGTTTCATTGATCTGATCTGTGTTTCTGGTTTCTAATTCATTGATCTCTGCTCTAATTTTAATTATTTCTCTTCTAATGCATGGTTTAGGCATTGTTTGTTGCTTTTTCTCTAGTTCTTTAAGGTGTAGAGTTAGTTGGTGAATTCGGGATTTTTCTATTTTTTTGAGTGAGGCTTGGATGGCTATGTATTTCCCCCTTAGGACCGCCTTTGCTGTATCCCATAGGTTTTGGACTGATGTGTTTCATTCTCATTGATTTCCATGAATTCTTTAAGTTCTTCTTTAATTTCCTGGTCGACTCAAACATTCTTGAACAGAGTGGTCTTTAGCTTCCAAGTGTTTGAATTTCTGCCAAATTTTTTCTTGTGATTGAGTTCCAGTTTTAAAGCATTGTGGTCTGAGAATATGCAGGAAATAATCTCAATCTTTTTGTATCGGTTGAGACCTGATCTGTGACCCAGTATGTGGTCTATTCTGGTTAAAGTTCCATGTGCGCTCAAGAAGAATGAGTATTCTGTTGTTTTAGGGTGGAATGTTCTGTATATATCTATGAGGTCCATCTGGTCCAGTGTATCATTCAAAGCTCTTGTTTCCTTGTTGATTTTCTGCTTAGATGATCTGTCCATTGCTGAGAGTGGAGTATTGAGGTCTCCTACAATTAACGTATTGCTATCAATTTGACTCTTTATTTTGGTTAACAGTTGGCTTATGTAGATGACTGTTCCCATGTTGGGGGCATAGATATTTACAATTGTTAGATCTTCTTGTTGGATAGACCCTTTAAGAATGATATAGTATCCTTCTGTGTCTCTTATTACAGACTTTAGTTTAAAATCTAATTTGTCTGATATAAGAATTGCTACCCCGGCTTTCTTTTGAGGTCTGCTGGCATGGAAGATGGATCTCCATCCCTTCACTTTCAGTCTGGATGTATCTTTAGGTTCAAAATGAGTCTCTTGTAGGCAGCATAAGGATGGGTCCTGTCTTTTTATCCAATCTGCAACCCTGTGCCGTTTTATTGGAGCATTTAGGCCATTCACATTGAGAGTGATTATTGAAAGATATGAATTAATTGTCATCATGTTGCCTGTGAAGATGTTGTTTTTATAGATTGTCCTTGTAAACTTCTGTTGTATATAACTCTTGGGGTTTTTCTCCTTTTATAGAACGCTCCTTAATATTTCTTGCAGGGACAGCTTAGTGGTCACATATTCTTTCAGTTTCTGCCAGTCTTGGAAGCTCTGCATCTCTCCATCCATTCTAAATGACAGCCTTGCCAGATAAAGTATTCTTGGCTGCATGTTCTTTTCGTTTAGTACCCTGAATATGTCTTGCCAGGCCTTTCTGGCTTGCCAGGTCTCTGTGGATAGGTCTGACATTATTCTGATGTTCCTCCCTCTGTACGTAAGGAATCTCTTCCCCCTAACTGCCCTTAAGATGGTTTCCTTGGTCCTAAGATTTGCAAGTTTTACTATTACATGCCGGGGTGTTGGCCTGTTTTCCTTGATCTTGGGAGGGGTCCTCTCTGCCTCTAGGATGCGAATGTTTGTTTCATTCTCCAGATTAGGGAAGGTCTCAGCTACAATTTGCTCAAATACCTCTTCTAGTCCTCTCTCTCTCTCCACTCCCTCCAGGATTCCAAATATTCTGACATTGGAACGCTTCATGGTGTCACTTATTTCTCTGATTCTATTTTTCATGGATTCTGAGTTGTTTTTCCCTGGCCTCCTCTTTTCCATTTTTATCTATTATATTGTCTTCCAGGTTGCTTATTCATTCTTCTGCCTCACTTACCCTAGCTGTTAGATTATCTATATTGGAATGGATCTCACTGATAGCATTTTTAAGTTCTGCCAATTCAGCTTTCATTTCTGCCCTTGGAGACTCTATGTTGCCATTAATTGATTTCTCCATTCTAGCTATTGTCTTCACAATTGCTAGCCTGAATTCTGTCTCTGACATCTTGGTTATATCTGCATCCATTTGTAAATCTGCGGCATAAGTCATAATCTCTGAGTCTTTTCTATTTTGGGGGTTCCTCCTCCTAGTCATTCTTTTGATGGGTGTTTGAGGGAATGTATGGAGTCCAAATTATTGACCAGAACCCAAGCAAGATGCACCTGTTTTCTAGGGACCTCAGGGTTGCTGGCCTCTTGTTTTCCCAGCCTGTCTTCTGCGGGAGGGGCCGGCCACGCTGTTACTCACGCAACCCTGTTTGGGCAGAGTTGCCCTGTCCCCCAGTGGTGGGGGATGGCTCAGTGGGAATCAGTTTTGGGGGCTGTTTTCTGGTGGCTTTCCCTGGTGGCTTTCTGTGTCTCTTCCTCGAGTCAGAGCAGAAGAGACGGTTTCCAACCCTCTGCCTCAGAGCAGAGAGACCTCAGTCTGTTCTTCAGTGAGCTCTCCAGGCCACACTGTCTCCGTTTCTGTCTGTGCTGCTATAAACTGCAGCGTCCTGGGTTGTGCGCCCCTCCGCAGCACCGCCAGTCCTGCCTCCAGGTTGGGGCACGTCCTCTGCCCTTTGTGCTTCTAAAACCACCAGCAGCTCCCAGTTTGCACTTGCAACCCCGCAGTTCCAGGTTTCCGCCCCAGGGGCTGCCCTAAAGTCCTTTCCCTGCTGCTACCCGTCTGCGAGTCTGTGCCCGTCCCCAGCGCGGGAGGCTGTCACTCACCGGCGGTGTAGGATCCCCATGGCCAGGCTCCCTCCCACTGCCATTTATCCTCTGATATCTGCCTGCAGAATCACTGTTCCCCACTTCATACCTCGAAACCAACCGCCTGCGATGTTCTGTTTGTAGAGATCCAGATCTTCTTACATCTCAGGCTGGTTTCTTGGGTGCTCAGAGTGGTCTGGTAGATATCCAGCTCAATTCTGGGGACCAGTTGGAATAGGGTCCCCTACTCCTCTGGCATCTTTCCTCTCAGTTTGCTATTCTTACTGCGATGTCTCTCTAACACACCAATAACAGAAAAGATATTCTGGTTTTCAGATTATTTGATGTCTCTCGGTGGTGATGTTTCACCAAAGCCCATTAGCAGGTAGTTGTGTGTCTCTCAAAGGAGCTATACCTATCCATTGCATCAGGTAACTCATAAGCCCCTAAAATTTCAATAATACTATTGTGGGAAAGTGTTAGAGTTCTACAATAGATTCCATTCTCTATTTGTCTACAAAGCAGTTACTTCCAAAATTATTTGTGCAATAACATCATATGGTCTTAATGTGGTTTGATTTCAACCTGTTGCATATCTGCATGTGCTCTGGACCACACTTCAATGTGTGATTTTATCTATCAGGGCTAACAGGAGACTCAAATGAAGAAAATATCAAGATTTTTGATGGGTCCAACTACATTCAAATAGGCCTCATAATAAATTATGCATTTTTCTTATGAGTAAGGTCTGGTATAGATAGACTACAGCTTATTCTAGAATTTCTGTGGGATGTCATGGAAAGTCCCATATGGCCCCAGACCAAGTTATTCACAAATTTAACTGACTGGGTTAGGCCCTATCTTTTTAACATCACTTGTTATAGACATTATCACAATTCTAAATATTTTATGACTTCTTCCTCTAAGAGGGAAATTATCATGTTATCAATTAATGCAATGAATCAACTTACTTTTGCCATTTACCAAATCTGTATCATCTCAGTAGGTTGTGACATATGCCTGAAGTACCCTAAAAAGATTATGATAAGTGCATGCTTGGCTTCCTTCTACTATTGGGATGGAAAGAAGAGCTTGACAGAGTTTCTCAAAACATGCCAGAGAGGACTTTCTCTTGTTAGACTTCCTGAAGACCAAACTATATATAATACACAGAGGCTATTTTATTCAAATTAAATAGCTTTGTACCTTTAATTAGTTTAGAAACATTACAATAAGGGAGGGAAAATCTTTGAGAGAAAGGCTGGGACCATAACACAAAGCATCACAGGTTAAAAAGTACTGTATTATTTACTCCTCTGTTCCATTCAAAATTATGTTCTCTGAAATTAAATGTGACTATTCTAATTGTCAATCTAACTTTCAATATCTCTCACTTTCTCTTCAAATTCTTTTGATTAATTTCATATCTATTCTGAAACAAATTATTCTTATATCTAATAGTTCACTTTTATCTAAATATATTATTTTTCTTTACTTTGTATTACTAAAAGTCCCAGGCTTGTTTTTTTTTAATCACTTTTATTATTTCCTGAAATACTACATAAATAGTTCTCAATATATGTATCCATCCTGATAAAGCAAAGATTATATATATATGTATATATATATTTTTTCTTCCTGAAACAAATTTCTTATCATTTCCATGGCATATCCATACAGTCACCCAGCTAACTGCTACAATGAATAGTTTCATCTCAGGTCAGAATAGAAAGGAAGTTTATTAGACATACTCATTTTTAAAATCTTATTTATATTCTTAAAAGATTAAGCAAAATTTCTCCCTGGTATCCATAAACATGTTGACATTTTTTTAAACATATTTATTTATTATTTATTTATTTTTAATTTTATTTTATTATGTTACGTTAGTCACCATACATTACATCATTAGTTTTTGATGTCGTGTTCCATGATTCATTGTTTGCGTATAACACCCAGTGCTCCATGCAATAAGTGCCCTTCTTAATACCCATCACTGGGCTAACCCATCCCCCTATGCCTCTCCCCTCTAAAACCCTCAGTTTGTTTCTCAGAGTCCATAGTCTCTCACGGTTCGTCTCCCCCTCCGATTACCCCCGATTCATTTTTTCCTTTCCTACTATGTTCTTTTTTTTTTTTTTTTTTTTAACATATAATGTATTATTTGTTTCAGAGGTACAGGTCTGTGATTCCTCAGTCTACACAATTCACAGTGCTCACCATAGCACATACCCTCCCCAATGTCTATCACCCAGCCACCCATCCCTCCCACCCCCCACCACTCCAGCAATATTCAGTTTGTTTCCTGAGATTAAGAATTCCTCATATCAGTGAGATCATATGATACATGTCTTTCTCTGATTGACTTATTTCGCTTAGCATAATACCCTCTAGTTCCATCCATGTCATTGAAATGGCAAGATTTCTTTTTTTTTTATGGCTGCATAATATTCCATTGTATATATATCCCACATCTTCTTTATCCATTCATCCATTGATGGACATCTTGACTCTTTCCATAGTTTGGCTATTGTAGACATTGCTGCTATAAACATCGGGGTGCATGTACCCCTTCAGATCATTACATTTGTATCCTTGGGGTAAATACCCAGTAGTGCAATTGCTGGGTTGTATAGTAGCTCTATTTTCAACTTTTTGAGGAACCTCCATATTGTTTTCCAGAGTGGCTGCACCAGCTTGCATTCCCACCAACAGTGTAGGAAGGTTTCCCTTTCTCTGCATCCTCGTCAAAATCTGTCATTTTCTGACTTGTTAATTTTAGCCATTCTGACTAGTGTGAGGTGGTATCTCACTGAGGTTTTGATTTGAATTTCCCTGATGCCGAGTGATGTTGAACACTTTTTCAAACACATTGACATTTATCAATCAAATAGGCATAGGGAAGCTAGAAAATATGAGACCCACTAGAAAAGGGAAGTGTGAGAGAGGGATCTGAAAATCAGAAACACTAAAATTTGATTCCTCAGTTTGCAGCTTTTTTGAATGTGAATATTTCTGCCCCTAATTGGGGCAGAATTGCTTGGACGACCAAAAATTGTTCTGGTGACCACTTCTATGTATCATAAGCTGTGAAAATGGCATCCCAAGCAGAAAGGCATTTTTAAATTTCTACTCTAGTATGTTTCCTGTTTTATGATGTGCTTTGTTATTCCCAGTATCTCTGATGTGCTATATATTATTATTAGAAATTATTTCATTTTTACTATTTTTATGTTGTAGTATTGTTTGTCTTATCCAAACATTGCAAGATTTGGGAACATGTTATTATTTAAAAGATTTTTGTCATCATGTAAACAATAAGTTTCATCCTAGCACTAAAAATCATTATTTTGTGAAGGCAAAATTTGTTTTTCTTCTAAAGGGGATAATATGTCATGAATAATGAAGTGTAAATACCATTTGGGTCATAGTTTCAGATGTAAAGCAATGTGAAGAAACAAAAAGTGAGACTAACAACAGGAAGTCCTTGTGTATCTTTTCATCTTCTAGCCTGTCAAAAACATGGAAGTTTGTACTGAACACAATGTCTATAATTACAGTGCTGGTTGCCAAGAAAAGTTACTTTGTCTGTTAAAAAGATAATTACAGCTACTTTACAATTCAAATCTGTGTTCAGTTACCTTGTGAAATCCAAATGAATACTAATCTGACCTTATGTTTCCAAAAGGTGCTATACTTTTTAACACTTTTTAAAAAATTGTATTACTGAGGGTGACAAATACTTTCACATCTTCAAAATGATTACACATAAAACAAGCACTTCAACTACCACCCTGAACACACTAAAGAATCTCAACAACCATAAAATTCATCTCTCAGCTGAGGGATGCTGCAGTTCCTTGGGCTGGCAAGAGCTGGAGCCCTACTACTTCTAGGTCTAAATGGGCAAAGAGAGGAAGGAGTTATCAGAACCAGATCAGTGTGAGCTGTTTGGAGAGGGCCACCAAACAGAAATGTGCCCCTCAGTAAAGAGATACACACAATTCCCTGTGACTTGGTGGAGTCAAGATAATGCATACCCTCATTTCCCTTATTTCTGACTTTTAATCTCCAACTACCCCCACCCCCCTTAGGTCAACCCCACTAGGAAGCCATCAGGCAAAGGTGCAGAGTGATACAGTCAGCCTTCTGGGACACAGAACAGAATTAAGAAGGTTAAAGAAGGAAACTGAAGAAGGAAAGGTAAAATATACATGGCAATGCATAGTCAATTTGGAAACAGCTTTTCAAAGAACGCATGGTAGTACATGATTTCTTGAAGTATCATAATCACAAATATTTTAAAGAATCAATTTCCAAACTGTCTTGAGTCATTTATGTAAGGGACATTTTTCTATACTATTTTCAAATGTAATTTACAAATATTGCCTCATTTAATACCACAAAGAAATGAAAGGTAGAAGACTTTTTAGCACACGGTGGCTCAGAGAATTTAAACATGTTGCTCTAGGCCACAGAACCAAAAAAAGGAATGAAACATGAATGAAAGGGTGAATGCCATAAAATGAATGTTGGTCATATTGCTCTTACCAAATACCAGACATTGTCTTAAGTACGTGAAATGTATAAACTCAGCTCAACATCACGTCAATTACACATTATTATTATCTTCATTTTACAGATTAGTAAATCCAATTAGAGAGCATGCACCCTATCCAACGTCATACTATCAGATCGGGAGTCACCCTCCAGCTATTTGGTGTCAAAGTCTGTGTATTAGATCAAAATTTTCATCAGTATTATGTTTGCTGAGTGACGAGCAAGAAGTAAACATCACAGAAATAAATATGTTTGGGTTTAAATGTTGGCTGTAAAATAAATAAAAAATAGATATATGTCAGTATGATGTGAATGAAATCTTTCTAAATTGAATGTATATTAAATTTTATATATCCTATCAAGGGATCACTTAGAGATAATGTCAATAAAATAGAGTTTTGTCACAAGATAATGATCTCCTGCTGTTACATAACCATAAACGTGAAACGAAGTTGTTTATTTTCAAAGCAGGGAAAATCAACCCCAGAATTATGTTCTATAACAGTGATTTTAGTTCTATTATACCAAAATGATGCATGTTGATTTAATAGTTTTGCCTGATGGATGGTTGAGAGGGAAAATGACAGATGTTCCCTGCACCATTGTGAGCCAGAGGCATTCTGTCAGGCTTAGAAAACATACCTGTTGTATCTTTTGCCTAATCAGAAACAGTCATCCATAAAAGTGATACGGCTGTACCCCCGCTGTAATCTGCACCTTTATGAATGAGATGATTTATGACCTGTTAAGGGTGCTGTGGTTTTAAATTTTAATCAGGGAATAGTGGTCAACCATGCAGCCATAAGGTCTAAGAGAGCAGGATATATATAGTCCTTAAACATTCGAGCTGACAGCAAAACAACTACAGAAAGGCCGATTGCACTTGGTAATGATCCTGACTCAACTCTCATTTTAACTCCAGATGGAACTGTAGTAATTGTTTACTTAGGTCCCAAATAACAAAATATTTTAAAGTTTCACTTAGCCTGGAGTGTGCCCAAAGACAGCTAACTCCAAGAAAGACATAATATATATTTGTGAGAATATACTGAATAACACCTTATATTTTAATATTTGTGATTGTTTTCAAAATGTTTTCTATATATTATTCATTATTCCTTTCATGTTCACAACCACCTGGAGAATTAGACAGTTTATACTCATTAGCTGAGTAAATTGAGGAACAAAACGGAAGAGAGGTGAGAAGAGAAAATCAATAAAAAGGTTAGGTGCACTGATTCTTACTCCAGATACTGGCATCCAATTCCACCACAAAGCCTTTCTTTCTTGCAAAATTATCTGTTTTTTAATGATATATGGTTTCTCATAGCTTATTCTTTTTTGAGCAACTACGACCTTCTCTATAATCAGAAAGTGTGATTTCAAATGCATTTCAAAACTAAAGTACAAAACTAATTTATTTAGTCACTGCAGATAATTTTCAAAAATCTGGTCCATATTTTATAAAACTAAATGCGTCCTTTTTATTTTTTAAGATTTTATTTATTTATTTGACAGAGAAAGACACAGCGAGAGAGGGAACACAAGCAGGGGGAGTGGGAGAGGGAGAAGCAGGCTTCCCGCGGAGCAGGGAGCCTGATGCGGGGCTCAATCCCAGGACCCTGGGATCATGACCTGAGCCAAAGGCAGACGCTTAACAACTAAGCCACCCAGGTGCCCCAAACCAAATGTATTCTTGATTAAGTAGTTAAGAATTAATGAATTACAAAACTTTTGCTTTTAAAGGAATTTTAAAACGTTATTCTCAGATTTGAGGTTAATAGCATCAGTCTTTAAGCAGTGCTCAATAACAGGTCTGCCTTTTCACCACTCAACTTCTATTTTTTGTTTTTTTAAGATTTTATTTATTTAATTGAGAGAGAGAGAGCGAGCAAGCAGGGGGAGTGGGAGAGAGAAGCAGGCTTCCCGCTGAGCAGGGAGCCCGATGCAGGGCTCGATCCCAGGACCCTGTGATCATGACCTGAGCCGAAGGCAGACATTTAACCGACTGAGCCAGCCACCACTCAACTTCTAAATGACCAAGGAATTCAGTAAGATAGCGGATGGATGGGAACCAGATAGTCACCGATGGAGCTGATGTTGTAGAATATGGTTTATATATTCAAGAAAATTGTCCTTTTTTTTTTTAAGATTTTATTTATTTACTTGACAGAGAGAGATACAGCAAGAGGGGGAACACAAGCTGGGGGAGCGGGAGAGAGAGAAGCAGGCTTCCCGCGGAGCAGAGAGCCTGATGTGGGGCTCGATCCCAGGATCCTGGAACCATGACCTGAGCTGAAGGCAGACGCTTAACAACTGAGCCACCCAGGCCCTCCTCAAGAAAGTTGTCCTTCTGACACCAAACCTGAGATGTAGACAGATGTACTCACCCAGTTACAGCAACATATGAAAAGACAGGCTATGCCAAGCAGGAATTATCTCTTTTAAGGCTTAAGAGGTGGTGAACAGAAGAGAACAGGTATAAAGGTTTCATTCCAAAAAAAAAAAAAAAAAAGAAGAAAGGAAGAAGGGAAGGCAGGCAGGCAGGCAGGAAGGAAAAGAAAGAAAGAGAGAGAGAGAAGAAAGAGAAGAAAGAGAAGAAAGAAAGAAAGAAAGAAAGAAAGAAAGAAAGAAAGAAAGAAAGAAAGAAAGAAAGAAAGAAAGAAAGAAAGAAAGAAAAGAAAGAAAGAAA